>NC_056735.1:621910990-622035990 GCF_019279795.1 Protopterus annectens | reverse complement strand
AGAATTCAATGCAAACTTAAATGCCTAACGCGTATTATATTATATTATATTATATTATATTATATTATATTATATTATATTTCTGTCAGGGGTTGCCACTTCAGGGAGGCCTCTTTGTCACTCTGTGAAACACTTTCACCCTAGTAACCTCTGTATAGGATCCTAAATGGGTCTATATTATAACATCGAAATCTAAAAAGATCGAATGTTATAATATAGAACCCTAAACATCGAAATCCGCAAACATCGAACAGTCAGAATAGCGATTTTTTTTCCCAGGGAAAAAAATCGCTATTCATAGGTTCATAGGTTCATAGGTTCATAGGTTCATACTAGGCTATCTGCCCAAGGGCATTTATAAGCCTAGCCCATAGTTATTTGGCTTTTGCCACCCCTTTAGTTTGAATAAAACTATGCCTATTATTTTGCTGTGCCTCTGTCAAGCAGTGACACTGAAGTAATCCCTGGGGTATATCTCCCATCCATTGGTCAAGATTCCTCTTGAACAAGGCCAGCGTGCTCTGCCTCACATGTACCAGGATTTTGTTCCACAGCATAGGGAGTCTCTGGGTTATGAATCTGTCCCTCCAGCATGTTCTATTAATAACCGTGTCAAGGTTTAAGTCTCCCGCCCTTGTGGTTCTGAGAGATCTAGATTTTTTGAGGTGAAGCATATTCATCAAATCAGGGTTTGACATGGCCTTATATGTCAGGCACAGGTCACCTCTGAGCAAGCGGTATGAGACTGAATAGAGCTGGAGTTCTTTCAGTCGGGCAGCATAAGACATATTTTTGAGACCCTTTATCCTTTTGGTGAGGAACTTTTGGGGCCTTTCCAGCTGCTGCAGGTGTCGGGTCAGATACATTCCGAATGGGGCATTGTACTCAATCATAGGTTTAATGAGAAACATACACACAACACAAACACACACAAAAAACAGCAATCCACACACATACACTTAAAATCCTACACGTAAACTTTACATACACTACTAGCTATCCACTTACCTTAACCCGACCCTAACCCTAAGGTCTGTCACTATCACACACTCACCTCACCTGCGCCCTAACCCTAACTCACCTAACCTGCCCCCAACCCTAACCTACACACAACCGCACACTTACCTGACCACCTCCCTAACCCTAACTCACCTAACCCACACCCTAACCCTAACCTACACACAATCGCGCACTTACCTGAACCCGACCTGTAACACCCCAACATATCGAACGTTGAAAACAGCGAAGCCACAGCAACGGCCCACCGAATTCTTTCCCTGGGAAAGAATTCGGTGTCCTGCACCTTCACTGTTTTCAGTGTTCGACAAAACTGGTTCGATATTATAACATTCGAACTTTATAAAATTCGATGTTATAATATAGACCCATCCTAAACATGAAGTCACTTTAAAGGCTAAGCACTCGCATTTAGACAGAAGTACAGAAATGAATCAGGTCTTGCTCTTCAAACTGACAGTTAAAGCCTCTTTCCAGGATAAATCACAATAAAAAATCACTGATCTGAGAAAATAATAGGAAGAAAAGTCCTCTTCTACCTGCATCTCTATACCATCTCAGCCCAAATCCATGCACACAATAGTTTCTGGACACAAAAGACAGAGCGAGTGAGTGAGAGTGAGTGAGCGACTGAGTGAGAGAGAGAGAGAGAGAAGAAGAAGTGAGTAAGAGAGAGTGAGAGAGTAAGAGAGACAGACAATATTTTATTAAGTTTAATGCATGACAAATCTAGAAAAGGTCCTACAAACTGAACTAAGGACAGAGTATCATTAATTTTGGCTCTCAGGTTAACTTTGAAGGGCATTAAATCAAGAAGTCATGCTACAGAGTTACCATTATTTGTGAAATGACTACTCATACAGACTGGGTTTGATGATCAGAGATGAAACGGAGACTGATGTGGTCCTAGTGTTAAAAACCTACCCAGATTGAAAGGTGGTTTTTCTGAGTATATAGCACAGCAAATAAAAAGTGACACAAAATAATTGGTCTTTTTCATAGCATCAAACTCTTGCTCACTTCTTAGTTCTTTCAATAAATGCACCATCACAACAGCTCCCTTACTGTCCTTCCTGTGAAAAGGCCACACAGAAGATGCATTCGACAGAAAACCAGATGTGCATGCTCTATAAAAGACTTACTTTTGGAGCACCACATTCAGAACTGAGATGCTATATAAAACACATCATTTTGTTGCCATCTCTCCTTCCTTGGGTGGCCTACCCATCTGGCACTTGGTACCTACTTTTCAGTCATCACAGTCTTCAAAATCATGTATAATAATGAATACCACAAGTTAAATAACATAGACTAACTTGCCTACAAAAGATCTAAGATCTGCAAGAATGTTGCTGTTGAGAAATCGTTCTACTAAGTAATCATCTGTAGATTTAGCGACTCCATCTATGCCAGTAATCGAACAATAACTGCATATCATAACACTTTCTGACACTAAGTCTGAACCATCCTTCCCATGTCTTTAATGCATGCTGCTTTAGTCTTGTGTAGCTTAGATAAAACAAGCTGCTCCATGGGATTTTGGTATATACAAGTTTCGGATATGTCATGCATCTTCATTTTTCCTGTGTCTACATTTTATTTTAAGAGTGTTTTGTTTCCTTATATATGTTCTTAGTTTTTCCCTTTGTCTGCATCATCTTCATCCAGTCACTGTTCATTTTAAAACTGGGTTCTTCTGACATGTACTATGTCATGACATAATGTGACTTCTGCATCTTTTATAACACAGTTTAAAACCTCACTCAAGTCACATCTTATGAATTCCTGGCTCTGTCCATGCATTACTTAATTTTTCTCCTACTTTCTGCTTCTCCATCTTACCTTCTTTCCTACTACTTCCTACAGTCTACAGTTATGGAAACTCCTCAGCTGACTGCCAATTCGGCATAATTATTTTATACAATTTAACCCTGCCAGGAACAAATCTATTGTAGTATGTATTATTTCTTGTGTGAATTTTTGCTTATCTTATTACTTTTTGCTAATTATTGTTTAACTAATGTGGAGCTTTTCTCCCCAGGCCTCAGCTGTAAATGGACCTCGTCCAGTCAAACTATCCCGGTCAACAAATGTAAAATAAAAATAAAATAAAATGTACACAATACTTTAGGTGTGGTTTCTGAGGAAGACTAGTGAGCCTTCACTATATGAACCTCAGAATTACATCAATCTTCTTTACAGCTTTTTTATATTTTCCAGTTTTAAAATAAGCTGACATAATTATAGTAGCACCCCTTTCCATTTTGTCTTTGTCACTGTGTTACTTTCTATTATATTTTTTCCTTTGGAATTTTGTTACCAGCTGCATTGGCATGCATTTCATTGAGCTGAATCTAAGAAGTAAAACATGTGACCATTTTCTAACTATAACGGGTTCTTTTTTATCCTGTACATCACTTGTCATCTTACATGAGCTTCCTGTAGACTGTTGTGTCATCAGCAAAGAGACGTACTTCCATCCAATTACAATGGAATGCCATTTATATGGTTAATGAAAAAGTCTTGCCTCAGACAATTTTTCTTTCTTCAGTGTACATACTTTACCATTACTGTCTTGTGTTTTCTGTCTATAGGTGTTTACTAGGCTAATGACCAGAAGGGCCTTTTTAAGCCTAGTCATGCATCCCAAATCTCTGACAAGTGTAAGCAGGGGCTTGGGAGATGAGCCACTTACAGGCTGCCTTTGCCTATTATGGACATAGGTGCCAAACCAGGGATCAATTTCCTGTTCCCCATCTGATTGTCCAAGTTACTCTTAAATTGGGTTAGGGAGGAACTCTGCTTCACATGGATGAGGAGCCCTTTCCAGAGAAGGGATAGTCTCTGGGATACATACCTGTCTCTCCAGCAGGTCCTATTTATATCATAGACAAGGTTTAATTCTTTAGAGTGGGTAATTTTGGATTGTTTGTTTTGTGGATATGCAGGAGGTCCATCAAAGTGGGGTCTAACAATGCCTTGTATGTTAGGCATAGATCTCCCCTCAACAGCCTGAAGGAGACAGAATACAGGGATAGGGCCTTGAGGCAGTCTGCATAGGACATGTTACTTGCACCTTGTATTCTTTTAGTGAAGAACATCTATGGACATTCCAGTTGTTGGAGATGCCTGGTTAAGTACATACCAAAGGGTCACTGTACTCAGTGACAGGTCTGATGAATGCCAAATATAATCAAGTCAGTTTTCTTCCCAGTTCATCACCCTGGGAAGAACTTCAAGGCTGGCTGATTTGCACATTAGTATTTTGTATGGGACTGTGTCAAATGCATTGCTAAAGTATAGCTGTGACATATAAAAAGCCTTTTATATACCTATCACCTTATTAAAAAATCATTTAAAATCATTTAAATTGATCTGTTGTTACTTTCCTGTGGTTAATCCATACTGCCTTGGAGTTTGCACTTATCTGACCTTAAAATTTTCAGTAATTATTTATTTAATAAGCAAGTCCATCTGTGACCCAGAATGATCCAGGAATGACATGTGAACTGGGATCTGGATAAACTGACAATAGAGTGTGGGAATGTGTGGGAGACACTGATTCATCTGTGCTAGTGAAAGGGTGAAAATCTGCCTGATTGTAATGACAGAATTTTCTGGAGAGGTACAGGGAATGTAGCATATTTGAGAGGGACATATGCTGGTCTCTTTCAAGCTGTATTAGCATAATATCACTCAGAGGACCTGTTCAGGAACACACACACATTCACAGGGGAAGGACTAACAGGCCTTTCCAAATGCAGCTGTTTACTATGCTTCCCCACTTCCTTGCTGACCATCAAGCCATCTCCTATTGGACTGAGTCCCTTTGTTTCCAACAGGTGGGGGTTACCCACATCCACTAAGGTGAGAGCTGCCCTGAGGGGCCATCATTTAGGCAGACACTGAGAATTTTGTGCTGATTCCAGACATCCAACTATGAGAACATTTTTGTGTAAAGGTCTCTATCCCCACCCCTGGCTTGGGGGCAAGATACTTGCATTACTGTGGGAGTTCATAATGCTTGCCCAAAGTGAGTGCAATTTAATATGCACTAGCTAATGGGGACTGTGATGTACAGATAATATCCCAATGGACTGCCAACAATAATGTAACATTACCCACTATCCTGGGTCAGTAACTAAGAAGCTTCAATCCTCACTACTATCTCCAATGTGAGACCGTCACTTAAACAGGAGTAATATTTCACAATTTCCCCTAAGAGCACAACAGAACATGCTCTATAACCTGGGAATGGACGGTATACTTCTGTCCACCCTTAATATAACTCCTTATTAGACTCTTCACAGCAATGTGTCTCAGTTTAAGACCTCTGATACACTCATACTTAAATAAATTAAATCTCACTCATCCAAACACTTCTGGGAAAGCCTGACACAGACTTTCAGCTGTACTGCTTCCCCAAAATAATACTGTAACCCACTGCCACCTATCTGGGAGGCTATATGCCCTTTTAAAGGGGTGTCCAATTATGAAAATTAGATATTAAAACAAATGATAGCAAATTACCTAAAGCAGCCAGGCTTTCAGAGTGGCCCGGGAAGTTATCAAAGCAGGTATAAACACTCTCAAATCACTAAAGAAAACTCTGATTGACCAGCCACAATGTAAGTTAATAAAAATATTTAATAATGAGTAAAATGATTAAAAATATAAAACAGTAATTTACAATACACATAATTCAATCACTAGCAAAATAAAATCAATAATGTAGGATAGAAATACAACATTTAGAAAAACTCTAATAGATTAGTTATGATTTTCCTATCCGACTAAAGAACAATGTCCCTGATCTATACTAAATTATTACAATAGAACAAAGGCAGGCTACAGTACTTGGTTAGTGCTTTTGGGTATTCACTTCACGGTACAACTGTAACTATAACTGGAGCTATAACTAAAACAACTGACAACTGTAACTGGCTGTTAACTGACATCAACTTCAAAGCAGTTCTTTTATAGGCTAGCTTAACTGTCACGACTGTTTCAGTGCTAATTTTCATTTCATTTTTTTAAAATCAACCAACAGCTGTCTACTAAAATTCCTTCCTGTCTTTCAGCCTGTGACAGTAACACATAGCAACTGTCAACATCCTGATGCAGATCAGCTGATTTTGAAACGGTCTGCATTTAGAGTCTTTTCCACAAGTAAGCAGTTAGAAATGTAAAGGAACACTGTTCAAATCTTTAAAACATTCTGTACAATCAGATTATAAATCAACATGTAAGAACTTTACAATACACATAATTCAATCACTAGCAAAATAAAATTAATAATGTAGGATAGAAATACAACCCTTTTCTTCTTCTTTCTTTTCCTTTCCTTTATTCCCATACTATCTTTTCCCTCTAAACCCATTTCTTCTTACTCCCTCACTCTAGCAAATTAGACCTCCTTTCCTAGCTTGACTGCTCTTTTTCCACTCACAAAAAGAACTTATTCTTTAACCTTCCTTATATTGCAACTGTGTATGTAACATTAACTTAATCTCTGTCCATGCTAGAAATGTAGTTATATGCCATACATAACTGCAGTCGTTTCAATTTGTATGTTTCTTCTATCATACCTTGGTAATTTTTATGTTTCATTTTACTTTAGTTTAATTCTGTATATTTTGAAAATATTCTAGTTTTATCTTTAATATGTTTATTTAGTACTGTAGCGGAGCTTTTCTCCTCGGGCCTCCACTGAAAATGGACATGTATCCAGCTGGACTAGCCCGGTTAACAAATGTAAAATAAAATAAATAAAAATAAATAAACTTATTTACAATATCATAACTAGTCATGCTGGTTTATGATACACATATTAATCTGAAGTTATGTACAAACATTTCAGCCAGACTTGCTAGCACAGATGACAGTGTCTAATTTCTTCATATTTCTCCCCCATGACTCAAGCATGGTTTTCAAGTGACCCCAGAAAAATGATGCTTGAGAAAAATGGGTCTTTCTGGGAATATCAACACACTCCTTTTCTGGGCAATCCATTTGCATTGGCATTATTGACCCTGCTGCTGTATTCTTCTCCTTCTAAGGAAACTTGGCTGAACATAGCCCACACCCCACAATTTGAAGCATCCACTTGCACAGAAAACTCTTCACTATAATCTGGGCTGGCCAACACAGGGGTCCACCCAAAATATTTTTAAGTTTTTGGAATGCCTGTTCACAATCTGTGGTCCAGACTACCTTATCCGATTTATTATTCCTAGTTAGGTCAGTAAGGGGTGCAGCTACTGGGCACAAATTTTCCACAGTACTCTGCTGTCCCTAGAAATGCTCTCACTTGCTTTTTAGCAATAAGAACTGACCATGCTTTAATAGCTTCCACTTTGACAGCTTCTGACGTAATCTTATCACTCCTCACTCTGTGTCCTAAGTAAGCGAACTCTGCCATACCCACCTGACATTTACTGGGTTTAATGGTTAATCCTGCCCCTTTAAACTGGTCTACAAACACCTGTAGCATAGTCTTTAATGTAGAGTTTAACCTATCCACAACACTATTAGTCAGGGGGTGGTAGGGGGTGATCTTTAAATGTTTCACCCCACAATGCTTTCACAAATAAGTCAGCAGGTGTGACATGAAGTTGGCACCTTGGTTAGTCAATATCTCCCTTGGAAAATCTACCCTGATGAAAATTTCTAGTAAAGCATTTGCCACCTTTTCTACATCAATATCACCTGCAAAAGGAATATTAGGAATCTATAGCTAGAAGTGGCAAACAGTAGGCTCTAGGCACTACCAACTGCTGTACTACTTCACCTTCCAGCTCTCTCTTAGGAATCCATTTTCTATACAACAAACCTTCCTTGTCTGCCTCTATATAACCTGCACAAGGAATATTAGGGGCTACAGCTAGAAGTGGCAGATGGTACGCTCTAGGCTCTACCAACTGCTTTACTACATCAACTTCCAGCCCTCCCTTAGGAGTCCACACTTTATACAACAAACCTTTGTTCCCGTATACAGACTCCTCTCTTCCTTAAGCCTCATGTGCTTCTTAGTTATCTCCCTCAAGCTTTGTAATGTAGGGTCCATAAGTAGAGCCTGTCACAGCTCTCCATTTGTGACCCTCTCAAGTTCCCCTTCTGCAGGAATCTTAGTAATTTTCAACAGCTGTACCTCATTGTCACTCTGGGTACTATCACTCCCCTCCATCCTTGCAGTCACTGTGTCCAAGGGAACATCAGTACCTCCCAGCAGCTATCGCTCACTTTCAGACTTATTGCTACAGGATAGCTCCCTCTCTGAAACAGCCACCACACCAGTCCCAGCTTCATGTATGAGATCTGTATGGGTCTCCCCCAGGCTACTGGATCTACATACCTGTCTTCTAGCCTGACTGTATGTCACTGCATGCACACAAGGCATTGCATCATCACAGTCATTCCCTATCAGAACATCTGCAGGAATATCCTCAAACACAAGCTCCCTTTCCACAGGAAGCCCAACAACTTCTGACAGTTTTGCCTGACTCTCAATCTGTGTATTATCACTCACCTCCATCCTTGCAGTCACTGTGTCCAAGAGAACATCAGTACCTACGAGCAGATGTGGCTGACTTTCAGATGTACTGCTACAGGATAACTCCTTCTCTGAAACAGCCACCACACCAGTCCTAGCTTCAGGTATGAGATCTGTCTGGGTCTCCCCCAGGCTACTGGACCTACATGCCTGTCTCCAAGCTTGACTATGTGTCACTACATGCACACAAGGTACTGCATCATCAAAGTCATTCCCTATCAGGACATCTGGAGGAATATCCTCAAACACTCCTACCTGCTTGCTTCCTCTTTCACCCTCCCAGTCAAAATGAACCCCAGCCAAAGGTATTTGGAATGGGGTCACTCCCAAAGCTCTGACTGGAGTGGACTGTCCAAGCAAGTACTGCTCTTCTCTAACCACTGCAGACCTCACAATGGTTATATCAGAATCTGTGTCTCTCTTAACAGTAACCTGTTTACCATCTACTAAGATAGGATATATGTTTTGGTGATAGTTTGGCACCCCAGTTGTTTCTAAACAACTTACCACTGGCAATTTGTCATCTACACTTGCTGGCTCCCTCACCTTTTGTTTCTCACCTTGCCTCAATGGAAATTTTGACTGCTATGTGGCCCCTCTGGTTACATTTGAAACATTTGGATGGCACAGTGGTGCAGTGGTAGCATTGTCACCTCACAGCAAGAGGTTCTCTGGTTCGATTCTCGGCTGGGGTGCCTTCTGTGCGGTGTCTGCATGTCCTCCCTGCATTCGTGTGGGTTTCCTCTGGCTGCTCTGGTTTCCTCCCACATTACAAAGACATGCATCTGGACTGTTCCTCCCTGGACCACTGCTGAATATTGGCTTTGTTCCACATCAAACTTTCCCAGTTAACAAATGTTAAATAAAATAAAATAAAAATAAATCTAATCCCTAACTGTGTACTTGGACTAGTAGTTTCCTCTGTTAATAGTATACCCTGCTGGAGTGGGTTAAACTGCCCCCCATGGGTTCCTTTAGATCCATGTGCAGCATTCAGTATCATTTTCTTAAACATTGGTGCTCTGCTTGCTAAGTAGAGATCCCCTTTTCTCCCCAACTCCTCCACAGATTTACACTCTCTGTCTGCTTACCAGATTCTCATGTCATCAGGCAAAGTACTGAGGGCTTGTTCCCACACCAAAAGGTCTGCCAGACCATCAGAAGTGGTGTTCTGACACCAATTCACCCATTTGTGAAAGTAAGTATGTAAATCAGCAATATAATCATGTACATTTTCATCTGCCTTGCATCTATGTTCACAAATTATTTTTTATTTTTATTTTTTATAAGCTTTAGGTATTAGTTTAAAACAATCAAGAAGACAGTTTTTAACTTTAAGTTAATTCAAACAATCTACATCAGAACATTTTGACATGGCTCAAACAGCTTTACCATGGAGTAAGGGAGTCATGAGCTGAACCTAGAGCTCATGGCAACATCATACTGTCTACATACCCTCTCCAATATATGAATAAAACTATCAAAAGTCATCCTCATTTCTGTATTGAGGAAAAAGCTTGCTGAGCTTTACAGCTTCTGGGGTTTGGTTATTCCCTTCCATATTATCTCCATGACCCTCTCAAAGGGTAAGATGCTCCACTTCATGCTGGTGCTGTCTCATTTTCCTTGACTTCTAAATGTTCAGTCTTCAGTTCATATTGGAGCTGCTTCTCCTCGGCCTCCAGCCATTGGGCTTCCAGGCACAGTCTCTCTTCAGTCTTCAGATGTCAAATTCACTCTTCAGCCTCCAATTCTAGTCTCCTTAACTCCAGATGGATTCTCAGGTCCTCTGAAGAAAATTTGGACTGTCCTTTCTCAGCAAGCTACACATCCCCAGTACCAAACTAGATATCCTCCTAAGGGCTGGTCTGAACTGAAGCTGCAACTATGGCTGAAATCTTTGCTTCCTTAGTCAGGTTGGCATGTACCAGTCTTCTGGCTCCACACTCCTTGACCAACTGGTTATTTGTCAGCTTACTTTAACCTTCTGCTGACATCTTTGCCTGCTGCCCCTAAGTAACTAACTAAAAATAAATAAAACTGTGGTGAACTGTGATTCTGTTTGTTTACTTTGTGTCTGTTGAGAGTGCACACCTTAATGACAAGTACCCACAGGCTACTTAAGTCCAGTTAAAATCCCACACCACTGCCACCAAATAATGTGATGTCCGGATAATATCCCACTGGACTGCCAGCAATAATGTGACATTCCCCACTATCCTGGGTCAGTAACTAAGGAGCTTCAATCCTTACTACTAACTTCAATATTTGACCGTGATTTAAA
Source organism: Protopterus annectens (assembly GCF_019279795.1). Taxonomy (NCBI): domain Eukaryota; kingdom Metazoa; phylum Chordata; order Ceratodontiformes; family Protopteridae; genus Protopterus; species Protopterus annectens. Next base: position 622,025,137 of record NC_056735.1, on the reverse strand, counting down.
CAGGAGTAATATTTCACAATTTCCCCTAAGAGCACAGCAGGAACATGCTCTATAACTTGGGACTGGACTGTATACTTCTGTACACCCTTAATGCAACTCCTTATTACTCACTTCAGATAAATGTGTTCCAGTTTAAGACATCTGATGCACTCATACTTAAATAGATGAAATCTCACACTTCCAAACACTTCTGGGAAAGCCTGACACAGATTTCCAGCTGTGCCCCTTCCCCAAAATAATACTGTAACCTGCTGCCACCAATCAGAGAGCCTACGTGCCCTTTTAAAGGGATGTCCAATTATGAAAATTAGATATTAAAACAAATGATAGCAAATTACCTAAAACAGCCAGGCTTTCAGAGTGGCCCAGGAAGTTATCAAAGCAGGTATAAAGACTCTCAAATCACTAACCAAAACACTGATTGACTAGCCACAATGTAAGTTAATAAAAATATTTAGTAATGAGCAAAATGATTAAAAATATAAAACGGTAATTTCCAATAAACAAACAGGACTTAGTCACCAGGAAAATTAAATCAATACAGAACATTTAGAAAAACTCTAACTAATTAGTTATGATTTTCCTCACTAAAGAACATTGGCCCTGATCTAAACTAAATTATTACAACAGAGCAAATGCAGGCTTACAGTTCTTAGTGAGTCATTTTGGGTATCTGCTGCACAGTACAACTGTAACTATAACTGTGGCTATAACTGACAACTGTAACTGGATATTAACTGACAACAACTTCAACTGTCTTCAGCAGCTCTTTTATAGACTAGCTTAACTGTCACAACTGTTCCAGTTCTAATTTTCATTTCATATTTTTAAAATCAACTAACAGCTGTTTACTAAATTTCCTTCCTGTCTTTCAGCCTGTGCAGTAACACATAGTAACTGTCAACATTCCAATGACATCTTCTGCAGATCAGCTGATTCTGAGATGGTCTGCCTTTAGAATCTTTTTCACAAAGAAGCACAGTTAGAAATGGAAAGGATCACTGTTAAGTCTTTAAAACATTCTGTACAATCAGGTTATAAATCAACATGTAAGAACTTATTTATAATATCATAGCTAGTCATGCTGACATATAATACACAGGTTAATTTGAAATTATGTGCAAACACTTGAGCCAGACATGCAAGCACAGATGACAATGTCTAATTTCTTCACAGGGGCTACCATCAGGCAGTGGCTTGATGACTATAAGCTTAACCCTGGGATGCCTGTGGTACTGTCACCCATCCTGTGAGAGATTGCCAATGTACATGCCCAGGTGCTAGAGATGGAACCCCAAATCCTTTCCCAATCCTTCCCTGCCAGTTGTGTCAAGGAACCAAGCTGATAACTGAATTGGATCATCTGGACTTTTGTCAGGGCTTTATCCCTCTGCATAAATGGTGGTGCTATCTAACCCTGCTGTGTAGTGGGTTAAGACCAAAACAATCCCAAAAAACAGGAAAATACCTCTTGGATGCCTTGATGATGCCACACTCCATCTCCACCTAGTGACTGGGAGTGAATGGACCCACTCTTGATGGCAATTAGTTGGTTGGCAGGCATGCAGGAAAATGAGATAAAAAAAGTAATTCCACTGCAGATAAAATAACCAGTCCAGAATGCATTTTTTTGAGATAAGACTTACAGCTGACATCATACAATAATCTGGTAGTAACCCAACCTGCCAGGATTTTCTAAGCTGTGGTAAGAAGTATGGCTATGTCTACATAAAGTTCTTTCATTTTTGAATTCTGTTTTGGATCACATCAAGCCCTGCTGTTTCATTCAGTTTTGATTATAAGAGTTCATTCAGGACCCTCCATTGTGAGAATACACTGTAATCCTCCTGAAAAATATTTATTGCGATTACACAATGGTGTATTAAATCACTTTGAGCCCTGTGTGGTTTTCAAACCATGGACTCCCCACACACAATTTTTTGGACCATGGTTAAATGCTTATTTTCTTCTGTATTCACCTTCCTAATATAAGACCATTCTAAATGCTGTAATTATAATCCATCCATGCCCATCAATTATAGCTACTTGACTGTATATAACTAAAATGTCTTACTATGGTTAAAAATGGCCACAGTAAAGTATTCCAACTTGCTTTATACAAACGTGCACCAGTTCTGCAAAGCCATGTCATCTATAGACAGCTCCTGCACCCAGTAATAATAGCTTCATTGTTGACTGATGTCTAATAGTAATAACAATAATCATTGAATCGATAATATATTTCAAGTTTACAACACACAAACGCAGAATACCCCAAGTATTCCAATTATTTCACACAAATTCACACTAGCCCTGCTAATCCAGACTGTTTAAATTGAGCAAACAGAGGGCAGGTTTCTTTCACCCACAAACAACCCTCACTCTCTCTCAGCAGTTATAACCACATTGCTGTAGTAGATCTCATCTGACTGTGATGGAAGATAATACCTTTCAATCTGTTAGTATAAGAATTAGGGAAGATGTCAAAAATAATGAGGGATAAATGCCCATAATCACAAAAATGTTTGTTTACAAAGGTTCATAGAAGAATACTGAGTTAACTGCTCTCAAGGGCCATTTTAAGCCTAACCAATATCCCAAGGTCAGAATCAAATGCTGTACCTTGTGTCTATGAGGTGAATAGTTTAACCACTGTGCTAACCCCACCCAAGTTGCTAGAGTAACAAGAATTGGGTTCAAGTCATGAGCACAAAATTACCAACAAGAAAAATTCTTATAAATGAAATTTAAAGGTCATGCTGCTAAACAGTAGGAGTCTTAGCATGAAACTGCACTCATTGCAAGCATTCCTTGCCCTGGAGGATGCTGCCATTTGTGCAGTCACTGAAACCTGGTTCAAAGCTGTGGAGAGCACCCCAGCCTTACCAGGTTACTCATCCTATCATACTTTCAGACCCCAAATGGGGGGCTACAAAGCCAAAGGAGGTAGAGTTTCAATATTTATCAAAGACATACACACCTCCAGGCTGGTCAAATGGTATGATGCACAGGAGACACTCCAAGTGCAGTTAACTGATGACAAAACACCTATTTAAATCATAGCTAGCTACAGACCCCCAACCATGACTCAGGATGCCCACTACACCTATCTGGACTTACTTGAATCTATCAAGGTTTAACCCTCTACCCTGATTCTGGATGACTTTAACTACCCAACCATAGAGTGGAAGACCTATTCTAGCCCAAACATGAATGCCCAGAGATTCCTCGACTTTGTCAATGCCAATGCATTGGATCAGCTGGTCAACACCTCTATTAGAGGTGAAAATATCCTGGACCTGGTCCTAACCAACATGAGCACTCCTACAGTGTCATTCTCCTTGGTAAGATCCGACCATAAAGCGATCACTTTTGAAGTCACCATGTCCCGTGACCTCCCCCTTCTCAGGGTCAAACGAAAAAAACTTTCCAAAGTTAATTACAATCTCCTCAGAGCAGGTATAAGCAGCTTCACAACCACTGTCCCTTCAGTTGGAACTAGCACTAATGTCCAAGCCTACACCAAAAAAACTATATGACCACCTACATAGCTGTATGGACTCAGCAATACCTGACAGGACCAAATCATCTTCCTCAAGGAAGAGTAAACCTGTCTGGTGGATAGCAGCAATAAACAAACTCTATAATAGAAGGAAATAATTACTGTCCTGGGCTAAGAATGAGCAGGTGCCAAGTGGGAAGCAATCTCTCCTTTGTCTGAACAAGCAAATAAGGTCACTGGTGAAATCCTCTAAGGATAACTTTGAGTCCAAATTGGCCATATTCACCAAGGACAATCACAAGGCCTTCTTCACATATGTCCGCACTCTCAAAGGCAACACTCAAATCTGCTCTGAACTGGTGGTCAATAATACCAGAAACACAAACGCCATAGATATAGCCAACCTGATGACAGACAGGTTCAGTGAAAACTCCCCCTGTCCCCCCCATCAGTAAACCAGGACATCCCCAGCACCTGCTCCCCTCACCTCATCACCAGGGAGCAGGTCCTTAATGCCCTCTCAAAGGCAAAAAATACATTCTCCATGGGACCCGGTAACATCCTTGGCTGTATCCTACATGAAGTCAGGCATGAGCTCTCAGCTCCATTAGACACCCTATTCAACCAAAGCCTGAGCACCAGCTTCATCCCAGCTGAATGGAGGACAGCCACTGTCATCCCTCTACACAAAGGTGGAGCATCCACTGACCCAGGCAATTATAGGCCCATCAGCCTAACTAGCCTGATCTGCAAGGCCATGGAAAGCATTATCATGGACCTTATAAAAAAGGACATTGACAACCTCTGAATGCTTGACTCCACACAGTTTAGTTTTGTCTAAGGGAGATCATGCCTGTTAAACTTGGTCAACGTCTTTGAAACAGTCACCAAAGCCATAGATAAGGGGAAGGCAGTGCACACCACATACCTTGACCTAACCAAACCCTTTGACACTATCCCCCACACAGGCATAAGAGATAAACTCTCCTAGCTAGGCATCAACCTGTATGTTACCAGATGGATAACTAATTGGCTCACTGATAGAATCCACTCAGTCAAAGTAGGGGAAACCACCTCTAGTAGTAGACCCACAATGAGTGGTGTACCCCAAGTATCGGTCTTGGGGCTTCGACTGTTTGGGATATACTTTTCTGAGTTGCAAGCCAAAACCAGTAGTCTATGGCTGACCAAGTTTGGCTGACCAAGTTTGCAGATGACTGCAAGCTGGGTGCTGTCTTAAATTCCCCTAGTGATGTGAACTTCTGCCAAGAGGGCCTTAGCCAAACTAATGACTGGTGTCAGAAGCATGGCCTCAAACGGAATGCCAAGAAACACATCATTATCCCCTATGGGAAAAATGTCATCCTCACTAATTATCACATTAATAAGAATGTACTAAGCATGCAATCAGTCGTGAGGGACTTGGGCACCCAGGTTGATAGCAATCTGACTTTTGACAATCACGTTGCCTCTGTTGCATGGAAAGCTTTCTACATGGCCCACCTCATAAATAAGGGTATTTCTTCCAGAAACAAGGAGGTCATAACATCCCTGTATACCTCCCTTATCAGACCCATTATCGAGTACAATGCCTCCTTCAGCATGTACCTTGCCAAGCACATGCAGCAGTTGGTGAGACCACAGAGATTCCTGACCAGGAAAATCCAGGGTCTCAAACACCTATACTATACATATAGGCTAAAAGCCCTGTCCCTCTACTCAGTCTCATACAGATTGCTCAGAGGTGACCTGTGTCTGGCATATAAGGCCATTTCAGACCCAGCCTTGATGGAGTTGCTGCATATCTGTAAGACAAGCTGGTCTGTGACATTAATAGAACTTGTTGGTGGCATAGATTTGTGTCCCAAAGACTCTCCCGTCTGTGGAATAGACTCCCTCTTTATGTCAAGCAGAGTACCTCTCTAGCTCTCTTTAAGAGGAACCTGGATGACTGGATGGGAAACAGAAAATATACCCCTGGGATCGCACCTGTTTCCCTGCTGGACAGGGGAAACAGGTGCTGACTTTGAGGGAACATGGGTGAAATTCTTGGCTAGGCTTATAAGGGCCTCCAGGCCAATAGCCTAGTATCATCCTATGAACCTATGAACCTATGAACAATGTCATGGAATAATGATAGTTAAAGGGACAGAACCACAAAAATAGATTTGTTTAGAAAGTTGCTGGAATAACAGGTTTTTTTTTGTATTAACATCCATTTTTTGAAGGATATTAAATCTGAAACTTAAATGTCTGTTAGTGACTACAGTCCTCAACTATTTGACAGAAATCATGCATTTTCTGAGTGATGATCCAAAATATAAGACAAACTCAGGGACATTCTGTGAAATCAGGGGCAGTTTCAGCTTTGTTTCATACAAACTCACTGTGTCTTCTGTTCACCTGGTGAATCTGGGCATCCAGAGGCAATGTAGCAATTGCCTCATGTGCACAGACAACCCTCTCCTCCTACCACCTAACACTACAACCTGTGAGAGATGCACCTATATTGCCAAACTGGAAGCCAAGCTCTCTCCAGCCAAGACTGGACTAGTCAGTCAAGAGGAGAAGGTAAACACTTGCACCACACCATGCACAACACATAATCCTGCAAAACCTACACCCACACATAGTAGTACGAAACACACACCTACATTCATGGAGGTCCTTAAAACACATCTGCCCAAACAACAGAGACCTCCGAAGCTGAAATGCAAACAACCAACACCACCTAACAACCCATGAGACACACAACTCACAAAACAAGTGTGCCACTCAACCTCAGCCCCTAAGGCAAAACAACATACCCAGCACACTAGTCATAGGTGACTCTATAGTCAGGCACACTGATGTCCCACTCACCAGGCTAAACAAGGAGAAGGTTACTGGCAGCTGCCTGTCAGGTGCCAGGATCTGCCACATAACCCACGCACTCAGGTCACTCCACAAGAACAAATATGACTCTGACGTTGTCTATGTTGGTCTGAACAACCTGAGACGTACCTCCCTGGACTACATGAAAAGAGACATGGAGGAGCTCTCGGATCTTGTAGCCCAGGCAGGTATGACCCTAGCCCTGAGTAGCCTCCTGCCATCGCCCAGAATGATACGTCAGTACAAAGACAAAATGATTGACTTCAACAATTGGCTAAACTTCTGGTGTCATTCTATGGGGATCCAGTATCTGAGCCTGGGGCGACATGATTGACAAGCCACAATGCTTTGCCAGACATGGCCTGCACCTGTTGCCCCTGGGTTTTTGGATACTGGCTAAGGCTCTTGCCACCCCCATAGTGCCTTTTTTAGGCAAGGTTCAAATGACAAAATTACTACCGTAATTGGTACAAACAAAATCTGAGGGTAATGCTACTCTATGCTAGAGGTCTAAACCTCAAAATGCACTCACTCGAGGCACTCCTTAAACTGGAGAACATTGACATCTGTGCAGTGACAGAGACCTGGTTCAAGGCTCCAGAGAGCACCCCTACAATACCAGGCTACAATTCATACCACACCTTTCGGACATCTAACCTGGACCGGAACACCAGAGGCAGAGGTGTGTCCATATTCACCAAGGATATCAACACCACCAGGCTAATTACCCAGCATAATGCATCTGAGATTTTCCAGGTGCATCTAACACTGGGCAACACTGCAATGCAAATTGTAGCTTGCTACAGGTCCTCCACCATGCCCCAAGACTCCCACTCCACTTTTCTTAACATACTGGAAAATATCAAGGTACAACCCAACACCCTCATACTAGGAGACTTCAACTACCCTGCCATTAACTGTGAAAACTACTCATGTGCCAACACATTGGCACAGCATTTTTTTGAATACATAAATTCCAATGCCTTGGGCCAACTGATCCAGACCCCCACCAGGGGCAGCAATATTCTAGACCTAGTCATTACCAACATGGGTGATCGGTGCTCCACACCAGAGGTCAGCCCCTCGTTGGTCAGCTCCAACCATAAGCTAGTCACCCTAGACATCCACATCTGGGTGTATATCACAAAATCGAAAGCTGACAAGTTTGAAACTCAAAACTTTGAACTTGCAACCTCGAAAATGGAAAACATTGAAACGTAAAGCAGAGATCACCATAGAGTGCAGAAAAGGAAGATTTCCCTTTACTGCACTGTAGTGTGATCTCTGAGTTGGTATATTTAAGTAGTGGGGGTGTGGGGGGTGAAGGGGGATAGAGCAGTTTTTGCATTGTTTTGGGTGTTTATTGTTTTTTTTCCACATTCAATGTTTTCCGGTTTTGAGGTTGCAAGTTTGGAGTTTTGCACTTCGATATTTTCAGCTTTTGATAATTTGATATAAACCCTCCACATCCCACCCCCACCCCTATTAAGGAAACCACTGTAAAAAACTTCTCAAAAGCCAACTTCACACTTCTTAAGACAGAAGTGGCTAACTTCACCACTCCCATGCAGACAGGCAGTGGCAGTACAACTGCTGAATCCTACATCATGCACTGTATGAGCACATACACGAGTGCATGGACCATGCCATCCCAAATAGAACCAAGACGCTATCCTCCAAAAAATGAAGCCAATTTGGTGGTCCCCTGCCATTAACAAGCTCTACAACAAAAGGAAGAAACTGTTGTAAAAAAGAGTGAAATCCCAAGATTGGAAAAACTCCCTTGTCAGCCTCAGTAAGAGATCCCACATAAAATCTTCCAAAGCTAGTTACGAAAACAAAATCACCACAGATTCTAAAGACAGTCACAAGGCATTCTATAGCTATGGCAAGAATCTCAATGGCAACACTCAGATCTGCTCAGAACTACAACACAATGACACTAAACGTACAGAACCAGCTGATATCGCCAATATCCTGGCAGATAGGTTCAGTGCAAATCCCCCACCCCCACCCCAGAAAGGGCCCATCTCTATACCAGACTAATGCCAAGTACCTGTAATTATGGCCACACAGGTGAAAAATGCACTCTCCAAAGCCAAAAATACAGCATCCATGGGACCTGACAGCATCCCAGACTGTGTTCTGCATGAACTACAAAATGAACTGGCACCCCTCTTAAGTACCATGTTCAATCATAGCCTCACTACAGGTTTTGTGCCTACTGAATGACGCACAGCTACAGTGATCCCACTCCACAATGGGGGATCCTCCACAGACCCCAGGAACTAGAAGGCCATGAATGTATTATCATGGAACTTATAAACAAAGACATAGGTAACCTGCAATCTCTGGACCCCACTCAGTTTGGGTTTGTGAAAGGCAGATCATGTCTCTTAAACCTGACTGACTTTTTTGAAGCAGTCACCAAAGCTGTGGACAAGGGTAATGCAGTTCACACAGCCTACCTAGATCTTGCCAAGGCCTTCAACACCATCCCCCACGCTGGTATTATTGATAAACTCACAAAACTGGGCATAAACTCCTATGTCACGTGGTGGGTGGCCAACTGACTCACCGACAGAACCCACTTAGTGAAAATAGCCAATTCCAAATCCGTCTCTAGACCAGTGACAAGTGAAGTACCACAGGGTTCAGTCTTGGGTCCCCTCCTGTTTGGCATCTACTTCTCAGAAGTCCAAGCCAACACAGAGGGCTTGTGGCTAACAAAGTTCGCAGACAATTGCAAACTGGGGGCAATTATTGAATCCCTTAAGGATTTGGACATTCTACAAAAGGGCCTCACTGAGACAGATGCCTGATGTCAAAACCATGGCCTTAAGCTCAATGCTAAAAAATGCATAGTTATCCCCTTTGAGAAAAACCTTGTGCCAAGGAACTACCACATAGGTGGTAGTCCACTCAACACTGAAAGTGTGATACGAGATCTAGGGACACAGGCTGACAGTAGTCTCTCCTTTGACAACCACATAGCCACAGTGGTCGGGAAGTCCTTCTATGTGGCACATCTCATCACAAAAGCTTTCTCATCCAGAAAAAAGAGGTAATTGTCCCCTTAACTCAGCCCTCATTAGACCTATTATAGAGTGCAATGCCCCATTTGGGATGTACCTCACAAGACATTTTCAGCAACTGGAAAGACCACAGAAGTACCTCACAAAGAGAATCACATGCTTTAAACAGATGCCCTATGCAGACTGCCTTAAGAAACTCCAGCTCTACTCTGTCACATATCGCCTACTCAGAGGCAATCTCTGCCTGACAAACAAAGCCATGTCAAACCCAGAGCTGTTGGACATGCTACACTTAGAAAAATCCCAATCCCTGAGGGCCACACGCTCCAGAGACCTTAACCTTGTCACCACAATAAACAGAACTTGCTGGAGGGATAGGTTCCTGTCCCAGAGACTTTCCATACTATGGAACAGACTGACCATTCATGTCAAACAGAGCACCTCATTGGCCGTGTTTAAGAAAAATCTGGACAACTGGATGGGGAATAGGAAATTTACCGCAGGTATCACCTCTGTGGCTCTGCTCAACAGGGGCACAGGTAAATACACTTCTGGGTGGCTAGAGCCAGAGAATCTTTATGGGTAGGCTTATATAGGCCCTGGGACTGATAGCCTAGTACCTACCTATGAACCTATGAACAAACAATCACCAGAGTATAAATGTTTCAACATATTTTAGACAAATGCACACTAGTCCCATAAAGCCAGCCTTTAAAATAATCAAATGAAAAGAATGTAAGTTGCTTTCATCCATAGAAATTTCCCACAGCCCATTTTAGTGGCTCTAATCCTCAATGACTTCCCAGAAAGCCAAAGATTTTATGAGGTGCTGACCTATGTATGAGGCAAACCAGGAACAGTCTGCAAAATCAGGGACAGTTTTCAAATTTATTTTGTACACAAACGGTAGCTAGAAATTAATGCAGTCAGATTTCAAACTGAGCAAGTGACTAGTTGGTTTCACCCAGTCTTTAACAAGAGTAAACAGTAAGTGGCTAAGTTGTTCTCATCTACAGACAGTCAGTCCCACCCCCATTTAGTGGCTACAGTCCTTAATGATTTGCCAGCAAATCAACACTTTTATGATATATAGACCAAAACATGAGGTAAAGTCAGGGTTAGTCTGCAAAATCAGGGATATTTTTCAACTTTGTTTTATGCACAAGCAGCAGCCACAACGTAATGCAGTCAGACTTTGAGGTGAACAAATGACAAGGTTGCTTTCATCCAGATGTTAAAATGATTGGATAACAAGAAGATAAGTTGCTTTTGTCCACAGACATCGCCCATTTAGTGGTTATATTCTCACTGATTTAACAGTAAACCAAACATTTTAATAGGCACAGATAGATCAAAAAACAAGGCAACATGAGGGTTAGTTTTCAAAATCAGGGAGAGTTTCAATTTTGTTTCACACACAAACAATATAGTCTGACTTTAAATTGAGGAAACAACAAGCTACTTTCATCCACAGCCAGCATACAGCCCTGTAATGACTCCAACTATCTGCTTGTTGTTGACTTCCCAATGAGTCATGGGAAGGTAACAAGCAGAAAATTGTGGCACTGAGCATAGGATCACCAGTGGCCATTTATTTTATTTATTGTTAAGTAAAGAAACTTTTCTTTACTTAAACAAATAAATAAAATAATATCATCAGCTTATGCTGTGCATGTGCACATGGCAGGCACTGAGTATACATGGGAAACACCGTAGCCTGGATTCATGAACTGCTCTTCATCATGCTAAGCTTGTGTTTATGATGAGCAGTGTCAAGTAGGAATTTGCATTTCAGGAAACAGCTGTACATGTTGTGGCCCACTGTAAAACAAGGGTTAACAATCAAAATGTTAATGACCATACAATCAGTTGTGCTGTATGCTAATGAAGCAAAAGTCATGGGGGAGCAACTCAGAAATTTATAAAATGTGTGTGAACATGTCATACTCACTTTAGCTCTGAATTGCAAAACATGCTGGGATACTGCCATAAGAGATTTAAAAAGAATGTCAGGGGTTGCAGCAGCCATTATAAATCTGTATCTGTAACAAGCTCTCATACAAGGTATTGTTTCTACCAGACATTAGCCTACAAGGAGTACAGTGTTCAGACTATGTTTGACTTGCCATGAACTACATAAAACTGAAATACTAGTGAGTTACAGACTGGATAGGGATACTATACAGGAAATAGTGGGCATCTGCTATCATCACCTAAGGCCTCATGGGAATCATGGAGAACCCATCCCAGCAGAAACTAAAAGATTTGTATCTTTACATATATTAGCTACAGAGACATTTCAGTAAACTATAGGGGACACAGTGGGGGGTTCTAATGCCTCTGCCTCAAGGATATTCCACTAGTTCCTCAATGCAATACTGCTAAATGTAGGAGAGCATATCTGGTTTCCACATACTCCAGAGGAAAAAACTATTACCATGCAAAATTTCTGTGCCATAGCCCATTTCTCTGAGGTACTGGGACCATAGACAGCACCCACAATTGAAATAAAAGCCCCACATGTTGAACTGGAAAGGAGGTTTGTGAATAGAAAAGGCTATCACTCCATCAGCTGTCAGGTGGTCTGTAAAATACAATATATCACCTATAATATGTGTGTGCAGGTCACCCTGGCAATTTCCATAACTCCCACATATGACAAACCTGTGGCCGGAACCTTAGGTTTTCAAGGGACAAATTTCCACAAGGATATCTAGTAGGGAATGCAAGATAGGCATTAGAACCATGGCCTGTGACTCATATAGGAAATTCACACAGCCCCATTGAGCACAGTTACAACATTGCATACTCACAGACTAGAATATCATACAGTGTGTATTTTGGCTGTTCAAATCACAGTTCTGATGTCTGGATGCATTGGCAGGTGCCTTGCAATATGACCCACCACGTCTGCCAAAATGCTGTTTGTGCTATCTTAAATCACATTATAATCAGAAAGCAGTTACTGCAGGGTGCCGAAAACAGGAACCACAGTTCCCAGCACCACAGGCAGGGCCAGCAGACACAGATGAGGGCTGAGACGAAGAACCTGCAGCCAGGAATGATCATTGACGATGGAGATGTGCATAACATGCCATGGCACTGGCTAAAAGGCAGGGAATAGCACATATATGCACCACATAATTAGAAAAAGAGCTAAGCAGATGCAAACAGTAACACTGATATAACCAGACAAGCCAGCCTTTGCTTACTCATGCACTGGTTGGCTACTGTGAGTGTCAGACATAGCCATCTGCAGGCTATGACGTTCTCAGAAGAAGTAGCAAAGGTGAGTGATAAACCTGTAATGATAAGATAATGCTTACTTCTGTTTATGTACTATGCACAGAAATGTAATAAAAATGACTTATATATGCAGCAAATGTAGACAAAACCAAATATGATGCATTTAAATGGTACACAAATATTTTACTAATATCTGTATTATGTTGCCACCCTGTACATCAGGCATAAGCAGTCTTGTGTCAAACAACCTCACAGGGGGTAGAGCAATGTTATCATCATCTGCACAAGTAGATGATCAAATATATCTAAAAATTATTTTGACTACAGTAGAATTAATTAAGACACAAATGGGTTGCTATAATGGTTAAGGTGTTTACCTTGCAGGCACATGGTGCATGGTTTGAATCTCAACTTTGGAAGGGAAATTGGCTAAGCTTAAATGGCAGCAAACCTAGTAATTCCCAATGAACCTATGAACAAATGACAAATTGCAATCTTACAGTACGAAGAAGAAATGCATTTACTCACAACATGCATTGCCTGCTCACTTATGTGCATCAGACATAATCGTCCCAAGTCAGACACCCCAGCAGAAGTCAGGACAATCTCAGCATTATCTGCACAAGGGGCTGAGCAAGCTGTACTGCATAAATAATACTACCTAAATACTACTAGTACTCCTAATACTATGGCTAATGCAACTAATAACACTATTGAAGTTAAGCAGACTAAACAAAATTGAAAATCATTATGTATCCTAACGAAAATGTGACATCTGACTAAACAAGCTAGCTGCTCTGTGCATCAGACATAAACAGTCCTAAATCACAGAATTGTGTAAAGGGCAGAGCACAGTGTGAAGGGGTTACAAGTGGGCAAGCTTGACACAGGAAAAGTGTTTGTGAGTGTGAGGGATGAAGTTAGAGCAAGTATGCAGCATCAGGACCAGTATCTCCAGATGTAAAGAAAGCAATTTTGAAGAATATTTAGTATGTGTGTGGGATGTTATGGTCAATGTGAGGTGTACTGTGTGTGAGTCTGAAGGAACACAGACAGTATTTTTGCTAGCACTATGCCCTGGCATCCAGGTCAGGTGTAAGCTGTGCATGGAAGAGGATCCAGTTCATCATGTATACTCTTGACCATGTGAACTACCTCTGCCTGGAGTTGCACTAATAGTTCCATGACCGTGGTTAGAAGTTGGTGTGCTATGAGCATGAACAATATCTGCTGTATGAGCTGTCATCACAACTACATCCTCAGTCACAATCATGTGGCTGACCTCATCTAGATGTGGACATATCCACTACTAATCTAGCAGTGAAAGTAGTACCACTGTGGGAGGTGTATCTGACATGCCCATGTCCATGTTGGCTGATATTTGATGATGTACCAGCTGTTTCATCTCATGGATGCTTTCAACACATTCAGCAAACATTCCTTAACACACACTGCACAGTCCAGTGTGTCATTCATCCCATACAGTGAGTCACACACATGGTTCATTCAGTCTCATACATCAGAATGCACAATATGAAGTACACTGACTACCTCTTCAGAGACTCTGATGGAACTTGTCTGTGCCTCCATGATGGTCTTGCACATACACTGGGTGGCAGATACTGATGTACCAACATCAGGGGGAGTTGGAAGCATACCTAGTCTGAGCACATCTACCGACACCCCTGTGTAGTACTTCACACTAATGAAGGCTAGGGGAAATTCTGTCAGCTCTGCAACTGTGGAAACCATACTACCCTGATCAGCTATGTCCCCCTCAACCTGCTCGCGTCACATGGTTCTGTGTTATGGGTATGCATAGACATAATGACTGTGTCCAGACTATGAGAAGGGGATGTGGGGGACAAACCATCCATGTCAGACATGCCCAAACTGTGTGTGTTTATCACTGGCTTCCTTGTCAGTGGGTACTGATCTTCTAACATCAGGTGGAAGGAGGTCCACAGTACTGGTGCCAGCTTTACCTCTGAATACACCAAGAAAACTGGAAAATAAAAGAAATTCAATGATTATTACAATATAATACCTACATTTTGAGCAAATCTAACACATGTGCAAATGCAAATAACCTTAGAGAGTAATACATATAACTAATGACAAAAAAAAAAAAAATATGGCCATACCATGTGCAGGTGGTCATTGTTCCTCAATGCTAGATGTTCCTAGACATGCAAATTACAGTAGATAGAGGTACTATAAGCATACAATTTAAGACAGCTTAATAGAAACCAAAAAACTAACTAATTTATATATTTGAATAACATAGCTAGAGATCAATAGTGGAAATTATCTGGTTGTCCTTCAGCTCTGCACCAATATCCATCACTGTACTATGGAACTCCTCTGAGCTGCTTTGATCCCTTATAGTTAAAAGGAACTCCTCCATCTCAGTGAGTGATGATTTAATAGCAGGCCCATCTTCAGCAGCTCTTCACTCCCATGCCATAACCTTTGTTCTGTCACTAAACGTTTTTAATCATATCAGCAGCCCTATGTTGACACTCAGATAGTCATGGCATTAGCTCCCACAGCATTCACATCATCAACAATCTCCCACCAGAAGCAGTCACAGAAAGGTTTGACAGCAGAATGAGGATCTAGGAGCCATACCCCATATAGACAGAGGGCCTATACTATGACCTTGTTCTCAGCATCTGAGAAGGGACGTTTCCATGAGGCTTACCTGCTTTTTTTTTTTTATTTGGTAGTGCTATCCCTGCTGTGATAGAAAAAAAGTATATCAGGCCAAACAGCACACTAGGCGGTGGTGGTGGGGTTACAGGCTGATCTTCTTCTAGTGGAGGAAGTATTCATTATGCAGGCATAAGTTGTAATTCTAACCAACTGTTCTGAAAATATCAATGCAAGCCCTGTAATATCCTCTATACACCCCACACTAAAGGATAAAATGCATGACTACATAACTGAACAAACCATTTTGATTTTAAACCATGATTATAAAGTGTTTCTGTCCGTAATAGAATGGAAATGGTGTTGCCAAAGCTGATAGATATGGATAAATGTGGTTTTGTGGTGGGGAGGCAAACATTTGACAACATTAATATAACAATGATCAAGAGGGAAGCAGAATGTAAGAAAACACCATTGTTGTTAGTAGGTCTTGATGAAGAGAAAGCATTTTACAGATTAAGCTGGGATTTTATGAGTAGAGCAATGGAAGCATTTGTTTTCCCTGATACAGTAATAAGGTTAGTTAGGAAGATATATGAGAGATCAGAAGCAACAAATAAAGTGGGCTGATTCTTCACTGATTGTGTCTGAACAGAAGAACCAGACAGGGGTGTCCTTTTCACCACTGGAAAAGAAAATTAGGAATTCAGAAATTCAATGATATAATTGGCAGGATAATCAAGAAGAGCCGGCTTTATTTGAAGACAGTATTATTTTGTACCTGATAAAACCAGAAAAAAGACATCTCAGTGTTATGGAGCATTTTGAGACAGTTTAATGACTTTTTGGTATATAAAATTATAAATATAAAACAAACCCTATGGCTGCAAACTATGTACCCACACATGAATTGGTTCAGCCATACCTATATTTATTGGGACATTATAAAATGAAGTATTTAATAGTATGAATTAAAAAAGATTCTGTTATGGCAGCTAAAGATATGAGGGGAAGATTAAACAAAAGATAATACAAAAACTGAGAAACTGGAGGCTCTTGCTTTTGGATATGGATAGCAAGATACAGGCAGTGATAATGTTTTCAGTCCTTTTAGTTTTATAGACAGGTCAGGCATTTTTTTATCAACCAGAAGAGAAGTTGTGGACAGTATTTAATAAAGAGTTGAAGGATTTTATCTGGGAGGGGAAAAGTGCAAAGGTCAAGTGTGATAAGTTGATCCTTTCAATAGAACAATATGGTTTACGATTACCTAATTTGAAGGGATATTTTAGAGCTACAAAGTTAAGGCTCATATACATAACACAAGGAGAAAGTTACAATTCAAACTGGAAACATATGATGATGAAGTGGGGGGAAATTCAAGAAATGAGAGATTTGAATTTTGGATGCAGCTCCTTAAGGAGAATAACAACAGCCATATAGAATGTAAAACTTTTCACATGATATAATAATGTCATTTGGTCTTGATAAATGTGCAAAAGCAATCTTTAAAGCAGAAAAACTGCAGCACCAGGAAAAGATCAATTTGGGACAAGAATGTGATATAAAAGAACTTGAGCAAGAGTGTGTATAAATATTTGGGAAGTGATGAAGGATCAACAATAAAACATGAACAAATGCAAATAAAACTTAGTAGGGAATACTTTAGAAGACGTAAATTAATCCTGAAAACAGTGGTGACATCTAGGAACAAAATCCAAGCTATAAACCAGTTTGCTCTTCCTGTACTAACTTACAGTTTTGGAGTGACTGACTGTCCCGAAGACATGTTGGATAGATTAGATAGGAAAACAAGAAGGATGTTTCATGTTCACCAAATGATTTATAAACATCAGTGCATACCAAGATTATATATTCTCTGTTCCGAAGGAGGGATGGACCTCCTTGAAATTGATTACATGTATAGATCTGGAATTGTGGGACTCCACACAAATCTGCTGACCTCACAAGATCCAAATGTAGTGAAAGTTTTGAAATATAAGGAGAATAAATCTAAGATGACTTCCCTGCTTAGGTTAGCAGAAGCATATCGGCGTCAAGCAGGAATGGAAATCAAACCAGAAGTAGATAAAAATCAGGCAGCAGCTGAATGTGCCAAAAAAACAAAAAAAAAAAAAAGAATATAAGGTGAAGGACCAGATGATAAGGCTAGAAATGAAGAAAATGCGTAAATATAGTTACAAGTATAGAAAACTTCTGGAAGAACCTGATGTTCATCAGGAATGGTTAAGGAGAGGTGAATTCAAATGAAGAGATGAAATGTTAATATTGGCAGCCAAAGACAGTGGGCTACGTACATGCTGGTTTACAAGTCCATTGAACATGTGGGAGAAACAGACAAATGTAGGTTTTGTAAAACTGTATTGGAAACAGTCGCACCTCGTTGCTGGTTGTGACATACTAATGGTAGAAAGACTGTATACTGAAAGGCATAATACTGTGGCAAGACTGTTGCACTGGGGATTGTGCAAACATTATTCTACTGAAGTCGCTGAAAAACACTGGAAACATGAACCACAAAGCATCATAGAAAATGATGAAGTTTACATCACATGGGATCGCCCATTACCAACAGTTCAAAAGATAGATGCTAGAAAGCCAGATATAGTAGTCCATGAAAAGAAAAAGTAGCATTGATCATTGAAATTGCCACTCCCAATGACTACAATGTCTTGCGTACAGAGAGACACAAAGTCATAAAATATCAGGATCTGCAGGCAGAAATGAGAGCAACGTGGAAGAAAGATACCCAGACAGTTCCAATAGTAGTAGGAGCAACTGGTCTTATAAAAAAGAATCTACAATCTTATTTAGATATATTACCAATACATGTAATTGCATATGAATTACAAAATAGTCTTTACTGGGCACATTGTGGGTGCTGCTAAGAGCACTTTTGGCTGACATCAAAGATTGAAACAATGCTCATTTCATGAACTTTAATCGTACTTTGACTTAGGAATGGGATCCATTCCCATCATGGTATTAGAAACCCAAGATTTGGAGAAATTTAAAAAAATGTTATATTCATAAACTAGCAGAAAGTATTTTAAGAACTAAGCCATCATGAGAATGGAGAAAGGAAATTTTGCTGATAGGGATGGCTGCAATTAGGGGTACAGAGAATAGGCAGGAGGAGGCTGGAATTTGCAGGATAAAACCAAAAAAGGAACAAATGTATTGTGAGCAAATAACTAGAAAATAAATGGTAATAGAATGGGAAGAGACCGAGAGGACATTTGGACTGCAGGCTAGAGGCTGACTATCTCCGTCAGGTACTGACAACAGAGTACAGGCAAGAAGAAAGGTATAGGGGAATCCTAAGTGAAAGACCTACTCTGGTAGAGTTTTTAATTGAATCTAGAATAGAAGCTGCAGTTAAACAAAGAATAATTAATAGGGCATATAAAATATTGCATTATAACTAAAAAAATCAATCAGAGGTGGTTAGAAAAGATTGAGAAGAGTGACTGGATAAGCAATTCATAAGGAAACAATGGGAGGACGTAAGTATGGTTCCCAAATATGCAACAAAGTCTAGAAGATTTAGGATTTTTGCTTGGAAGTGTTTGCATAGGTATTTTTATATCCCAAGCAGATTCAAAAGAATTTTTCCTCAGGTAGACGACAAATGTTGGTGGTGTGATGGGGAAGAGAGAGGTAACTAGGAAGATATGTTTTGAGAGTATAATAAGTTGGCAGACTTTAAAAATTCCCTACTGAGTACTCTGTCAGAAATATTGGATGAGCAAATGGGTATAATTTAGGATTTAATTGCCTGGATATAGAAAAGGCCTTGTTAAATTTAATTCTGGTGGCTGCCAAAAAGCAATTATTAGAAAATGGAAATCAAACTCCCAGATTTAATAACAACCATGTAAGAATAGTGTAGAGCCTACATGGATGTTACCATGTCCATGTATGCAGATCCACCTGTGTAGCACGCCATGCATATTAATGAAGGTGTGTTAATGAGGGAGAGCCGGGGAAGGCAGTATTGAATCAGCGTAGGGAGTATGTCACTAACTGTGCCCGTACATGAGTAACACACCCCCTGCACTCTCCAAGTACCTAATAGCAATAAATTCAATCTTATATTTTTTTTTTGAAGTTTGCTCGGCATGATGTGCAGTGATTGACACATGCCAGACATCTAAAAATAGAAACCAGATGGATTTAATTTATGATTCAAAGGTCAAGTTTAAGCATAGCTGAGCAGGTTTGCATGCCGCGGAGTGGTGCTTAGCAGTGCTCAAACATATCTGACAGGTATATGTAAAAGTATAGCAGCATTCTACATATCCATGTAACCAAGTGGATAGAGTTACAGCCTCCTGTGCAGTAGGTGTGGAATTTGAATGCATGGAAGGGAAATTAAGCAATTATTTTTGCAAGATAAATTATGCCAATTATTTTTATATCATGATCTGCTGCGTTCAGCTAAGCTCTGCTAAGCCTTGCCAAGCCATGATAAGCACTGCTAAAACAATCTCTGTTTAAGGACCACTTGGCTGCACTTAGCTGGTTTGCACACTGCTAAGCATTGGCAGTTGAAGCACTGCTCAGCTCAGCTAAGCTGGTTTGTGAGGTGCCAAGAGACACACCACATTTTTGAAAATGGGCCAATGGTGTGTAATGGTGGGAAAACAGGCTATATTAAGTGCAACCGGTGGGAATACAGCAAAACCAGTTGGAGATTGAAATGTGCAGGAGCTATGGCAGGTGTTGGAGAGGGTGCACGCTTCCGGGCACAGCAGTGGGGCATTCTGGAATCCAGGGTCACTGTTGGACTTCTAGTGAAAGACCATGAACACCAGCTGCCGCAGGACCAGTTCCAGGGATGAGGGTACAAGGCGGAGGCCTGGGACCAGCTGGCACAAGATCTCACCAGTGGTACAGGTATCCCTGCACAGGTGAGTAGGTCCATCATCACTAAGACTATCTGAAGCATTGAAAGGGAGGACTTCTGGACACCTGGTTCCAGGATGCTTGGGATGGGAATGCCCCACAAGTTTGTAAGTACTGTTAGCATTGTTTTACCAATACCTAATCTGAATGTGTGATAGACAGGTATGCATAATGGTGTGCTTCTCTCCCTACAACTGCAGAGGAGACAGCTCGGAACCTAGAGGCCCATGCAGGGCACCTGGCCAAGTTGCACTGTGAGTGTGGTGAATACATATTAATTTGCAATCTATAGTCAAATACACAAGATAGATTAATTCATTCACTGCTGGTAGGTATATACAGTGCAGATTTGTGTATTTCAATGAATGTGGATGTAGGCCTGCACTGCAATAACTGGCTACTGCCAACTATAGTGCAATAAAGATTAAAACATTAAACTTGATAATATTAATGTCAAAGAAAAATACTTCAAAAGACCAAAAGCATAAGGTTCAGTTCAGGTATCTTTATTCTTGCGCAAGGAGACAAAAAATGCAGTTACAGAGTTTGTCTGACTAAAATCAGGAAGTGTCACAATTATTATACCTTTCTTTCAAGGCATTGCCCACTACAGCTGACGTAGCAGACCACCAGTTTACAATTCTGTTACTTTACAGATGTTTCTCACATTTCTAGCTGACTCTTCAAAGTTTAAAAAAGATTTTCAGTAAACAGGATGGCCTTGACCACCACCGGTCAATTATAACTTTCTTGCTATGTGATGTTACAAGTCTAGGTACTATGGCTAATTCAAGCACAATGCAGTACAGATTTCTGAAGCAGTTCATTGTTTATAGTATCTAACTTTCTTGCAGCTTGTGCACTTTTTCATTAACACGAACAGAGCTTATTGTCCATAATGAATGGCTCTACAGAAATTATTATTATTTTCCATTTAATTTCCTGACCTAGCAGAAAATCACATGCTTTCCAGTACATTTCCAAAGCATAAACATGTATTTTGCTGTGCTAGCAAACTAGGTCAGAGTGCATCTTGCAGTGTCAGAAAGCACAATTTCAGAAAAGCATGTTTTCAGTTTCAAATAGAACTAATGCTGCATATAGAATAAAACATGTTAATCTTCCCTTATTTAAAATAAGCATTGCACACATATGTTAATACATATTTTTCTAACATTTCCCCCCGTTAATACTTTTTATTCTATTTCAAAAGCATAAACAGTTTGTTTCTTCTCCTAACCTCTTCCTTTGAGGATTTGCAGCTAAGAGAGTCATTCAGTTTAAACTTATGAAAGTGTTTCCTTTTTCAACAGTTCTTCAATTTCAGTACTTTGATACAAAGTCTCAGAAACTGACATGTCTATAAAATCTTTGATTAATTTTTTCATGCAGGGAATACCACAGCAGATATATGCTCCTAACAAAAGTAATCCCACACAAATGGCAATCAAGATGTTCATTAGGATGGAACCCCACCCCCCAAACAAATTCTGGAAAAAGTCCATCAGTGGGTTCGGGCCTGGCCTGTTCATGTCTGACACTTGCTGAATCACTTCCAAATGATCGTTGATTTCGTGTTTATTGTCGGGAATGAATGAACAACACTCGTCTTTGATTAAAGAGCATGTACCACCTCTCGCCACTAGGGTGAAGTCAAGAGCCATGCGGTTTTGAAGCACCACAGTTCTCATTGCATTCAGTTCATCAGTCATTAATTCAAGAGCAGAAAAAGTTGCATTGCTCATAACCTCGAGAAGTTTGGATAGCTTTCTCAGTTCCCAAATTGATTTAACTGCACCATATGCAGGGGCTATGCCAGCCCAGGATATGACAGTGTCACTCAAGTCCATGTATGCTAGTTTATTCTTGTCTTTCACGGAGTTATGGTTTCTCCAGCCTCCTATGATCTGTCCCATCGGATTCTCAGGTTTCTTGATTGGATTTTCAGGTTTCTTTGCGTTGTCTCTGACGTTTCGAATTCTCTCATGAGGCAAAGCTGTAGTGTGTCGTATGGCCGGGACCAGGTAACCCAAAAAACAACTGCTGGACCAATTCTCAGGCAACCATTTGTATGCCTTTTTCCCACATATGAAATAACAGTTTTCTACCTTAGTATTGATATACACTTTCCCTGCATGAAACATTTTTTTACCTATAATAGACAGTTGCTTTAAAAGAACATGTTTATGTTGTATATCACAGTTTTATGCAAGGACTCAAAGTATGAGTCATAATCTGCATCACAAATTGTTTCTGTATTTTTAGCATTTTTAGGTTTAATATAACATTTATAAGAAACTGTTACATTACATTTGCTCCAACCTACTTGAATCGTGTCATTCTTAAAAAAGCATACAATTCCTGTTTGTGTAACAGGTAGGAATAATGCAATTTTGTCTCTAGATTTTACAGGTGTAGTCTCAAAAATCAAGTTTTCCCATGTCTCATTGACTCCTAGGGGGACAGCAGCCATCAATAATCCCCCATATGCTGTTGGTATAGCTGTGCAAATCCAACAATTCAAAATATTAAAAGTCTCAGCATACACATATTTGATTGCTTGGTAAGTGTTAAAGTTCGGATGCCAGTCTATGAGTGTTGAATCATGTTTGTTCAGTCTAGCTGGTGTGGCTGAAGAAAAGAAAGGCCACAGCAAAAGCCACAGCAAAAAGAACATTGTCACTAATGCAGTCATTAAGATGATTATGCAACACTGCTGAAGCCATTCAGCATTTCTATTATCTCTGGGTCTTGTCATTTTACTGCTGCTGTGTGTTAGCAAGAGTTTTATCAAGTTCAAAGTTTTTGACTAGTTTACAGTGTGTCAAATGAATCCAAGATGAACGTTCTGCAATTTTGACTGCTGTGGGCATGCTCAGCAGTACTTGATACAGACCTTCCCACTTTGGTGTCGTCCAATTCTTCTTTTTGATTGTCTTCACCCAGACCCAAGTGCCTGGGGCTACTGCTACTTCGGATGGTTTGCTTTGGTCTTTATCTGAAACAGAATTAAACTGTAAAATATGTTTGTTATTCAGCATACTCCTCATATACTCTGCGAGTGTCCAATCTGCTTCCTGGTCTGCAGGCATGAGAGGTTTCTACTGAGGTATATAATAAGCTCTTCCAAAAATCTTTTCGAAAGGTGTCAATCCTTTTGCATTCGGAACAGTTCTCATGCTCAACAGTGCCAGGGGCAAACAGTACACCCAGTTCTTCTGTGTATCTACCATGAGTTTTTTAAGCTTATTCTTTAAAACTCCATTGTGCCTCTCTACTAATCCTGCAGATTGAGGGTGATATGCACAGTGATGTTTTAAAGAAATCCCAAAATACTGGCTCAACTGTTGTATAGTTTGGTTAACAAAATGTGTACCATTGTCACTGTAGATCCTTTCCGGTATGCCAAATCTAGGAATAATTTCTTTAACTAGGGTTTTTGCAACAGTGGCTGCATCTGGTTTACTAGTCGGAAAGGCCTCCACCCATTTGGAGAACATATCCACAATGACAAGGCAGTACTTTTACTTTCACATTTGCTCAATTCTATGAAATCCATACAGATAAGTATGAAACGGATACGGTGGTGTAGGGAAACTCCCTTGCTTGGGCTTTAATGCCCCTTGTGCATGATGTTTATTACAAGTGTGACATGACAGGCAAAATTTTTTAGTGTAGTTTGTAAACCCGTACGTAGCGAATACCCGATTCACTAACTGTACCATCCCCCCTGTTGAGACATGGCTCTGCCCATTGCTCAACAAAGCTGCATATCTAAATAAATTAGACGGTAATATCGGTTTTCCCTCTTTGGAGATGTACAGCCCTTCCTTGAGAATTGCTCCTCGTTTTTTCCATTTTTGTTTTTCAGCTTGTGTAGTAAGTGTCTGCATTGTTTTCAACATTTCTAAGTCTAAAATCTCAGAAGGTTGTAATTCCTTGTTCAAAAGAAATGCTTCTGAGGCTGCTTGCTTTGCAGCTGTGTCAGCTCTTGCATTGCCTTTTGAAATCCTATCTTGCTGTTTTGTATGTACTATGCATTTACAAATAGCTACTTTCTGAGGCAACTGAATAGAATCTAACAAATCTAAAATAAACTGTGCATGGTTAATCGGTTTGCCAGTAGATGTCACCATTCCTCGATTCTTCCACTGTTGTGCAAAAACACGTACAGTAGAAAAAGCATACTGGCTGTCTGTAAAAATGTTTACGCTTTTACCCTTTGCTAAGGTACATGCCCGTGTCAAGGCGATCAACTCTGCTGCTTGTGCAGATAAGTTATGTGGTAGAGGTTTCGCTTCTATAATCTCAGTATCAGAAACTACTGCATAACCTGTTAGGTTCTGTCCTGTAGGACTCCTTTTGCATGAGCCATCCACGTAATATGTCACCTCGGCATCATCCAATGGAACATCCGTGAGGTCTTTTCTAGGCAGTGTCTTTTGCTCAATTACCTGCAGGCAGTTATGGGGTATGCCATCCACAAGAGTTGGGAGCAAGGTAGACGGATTCAAAGTAGTACATCGTTCAATTGTCATGTGAGGTTGGCTCAGCAATATAGTCATACAAGAAAGATGCCTAGCAGGGGAAAGATATGCTACTTTTTCTTGCAGTAAAATGATTGCGACTGCATGAGGCACTCTCAATGTGAGAGGGTGGAATAACACTACTGAGGCTGAAGCCTGCACTGCCATTGCAGCTGCAACTACTGCTTGTACACAGTGGGGTAGAGACCATGCCACTGGGTCCAGTTGTGATGAATAATAAGCAATGGGGCGTTGTTTGTCCCCATGCTGTCGAGTCAATACTGATGTCATATAACCTTGCTTGCAATCTACAGTTTGAAAAAAACATTTGTGATAATTTGGTAATCCTAAAACTAATGATGATGCTATCAATTGTTTCAGTTTGCAGAAAGTTAATTCTGCTTCTGGTGTCCATTGTATTAAATCTTGTGCTGCCATAGGTTTCTTAAAAATCAGGTCAGTTAAAGGTGCAGATTCCAAAGCATAGTTTGAGATCCAGCTCCGACAAAAATTATTCGTACCCAGGAAGGACATCATTTCCTTCTTGGTTGTGGGTTTTGGTGCTTGTAAGATCGCTACTTTTCTGTCCTCATCTAATGTTCTGCCATCTTTGGATATTATATATCTAAGGTATTTCACTTGTTTTCTCCGGAGCTGCAATTTATTTTTGCTTACTTTGTGTCCTTCAACTGCTAGGAATTTTAATAATGCTATAGTATCTTCCTTACAATCTCGCTGGGTAGGGGCGGCCAGCAGGATGTCATCAACATAAAGTAAAATTTGACTACCTCTCGGTGGGATAAATCCCACTAAATTACTTGCCATCTCTTGTGAGAATATCATTGGGCTTTCACTATAGCCCTGTGGTAGTCGCGTATATGTATACCGCTTCCACTGAAATGTAAATGCAAACCAATACTGGCTGTCAGGGTGTATCGGTATCGAAAAGAACGCGTTGCTGATATCTACCACAGAAAAATACTTTTGTTGTGGTTTTAAATCATTCAACAAGGTATGTGGATCTGGCACCGTAGGTGCTCTTGGTATTACTGCATTATTTACAGCTTGTAAATCTTGGACCATACGCCATTCTCCGTTTGCTTTTCTAACTGGGAATAAGGGTGTGTTACATGGCGAACCAGGAGATTCCACCAGTATTCCCTTCTTAAGTAAAGCTGCTATGATAGGTTTAATACCTGCCTCTGCATCTTTTCTCAAGGGGTACTGTCTCTTTTGTGGTCTAAATGCTGACTTTGGCGTGATAGTAACTGGTCCTGCTGTGCGTATAAGTCCTATGTCTGACTTTCCTGTTGACCAGAGAGTTTCTGGTATGTCTAACAAAGCTTTTTCTTCCTCTTCTAATAAGAGGGCTTCTCAGCTGTCTTTGCTGGACTGCAAGTGTACAGATGGATGTGTTTGTGTTATCCAGTTCAGTTTCTGTTTTTGTATTCCCTGTTCTGACAGTTCTGATTCTGTCTGTTTTTCCCATTTTGTAACTTTTTCTCCTAGGTTTACCCATTTTAAATCTTCCTCTTTAGTTAAACTAACATGCGGTATTAGATTCGATTTGTAAAGTGAAAAGAACTCCTGGAGTAATGAACAGCTAACTACACTGTTCCCTTTTATGTCCCAGTACAAATTACACAGTACTAATCTGTTTGCATGATTTCTAAACAATTCTTGTTCATATTCTTTGTCAGGTACTGGTGTATTACAATAATACAGAGTACAGTGCAACAGGTGTTGTATGTCAATACAAAGGGAGGGGAACTTACTGATAGCTATATTCATTAACTCTTCAGTTACTGCTCCAGGGCCAGTCGTAACTAAGTCCTGGCTGTACCAGTAAAATGTCTCACCTTCCGTTTGCACTGCAAAAGTATTAGTTTGTCGCTGTGCTTCTATACCCTGCATGGTTGGAACTACTGCTATGCCTAATAGTTGCATAAGATTTCTGCCCAAAAGGTTCACTGGGCATTTTGCAGAAACAACAATTTTGCTTTTCTGGGTTAATCCTGAAACAGGATCTGTTATTGTAATGTTATGGGAGAGAGGCTCCTGATACAGCTGTCCATTAGCTGCTTTTACTAGTATAAAGTCATGTGATTCTGAATTTTCTGGTAGTTTGGAGGGGTGTACCAGGGTTCGTGATGCCCCTGAATCGCACAAAAATTTGACTTCCCTCCCTTCTACCAGGAGTGTCACTTCTGGTTTTGTGTCAGCTAGATAGAGCTCTAAGCTCAGTAAGGCTAGGTCTATTATTTCATTTTCTTCACTATTGGTAGCTTCCTGCACTTCCTCTATTATCACATTCTGTGCTCCTTCTATCACATTCTCATTTGTCCTTTCTCTATTATTCCTATCTAGTGATTCCTGACTTTCATATAGTCAGTCCTCACCTTCATTGTTTTTGTCTTCCACTGCTGCCTTCTTATTTTTCTTGCAATCCCTTGCCAAGTGACCCTTTTTCCTGCATTTGAAGCACTCACCTCTTTTCTTTCTCCCTTCAAAGTCCTCTGATCACTGGTCAGATTGTTTGTTTCCCTGGGCATTCTTTTTGCCCTTTTGTCCAGACTGTACTAAATAAACTTCTCCATCTTCCACAGCAAATACTTGGGCTTTCTTTTTCTTTTTGTTATTAAAATGCCTTTCGACATGTCTAACATATTCAAGCAGTGATTGTAATCTGCTTGTACAATGGTCTACCATATGTTTAGTAATGAAACTACTTATGGGTGCAATACTGCCTTTCAAAAATGCATTCTTTAACTGCTGCTCATATGGGGAATCTTGTGTCTGGTCTTCAGGCACCTGCATTCCACAGTGATTGTTAAAACATTCTAATAATCTGGCAAAATATCTATCAACAGTTTCACTTTCTTGTTGGATGCATTGGTTAATGCAAGTCCAGTCTGCCCTAGGCTTCCATTTCTCAGAAATTCGGTCTGTCAGACCTTTCACTCTGTTATCTAGTATGTGGGAGAGACCTAAGTGCAGCGTCATGGGGATTCCCAACATCCCCCTCTCTCCTTAAAAAAGATAAAGGGCTCCTGTCCCACAAAAAAATATTGCTCCATACATAGCTCTGCATTTCTCACAAGTGTCCACTGGACACAACTAATTATCACATTAATTAATGAACATATTTATGTTGCCCTCACCCCTCTCTGGGGTATGAGGCTCCATATTCCGAATTCTGTAAAACCCACACAGCTGTTGCTGTAGAAGAAATGGAAATCTGTGTTCCTTTCCTACACCCTTCCTGCACAACCGTACTTGCCTTTCAGTATGTTTTTCCCCCTGCTTGCTCCATTTCACCACTTTCCTATCACCCCCTTATTCTTTTCTTTTTTTCATTTCAGTGTGGGTTTAAGCAGAGTTAAGCAACTCACTGCGATGCAGCGTACCACACAAACCCACTTAAAAGTGCCTTAATCATCTTATGTGTTTCTCACAGTGTTAAGTACATCTGTAAAATAATCTCCTCTGTCACATTTCAAACCCAGGCCCCTATCAACTACAGCACAGTGCATTAGCCTACAAGACACTCAACTCTGAATTAAAACAGGTGTTTCCACCAACATATACTGATTGCCACTGACATATCATGGGAAAAATGGAAAAAATGCATGGTTTTCACAAAAAACATATGTGTCTGGTAAAGTACTGGCAAGTCATGAAAGACCGAGGTTAGAAAATCATGACAGACGTGTGAGTGTCACACTTCATACCCTTCACAAAACACATGCTAATGCAAATCCTGTGTCACAGACTGTATGCATGCACATATATCTTGCAAATATACCTGCTACAGCACTGACTCAGTAGCTCAGTCTGTTAAATACCTTGCATAAAGTATATTTTGCCACCCACAGTCCTGGGTTCGAATCCAGTATGTTGCACTTCAATTACATTTTTGTGAATACAGCAAATAATGACTTGAGTCATGGGATTTTAATCAAAACAGGTTGCTGCCACTGAATTAACTACCACCCATGTTTGCAAGTCAAAGGCACACTCCACATATTCGTATAGCCTACCTATATGTCACCTACTACTCTCTTATTGGCATTGTTACATAACAGATGAACCTTAAGAACATGCGTCAACTGGACTGTTATGGGTATCCTCACCCTGGGTCTGCTGTAATGACAGAGCTGACACTGCACTTTCAGTGACACATACACCTTGCTGTCCTCCCAAGTGTTCACACTCCCCCCAAGCTGCGGCTTGCAACATATGCAGATGTATGTTAAGCTACCTGCAACAGCCCTACCATACCTCACAATCCCCTAGAACAAGGGATCCAGACAACACCCATACATAAAGGGGGGGCAAAGGTCTAGTGACAGGGACATGTTTCACATTTTGCCATTACAAACATAATGAGCTGATAGACTAGCAGCTACTGCAGCAGTATGCATATTCTGATCGGTATGACGTCTGACACTCAAATGTCTCTTCCCCCTTACTGATCGCAACCCACAATGTTTAACACTGAACTGCCAGATAATTACAATGTCATCTGACAGTGGCCAAACATGGCATGCAAAACTGTGGACATACCTCATAAATCTCAACAGTGGACAGTAATTGTACCTACCCTCTGTGATGCTGTAGCCTCCACAGCTCACTAATGTCCATCTCAAAGACTAAGAAAGGGGCCAAGGCTTACACGAAGGCCTTAAATATTCCACTGTGGTGCCATGTCACTGGCTAATAAAAGTGCAACCCAGCTGTGTTGGATGCAATTAGCAAGTCTGAGAAGCAGATTGGAGCACAGGCAAATAACCTGTTAATGAGCATGATCTACAAAAGTCACACAACTGCCTATGGGAAACAGCTCTGTAAATTGCTTTACCAAGACTGACTACGAGTTAGCAAACTGTTTTCAAGAGGATTTGCTCACATACGGATTATGTCACTGTACTAGGTATGTTATACATGTCCCCATATAATGGGATGCAGATGGGAGGATGCAGTTATGGGGAATGGAGATTACAACAGTAGGCCTATAGTACATCTCTGGGAGTGACATGTTGGTGATTCTCTGCTGTCCAACAGCTACAGGCATGCCTCTCAACTGTGCCAGCTGTGGTTGAAATCACAGCTCTGGCCCTCTCACTCCCTCCTACAATGGTCGGCTCCTGTACAAAAGCTACTGGATTGTGAGTTACACATATTGTCAGTATGTAAGGGTGGACACAGCTGTCATATCATATAATGTACTGTCATTCAGCTCCACTCAGTCTGTGAATGTCACACAGGAATAGTTCAGACATTGTGAAGGTGTCCCTGACTGTCCCTGATGTAGTCTGGCTAGATCACTGTTTTGTCGACATTCATATCTCACTGCTTGACAGCTATGGCTAACATATCTGTCAACCCCCTATGTCAGATATGCTGGTCATAGCCATTATTAGTGGGGGGACACAGGCCCACCCTCAGTGACAGAGTATACATATTGGTCATACAAAGCAAGAGTATGACTAGAGTAACAGATATTACTGTAGCATAAGCTTTTTCTGGGGGTTCTGGCATGTGACAGCCAGATTCTCTATATGCTTGACAACAACCAGCAATTACTGGCCAACCATTTGCCAGACATCCACATGTTTGTGCCAACACGACCACATATATCAGGCAGATGTACACATGCCACAAACATCTGTGTACTGGACAGGTATGATGCCTACAGGGAAGATATACTACAACAGGTTTGCTTTGCTGTCTGTCATTGTGGCTCACTGGTGTCACTAGACTGTCTCCATATGCATGTAATAACACATACCTATGTGTCTGACAGTGACTGTATGACATAGTAGTGGGACTATGCCCATAGAGGACACACCACAGTAGATGGCATTGATGGGTGTGGTGACATACAGCACACTCTGTCAAAGCACACAGGGACATACTATGCTACTATGTTGGTGATAGCCACATACATAGTGTGTTGATAGACTGTGGGGTATGATGTGGGAGGTAGCAGTGGATATTGCAGGCCATTTTGGTTGTGCAGGGTCTGTACACAGTGGATATCTATGTATCTGATCCTGTGATGTGTTCCTCTCTTGATCTCTTTCAGGATGGATGTATCAAAGGAGGCACCCATCATTTTCAGATGCTGAAAACAATGTTATCCTGGATGGTCTCAGACTGCATCATAACATTCTGTTGTCCAGGAGTAGCCAGCATTATGAGCAAAGTGCAGCACCGTGGGCTGACCTTGTCACAGCAGTCAACCAAATAGGGCTACAGGACAGAACCTACAAGTAGGTCCAACACTGGGCAACATATATGGTCAATGCTGCACGGCAAAAGGCTGCTGCTGTGGCCAGGGACCGTGCCGCCACTGGTGGAGGGCCTGCAGCAGAGTGACCACTCTTGGCCACAGAGGATTTCCTGGCAAACCTGAGTTCATCCACTGGCTCACAACCATCCATCATCCCATACATCGTGGAGGTGGGTGCCACAGCATCCACATCAGAGGAGCATCCAGGTAGGCATCTTGTGTTGTTCATCACTGTAATACTGTATCAGCCATTGTGGCAGCCTCTTCATACCAGTACACGGGTGTCAGGTTGATCTGGTTTGATGGGTGTGGTTTAACGCACAATTGTGGACACATACTCAGAATGTCAGCAATGCAGGCAATATCACATTAGTTACTGTATATGTTGGTATACACACATATTACCCTGTAACAATGCCACATTTGGTATTGCTGATACATTTTCCTCAAATTTTCATAGGTACATCAGGTGTGGCCAGAGTCCAAGGTCCTGTACCTGCTAAGTGTGATATTGTAGTCTTATGGATCATATATACCCTAAGAATGTTAAGGGCTGCCATTTTGACCTAGGCACAACTGTTTTACTTAGTCAGAGTACAATTCTTGTATGTTTTATTTTGGAGGGGTTAACTGAAGTGCATTGAATGGGTAATCACAGTTGCGTATTTGCAGGAGCAATAGCACATTTGCACTTATTGTTGAGAAGGTCTATGCAGTCTGCTATACAGGAAGCAATCACTCACAGATGCCTGTTCACACACAATATGGAGATAGTACATACCTGAGGCAGTGATACTATAACTGGCATACTATGCTCAAGATGGATGTACTGTGTTTTAGGAGTAGGTCTATCAGATACATATTGCGTATAGCACAGGTGTATAGTACTGGCAACATTAAGTGGACATAGCTGCAGTGCATGTTATAAGGGCCTGTCTTGTCTGTGTATGTTGTAGTCTGTTTATGTCTTGTGCATTGGATCAGAAATAAGATGTGGTATGTGTAATGGAGTTGTGGCTCTTCAGCTTTATGTGTGGATTACCATACACATACCTTTCAACCTGGAAACATCAAAAATCTGGACAAAGCTCATGAAAAATAGGTACAAATCTGTATTCTGATTAACATAACATTTACATACATAATTATGTAGCCCTGCCCACTCCAATGGAATTGTGGGATGCCAACTTTTAAAAGCAAACTGAAGAACAGACAACCAAAATATGATCATGAAACACAAAATAAGAAGAATAGTGTTTTATTTATATTAATATTTGAATTTGTGCAAAACTAAAATACAATATTCTTTTAGAAAAATAACACTGGGTGAGGCTGCGCTTGCACAGTACACTAGTGCGCTACCTTGGTAAAAAGATGTTAAATATGGAGAGAAAATATGGCTAGTGTCACTAGTTAAAAAGAATTAGGGTGAGAAGAAAAAAATTGGGGATTTTTAAAATGTGGTGCAGTGGCGGGTTTCAGACATTTTGGAAATGGTGTGGTGAGAGGCTGGTATTAATTAGCTAAAACTATTTCAAAGAAAAAAAAAGAAGGCAATGTTAGCAAAGGCTGAAATACGCAAAATATATCAATACAGCAGAGCAAGAGCATGCTTCCATTCATTCTGAACCAGATCTGAATACTAGAAAAAAAATTCAGAGATCTTAATGGTTACAATGGCTACTAGTTGATAGTTTTAGATAGTTGGAATGTAGTGATTAAAACACACTATCCACATTTGTTACTAATGAATGTAGTACTTATGAAGAAACATCGATTTGTTTTACCTTTCCAAACTACCACATTGTAAAAGAGTTGCAGTGCTGCTCCTTTCCAGAAATATTAATTTATTCATTCTCCACCTGCTTAATCCACTTTGGGGTCAAGAAAGCTCATTCTCATGCAGCATACACACTTCTACATGCGCATATCACAACCTGATATAAAAGCACTACCAGGGGAAAACTCTGGAGTAATGTCAGTTCACATACCCCACATCTTTCAAAATTGGTATGAAATCACAGCACCTGGTGAAAATCCACAAACTCTTCCTACAGAAGGCAACCCAGCATACAGCCAAACTGAAGAACCAAGCACTTTGAGGAAGTGTCTCTAAAGTGCTGAAACACTGTGCTGACAAACTGAATTGTTTTATCATAAGCAAACTTCAAATTTTTCACATGTTCTTCTTGTGCAAAGAAAAACAGATAAGAAAATTAATACTGACAGTTTACATTAAGGTCAGACAAGTTGCCAACTGCCTGAAACAGCCACTAAATTTTTCATGACTAAAACTGCCTTTTTTACCCCTCTTATGACTACCCCAGACCTATTACTAAGGACAGAATTTATCACCCCTGATGCAACACTATTCAGAATTGTGTATGGTCTCTCACTAATACCACTACACGTATAGCATAAACCGACAATGGCTACTTACTTGCACAGCAGGGCAGCATAAACTTCACAAAAACCCATCCTCACACTCATAAATAATTTTCTATTACTGACACTGTAGTTACCTACAGAATATAACAGTCATTCCTATGCAACCTTATTTTGAAGACCAAGAGCTATGTTCACATTCTTGGCATTAAGATCAGAACATTCAAATGTCTCTCCTACTGTTTAAGGATGTTAGCATCTTGCTGAGTAAAGGAAAAGGAGATCAAGGCAATGACACCAGGGCTGCATACCCTACATGCTAAAGGGATTATAATACTACTCATTTGTTACCCAGGTAGGCTCACTGGACACACTGTTTTTTCAGGGGCGACCCTGGAGCAATGTCTAGTTAAATGACTTGTTCAAGGGCATACAGCAGACAAACAAGAGCCGAGGGAATCAAACCCTGTACCACAGTAACTGTAGTTCACAGCTTTAACCTTATGTGGCAACTGCCAGATCATATGGCTTAGCCTGCTAAACAATAAACAGGGACACAGACACAGGTCTGCCATACGCAGCTCTCTACCAACTTGACTCTCAGCAGCAGTAAATTTATTTAAAACAGAGAACAATGACAATGTATCAACATAGAACAGGTAAACCTTTTACCAAATGCTAGGCATCAAATAAAAAGCTGTGTGTTGCCAAGTCAAAATTTTACCAGTGTTGTTACTACAACCAAACCACTTTTGAGAGTCGGTCAAATTATGCATTAAACTGACTTCTAAGGCTATACACTATCCCATAAACAGAGGTATGGCAGCAACTGTTTACCTAAGGCCACACCATTGTACTCTGCACAGATGTGGGCAGTGCCAACTTGACTGACATCCAGATGGGTCTGTCAGTTAAGTATTTGGATAGTTTCACTGTTGTTCTAATTTTTTACTTTTTGAAAATTAGAAAATAAAAACAAAACTCTAAGGGCATTACTGATAATATCTGTGAAAGATGGGCACACACAAGTATTACATCCAGCAAGGGGACTGCCTCCCCCACCTTACATGGTTATAAGTAGCTTGCAGACCTTTTGGGGGATCCAAGGGGGCATAAGCCCCCAATGGATGCTACACTTTTTTTTTTAAATATCATCTTCTTAAAAACAACCAGAATAACAGAAACACTTACTTCTTGAAAAACAAGAGTTCTGTCACTCTAAGGTTGACCTATGTCACACCAGGTGAGGAGCTTGCTACTGCTCATTAGGGTGTGTCCTAATATAAACAACTATCGGTATAGCAACTGTCGCTAGCCACATAACAAAAAAGATCCACTACCTGCCTATCTGTGGTCTGTCACACCAACTATTCAAATGCACCTCCTGTGGGTTTCACCTACCCAATGCTTTGTAAGCTACGGTACAAATAAAACCTAACTTGCCAACTTTGCCCAAGCCACATAAGCCCACGGACAGGCCTGCCCAGGTTTCAGCTTCTTGTTGAAGTATAAAACATTGTTTACCATACTGCACATTTTAACTTGGAAATACCAAAATACTTAGCAAAATAATCCACTTTCCTACACAACTGAAACAGCCACTCCATACATCAATATTAACCTGTATAAATTATACCCCTAAATGAACTATAACATAGTAATACAATCAGGATTTACAGTCCTTCCATTTTATGTCACATTTTAAGTGAGCAACTGTCAAAATTAACTTCATATAAGATAATTCTAATGTCAATATTGTCACCACTGCAAATCGAAAGGCCAGTAGAAACTATCATGGCATAACAAAATTATTTTCGTAAATTAACAACTGCCATCATTATCAGAAAAAAAATAATACACTCCTGGTATTATTTATATATCCCTGTATATAATGTGTGTGCTAACAGTGCATAAAACCGTGTTTAAGGAGGCCAACAACCATAAGCAGTGGTCTCTATCTCTCCCGAGTCCCCGACACCTTACCTAAAATGGCTTGGAGTTCTGAATCTTTGATCAAAAATGACAACCAAACACCACTATTATTACTAGATTTACATCTCACTTTGAATGTAAATAAGTTATATACACAACAACTATTAACATTCATCATTTCTCACTGTAAGCTCTCCCAGAACCAGACATATTAACACTTTACACTGAAATCAACTCAGGCCATTTTGAGCCAACAAATTTGAGAGAGATGAGCCACTCTGAAAGCCTCAGATCACCCATTTCTCATCCCATCCAAAATACTGCAAACAATTTCCCATTTATCTCTTTATGACAAATAAAGTATCTGTCAATGAATGGAGGCCGAATATCGGATTAGCTGCTGCAGGCTGCACCTGTTCTGATTTGATTTAGAAGTCCGTCCGAGACGCACGTTGCTGCTGCCCAAAACATAAACACTCAGACAGTCACACCCCTCGAGCCCTCAGCTAAATTCTAACTGGCTGGCAGGCCGCTCGTGATGCTGACGGTGACATCATTGTGCACACGATGATGTCAGCGGAAGATTATCGAGGTGGAAAAATTTTTAAAAAAGACCGTGAATTAATCATGAATAAAAGGGGCCAATCGGAAATTTGGGGCACCCCATTATTTGGACCTCAAAATCATTAAATGGTGAGGAATTCAGCATGGTTGAGAGGTATGACCATACATAATAGTGCAGGTAGTAATGTACTTATTTTGTCTTCCTCCTCACAGGTGAATGTGTGGGTTGGAGTCTGTCCCCCTCACAACCTGATGTCAATGTCTCATCGGACTCTGATGATGATGGTGGCCATACTGAGGCACAGGTGGGGTTGTTGGGGGATGAATCTGCCCCATGGGTTGACATACCACTTCCTCCCCATTGTCCCCACACACAGTCAGTATACCTACACATACCCAGTCCTCTGAGCCCACAGATATCAGACAGCCTGAGTGTGGTGACATTGAACAGGAGAGTGTGGCAACTATGACATCACTAAGTGGGACACTGGCCAGTGCCAGAGAGCTGGTGAAGTCCCACACAGGCAGATTGACCACCTGTCACAGGTTTCATATCATGGGTCACTCGACACATATTTTGGTCCATCATGGAGGCACAGGGATGTTCCAAATGCACCATCAGACATCCATGACTCTATCCACCACCTTGGTGATGCCATGGATCATTTCACTGATGTAGTGGACAGAGGGTGGTGTGAGATGTTGTTAGTCCTTGACCTCATGTTGTCTGTGCTGGAACATCTGGTTGGTGTCAGGCATTGGACACTTCGACGTAGATCAGCAACACCATCTGCTGAGAGTACACATGGCTATGCACAGTCACATCTCCAGCACTAGAGAAGAGAGTGTGCTGTCCACACCACGATGTGGCAGGCCATGAGCACATGGTCCTGGGTGGTCCTGTGGGGGACAGAGGCATAATAGACACCAGTCACTGTCAGCTACTAGCACCGCATCTGACCCTGGGCATGGTGGTGCCAGTGCCATTCCTGGCAGAGCCAGTTCCTGTGTTCATGGCTGGAGATGGTGAACTGTCCACTCTGCCATGTATGGTCCATAGCTGTCTAACATACACATGTGTAGGGCTAGCACTGGGCTTGACTGTGTACATGCACACACTCAACCATCACTGTCACATGCAGGTCACCAACAGATGCACACAGCAAGTTACCATGTTCCAGCTAGCCAACAACCCTTTCTGACTCACACTCATGCTGTCAACTGTTTGGTGCAGCCTATGCCTCTGGCACCTCCACACCACACCATGTGCATGTGATGATACCTGTGCCACATCCCTGCCATCCATACCATCGATGCAGGGACATGCACATATTTGTCTGATGCACAGGGTGACTAAAATACATTACATGTAGTTTTGTAGTATCATAGAGTTATGCCATGACAGGTGCTGTATGCTGGCATGTGTCATGAGTGCACATTGAAATTTGTGTACCTTTGTTGCATGATGTTAGATTGGCAGTAGTGTTGCAGAATGACAGGTGTCACACAAAGCTCTGTATGTTTCTGTTCCTGGGGTCTGCGTGGCAAAGCTATGGTGATATGGTGGCAATACAGAAGCACAGGATGGCATGGCAGCACAGCAGACATATGACATCACCAAGGTATGGCTGTAGATGTGCATGGTTACCTAGGTGCATATCTGTAGAACAGTGTGTCAGGGACAATGGGGGTAGTCAGCATGATCATGCATGCATACCCTGTGACAAGGCTTGCTACCCTTGGTATGTGTTACCTGGGTGTTCTGTACATACAAATATAGGTGGTGGCAGATAGCATTTATGCCTAAGAAGATGTGGGCTATTTAGACCTTGTAGCTACTGACAGGGCAGTAAAATGCATGAAAATGTCACAGCCTTATGGCCATGTGTGTACTGCTGCATGGGAATATATTTGTATACTCACACAGAGTTGCCTTTATTGAGATTAGAATTGTTACCTATCTATTAGTATACACTAGAGCACTATGTACTTATTGCATGTGCCACAGAGCTTATCTGTGTTGAGACTATCAGCCAGTGCTGTTAGGGTGGATGACATCAGCAGGCCTTGTAAAGGAGGCCAATGGGGAGGCTGGCAGGTTGTCACTGGGCCTTAAAATGTATAAGCATTTCACAGAGATAAGCATGTGTAAATTGCTGCAAGGGGGTATATTTACACACACAAAGAGTTGCCTGTTGTGAGATTAGAACCCCTATCTATCTATCATTACACACTAAAGCACTACATACTCATTGCATGTGCCATGGATGTTATCTGTTTTGAGTTTTTCAGCCACAGCTGTTAAGCTGGATGACATCAGCAGGTACTGACAGTGAGGACAATGTTGAGGAGAACGCTAGTCACAGGGCCATGAAATGAACGACCAATGCACAGACATAGGCCAGATGAGCATGTTCATGCTGTTGTAAGGGAAATATCTACACACACTCACACAAGGTAGCTGATGTGAGATTAGAACCCCTACCTACCTACTATTACACACTATAGCTCACAGTACTTATTGCACACGACAATAGTTACATCTGGTATACGTGTGGTTGCTGCAATAGTACTTTTGGACTAAGCAAAGTGGTCTTGTATTACACAGCATATGTGGTCTGTAGAGTGAACCTGCTTTATGCTGTTATTGTATCTACTGTCCTAGCAGTGGGGTACCTGTTAATGCTCCTGCTATGTGTGTACAGTTAACATTATTTCCAATTCAGGCCAGTTGTAGTTTGCTAGGTGGAAAAATTGGCCAGTGACAATATGGCCTGTCCATGTCCTGCATTGAAGCCTTTGCACATTACACCACCAGCTCACCATTGTCTGTCTACAGGGTGATATTCCACAGGCACAGGGTTCTGTGGTTGGGTGGATTATTTCGTTATGCGGCCTTGGTGTGTTACCATCAGACAACTGTTGTGTGTGTAGGTGCAGATAACCCCAGCATTCTGTGTGTGGGTGTGCACATTTGTACAGCCCCACACACATATACACATGTACACACACACACACACACACACACACACATATATATATATATATATATATATATATATATACACACACACACACACACACACACACACACACACACACACACACACACACACACACGTAACAGGGATGTTAACCTAGGTGTAGCTTTGTGTTAGCTAAGTGTAGGAGCATGCCTAGTGTGACTGTCAGTACTTACAAGGTGACTGCAGGCCAGACCTACCTATATTCCAGTCTGGGATTTTATGTGCCAATTGGCTGCTGCACCTGATTCAACAGTCCAGCACCACCCTGATATTTTGACCAAGGGATTCCCCAGCTGTGTGCTGAACATTTTATATGACTCATACTTATTAACTGTACAGATTGTAATAGACTGCACAGAGTGTTGCATCATATCTATGATACAGTTTAAGTAGCATTGTGATTTTCCAGTACAGCAGTAACAAATCATTATAGACTGACTTTAGGAAATAATGCCAGACATTTGAGTTAGTGACTCCATACAAACCAAGAGACCCACTCTACTGCACGACCTGTTATTCTCTGCACTTCCTACATTTGTCTAGCCTTTGTCCCACTACTGTTCATGGCTTTGTCCATATTTACTACTGTAAGTGGTTGTAGATATGATGTGACTGGGGTACATGATGTCACACCACGCATACAGGATGCCAGTCTTCTCACATTTCACTATACATGTTTTAGCAGCATGTCCAGCATTCCACCCCATATGTCTGCTCTGTTTTTCATACAGTTGTGTTTTACGGTACTATACTACTAAATGGAGCCCACTGAATTGTTGTAAGTACTGACACAGTTAAGTGATGGCCATTGCATCCTTCTGCTACTCTGACCTGTTGCAATCTGCTGTTATACTAGCCACCTTCTAGGTTACTCAGTGCATGTATAATGTCTGTAGGTTTGGCCCTCTCTCCCTCCATGGTCTCTGTCTTTATCCAATGTCTTGGGGTAACAGATTGGGGCATATTGACAGTCTGTGGGACTCCTTCCATAGGAGTACCTTACACGCAAAAGTTGTAGGTGCATGCTACTATACTTAGCCCACTGAGCCACACCAGCCACCAGAACATGAGGTTTACTTCCTCACACTATTAACAGCAGACAGACATAACACTTTGACCCCTGCATATTGTGGAAATTAGAATATGTAGCCATGTTGTTTGGGACAGCCCTGGGATTGTGTGGTGTGTGGATATATCCATGCAAACATACTGTTACAGCAGTTGTATGGGAACACTGATGTGTTGGGGTAGGGGTCTCTAGTATTGACAGTTATGCATCTGGCCTATGACCCCAGTGTTTGGCATTTCCCTTGCATACCGCAGTGGTTTTTGCTGCCTTGAGGCCTACAGCATATTATGGGGCTGTCAGTACTGGACAGAGTACCTGCTGTCCCACATAGCTGTTAGTTCTCTGCAAGTAGCCCAGTAGCACACTCTATTCCCTTGCATACATGCAGCAGGTCCATACATATGCTACCATAGTGTATTATCCCATACATTTGTTGTAAAGGAGAGTGACTTACCTTGTGAATGCAGCATTTGAGATTTCTGTGTTGCAGAGCTGACTCTACTCTTCTGTGGACACTAACATGGTTCTGGGACTACATGGATTTTATCTGTGGACACGCTAGCCCATTTTTGCTATTGAATAACCTCAGCTCATTTGCATACAGATCCATGCACACACAACTTGGATGCTACACAATTCCAGGGCCTGCCTCCTTAGCCACCACTGAAATCTACCATTGTGCATACTCCATGCAGGGCTCTGTAATGTATTATTCTCACATATTTCTTATTTTTATTTTTTAAACTTTTTAATTTTTTTTTTTTGCATAATGGCATGTTTGTGCACTGCTGCACACTGCTCAAATGTCAAGTCAAAGTCAAAGTCAAAGAAAACTTTATTGCCATTCAGAACTACACAGCAGTGTAGCTGAACAATATTATAATGCTTCATTCTCAATGCAGGCAACAGTAGCACATATAGACAGAGAATAATTAATAAAATATCACAGTAGAATTTTAATAAGTTGCAATTTGTAAGTAAAGTAGGACAGCAGTGACTCACAGCCATAGCAGAACAGGAGACAAGGAAGACAAAGAACAGTATGAAGGTAATATTGTCAAAGTAAAATTGAAACAATAGCAGCATATCTATGAATAGACTGAATTATTGCACAGTTTGTATATTGCACTTTCCAGTCCTTCAGTGTGTAGTGAGCAACCTTAGTATTGCACTTAATTATTGTGCATCCATAAAATAAGCCCCTTGATAGGATAGTTATATAACAGATGTCATGGTTCGTTTTTCCTAAGAGTTCAACAGTTTAATCTTCTTCTTCTTCTTCCGGCTTTTCCCAGTTAGGGGTTGCCACAGTGGATCACCTGTCCGCTCATGATTAGCAGTGGAGTTTTACGGTGTCGAGTTGCCAGCCCAGCGCCCAACCTTCCACAGAAGGCACACACACGTGCGCACGCACTCACACCTAGGGCCAATTTAGAGTGTCCAGTCCACTTACAGCATGTCTTTGGGATGTGGGAGGAAACCAGAGCACCCGGAGGAAACTCACGCGATCACAGGGAGGACATGCAGACTCCACACAGAAGGCACCCCAGCTGAGGATTGAACCGGAGAACCTCTTGCTGTGAGGCGGCAATACTATTCGCTGCACCACTGCGGCTGCCCAGAGTTCAACAGTCTAATGGAGAGCAGAAAGAAACAGTTTTTTAGTCTGGTGGTCTTACAATGCAGGCTTCTGTATCTCTTGTCCGAGGACAGGCAAGTCTACAGACCATTGGCAGGATGTAGTGGATTTCTGGAAATCTTTTTGGCCGTGTCGATGCACTGGCGTTTGTGTAGATCCTCCAGAGGTGTAAGGGAGGTGCCAATGATTCTTTATGCTGACCTTACAACACTCTTGAGACCATTCCCATCCTGATTTTTACAGCTCCCATACCAGACTGCAATGCTGTTGGTCAGGACACTTTCAATGATGCCCCTATAAAAGGTCTGAAGTATGGAGCTTGGTAATTTTCTCTTCCTAAGTATCCTTAGAAAGTGCAAGCGTTGCTGAGCTTTTTTGACTGTGCTGGAAATATGGACTGACCAGGATAAATTCTCTGTGATATGAACACCCAAGAACTTTGTACTCTTGACCCTTTCCACTGTCATCTCTTTCATCACTATAGGTTTGTATAGTACTTGAGATCTTCTGAAATCAACAATCAACTCCTTTGTCTTCTGACATTCAGGGCTAGATTGTTGCTATCACACCAGATCAGTAGTTGATCAATCTCTTTCCTGTAGGCCTCCTCCTCTCTGTCTTTGACCAGATCTGTAACAGTGGTGTCATCTGTGAATTTGATGATCCTATTCATTTCATGTGTGGCCATGCAGTCATGTGTCAGCAGAGTGAAAAGTAGAGGGGTTAAGACACACCCCTGTAGTACTCCTGTGTTCAGGATGATACTTCCAGAGCTGTTGTCTCCCACATGAACCTTTTGAGGCCTTACAGTGAGGAAGCTCAGAATCCAATTGCATAAATGAGAGTCTATGCCCAGTTGAAGTAGCTTTGATATCCTCCAGCTGGACTAGCCCGGTCAACAAATGTAAAATAAAATAAAATAAAATATCATATTCTGAGGGATGACAGTGTCGAAGGCAGAATTGAAATTGATGAATAGCAGTCTTGCATAGCAGTTTTTGCCTTCTAAGTGGATCATTGTTTCATGGAGAGCTAGTGAGATGGCATCCCCTGTACTGTGGTTTGTCCTGTATGCAAATTGCAGTGTGTTCAGTGTCACAGGTAAGACAGGCTATATGATATTTGACCAGCCTCTCCAGGTACTTCATTACCTTCGAGGTTAAAGCAACTGGTTGGTAGTCATTCAGAGTTGTTGGCTGTGGTTTCTTGGGTAGAGGAATGATAGTCATCTCCTTGAAGAATTTTGGAACACTGGCTAGATGGAGTGAGGTGTTGAAGGTGTCAGTGAGTACTGGACCCAGTTCCGTCGCACATTCCCTTAGTACCCTGCCCATGATGTTGTTAGGGCCAGCTGCTTTCCTCGGGTTGATACGTTTAAGGGGTCTGGTGACATCGATTGTATTGAAGCTCAGCGCCACTGCATCCTTGTCTTCAGGGATTCTGCATGCTGTTGTTTTGATGTCAGCATCAAACATACTGAAGAATTTGTCAGTTGGTTCAGAAACTCGATGCTATCATTACATGAAGCTGATGTAGGCTTGTAGTTGGTGATGGTTTGAATTCCTTTCCATAGTTGCCTGGTATCCTTCTGGTCCCTGAAGTGACTTTGGATTTTTCTGCCATAGGATCTTTTTTGCCTCTTTGATACCTTTGCTCAGTTTGGCTCTGGCCACACTTAAAGCTTCCATATCTTGGGATTTGAAAGCTGCATTTCTTACTTTGAAGAGCTCGTACACCTCACTAGTTAGCCAAGGTTTTTGATTTGCCCATATGGTGTTGAGTTTGGTGTTTCTTGCATCCTCCACACACAGAAATGTAAGCTGTGACCGACTCACTGTATGTGTCCAAGTCAACATGGTTGTTTGTCACAGCAGCCTCTCTAAACAATGACCAGTCTGTACAGTTGAAGCAGTCTTGGACAGCTGAGATTGCTTCCTCAGGCCAGATCCTTATTTGTTTTCTAGTTGGTGTATTGGTTTTCAGTATGGATTTATAAGCTGGAACCAGCATGATGGCTAGGTGGCCAGAGCTCCCTAGATGTGGATAAGGTTTTGCTTTATATGCACCTTTGATGTTAGTATAGACCTTATCCAGTACATTTATATGTAAGAAGGTATATGTAATGAGTAATATGGGTATTAAAAAAGTTATATTACATTATTTTCCATTATTTTTTGGACATACGGGGCATGCTTTTGTACATATCTGTGTTTACTATGCAATTTCTGACCTTCTAAATAGGATTTTACAGCGCTTGCTCAATTACTTTTACTTTTTTGTACACAGAAATTGTCCATGTACACTTTGGACACCAACACGAGGTCTGCAGGACTGCCTATCGCTTGCTGGATCACTCCAGTACCCTCATTTGCATGCATTTCACCTGCTTATGTGGTGATTTGCATGCCACGGATACATGCGTGTCCACATGCTCATGGACGCCCTTTTACTCTGTCTACTGGATCGCACGGCTGCTTACTTATGTGTAAGCTCTGTGCCACTATGCCTACATGGATAATCACTCCATGTAGGCTTTATTAAATTCCCCCCAAAATCTAAATCAACTGTATTTGAAATACTGGATATTGTAACAGAGATAAAAGAACTGGA
Source organism: Protopterus annectens (assembly GCF_019279795.1). Taxonomy (NCBI): domain Eukaryota; kingdom Metazoa; phylum Chordata; order Ceratodontiformes; family Protopteridae; genus Protopterus; species Protopterus annectens. Next base: position 621,980,853 of record NC_056735.1, on the reverse strand, counting down.
AGTGGGATCTTTAAAAAAGGATAAGAGCAAATTACACCGAAAAAAATGGAAATTTTGTGAACAATAAATACATCCCGTAAAATGTTTTGGAGGAGGAGTGAGGTTTGAGGGAAGACAGGAATTGGTCAATTTATGTACTGTTGGATTGGCATGATAATTATGCAAAAGAATACATGTGATATATAATGTGTGCAACTGGAAATAAGTTAATATAGTTTGTTTTCTTTTATATAAATGTATATTTGCCTGTCTTAAGTGATAATTCAATAACAGTGTTCAGTAACTTAAAAAGTCATTGTAATGCCATAAATACAGCATTCAAATCTTGTGAAGGTGCTGTCTCTGTGAATGTAAGGATTCTTACTGTAAACTTTTTGCTTGTATAAGCCCACAAAGTTGAGAAATAAAGGTTCATAGGTCCATAGGTTGGTACTAGGCTATCAGCCCTAAGGCTATTCCTTCCCACAATATTTACTTCTCTGAACCCCTGGGGTGAATTTCCTATCTCCCATCCAATCATCAAGGTTCCTTTTGAAGAGGGCCAAAGAGGCGCTCTGCTTGACATGTATAGGCAGTCTATTCCAGAGTCTTGGGAGTCTCTGGGTCAGGAACCTATCCCTCCAGCATGTTTTGTTCATTGTGATGACAAGATGTAGATCCCTGGAGCATGTGGCTCTGAGGGATTGGGATTTCTTTAAGTGTAGCATGTCCAACAGATTTGGGTTTGACATGGACTTATATGTTAAGCAGATATCGCCTCTGAGTAGACGATATGTGACAGAGTATAGCTGGAGTTTTTTTAGACAGTCAGCATAGGGCATCTGCTTTAGGCCTGTGATTGTTTTAGTGAAGTATTTCTGTGGCCTTTCCAGTTATTGCAGATGCCTTGAGAGGTACATACCAAACGGGGGGTTGTATTCTATAATGGGTTTAATGAGGGATGAGTACAGTGGGACAATGACCTCCTTTTTTCTGGATGAAAAGCCCTTAGTGATGAGGTGTGCCACATAGAAGGATTTCCTTGACTGTTGTGGCAATGTGGTTATCGAAGATGAGACCACACTGTCCACCTGTGTCCCTAAGTCTCTCATCACACTTTCGGTGTTTAGTGTACTGCCACCTATGTGGTAATTCATGGGTACATGTTTTTTCCCAAAGGGGATAACTATACATTTCTTGGCATTGAGCTTGAGCCCATGGTTCTGGCAGCAAGCATCTGGTTCTTTAAGGTCCTTTTGTAGAATATCCACATCATTTGGGAATTCAATAATGGCTCCCAGTTTGCAGTCATCTGCGAACTTTGTTAGCCAGAGTCCCTTAGTGTTGGCCTGTACTTCAGAGAAGTAGATGCCAAACAAGATCAGTCCCAGGACTGAACACTGATTTACGAATACATTTTTTCCTTTATCCTTTATGTGACAGTTGACATTGCTCATTGAAGCCCATCAGTAGTGCCCTTCAGTGAATGACAGTTCATGTCTTGTGGCAAAAACGCAAAATTTAATTTTGGATGTGCAAGCACTTAGCCATCAGTTGCACAAATGCGACTGGTGACATTGCACCTTAGTCAGCAGTATGGACATTACTGAGTGCAGAAAATAAAACTGTTATATAATTTTCTCAATGGCTCAGTATGCTAACAGCACAGGGTTTGAATCCACATTATGGATAGTTTACCTTTATATGCCATAATGCATGTGTAAACCTTGTTTGGCTTTACTTTAAGCTGAACTACAAATGCAATTTATATTGTTAATGTTGAAATACAGTTGTCTCCTGTGGCTGATAACTATAATAATGTGACCATTGTCACATGCATTGCTCATATCGGTGGTTGCAGTAAAAACACACTTCTGTTTGCTTGCTGAGAAATAAACAGTGCATGTGCAGTAGTCTGAGGTAATAAAATCAGCAATATATTAATGAATTAGGGAAATCTGGAGAGCACAGCTTTTAAAACATATTGGAACATTTGTTCTATGGCATGTATATTTCATGATTCCAAGTATTCATTGTACTGCAGTATGCTGTAAAGAACATCTCATCCTGTAAGCTCAGTGTGGCTTTTCCTAAATATTTGATACACCATAAATACACAATGCTGTCTTTCAAAACAACAGCTCAACACACACAAAGTTAACAATTGTACTGTGGCTTTATAATTTGTGTGACAGTTGGCATGGACCACTGTCACTATTCCTTATGCCTTATGGCAAAAATTCAGAGGTAGACTTAGACGTGTATACTAAGACTTTACCATGCACCATGTAAATAAGCTTCACTTTGGCACACATCAGTTAGCACTGAAGGAATTACAAAAATAAATTCTATGATAAAATTTCCTCAGAAAAACATATTTGCTTAAAATCATTACTCCAATAAAGAAGCAAAGCATATTGCAACACTGACAGGGTTGGCAGAAGTAATTACGAAATTGTAGCCCTCATCTTACATTCTTGGAATATCAGCTCCCCTGTGGCATTAACAGTCAATGCACAGTGTTCAGACGTTTATGTCCCTTATTGTCATGGTTCCAGTTCCAAGTTGGTATCACTCACAGTTATTACCTTTTTATGTGCCACCAAGTCATTGTATATTTGTTGAACAGAATTTACACAAGGACAACATGGAATAACAACAATATCATGTAGATTTTAATGTAATAATGGTTTGTGTCAAGGTTGGCATTATGAATATTATCAACCGTCCTAGAGTATATGCCCAGATATGGCAATATATCAATTGAAATGTAACTGAGATATTAACATTTAGGACACAGTGGTGCTTTGAGGATGAGTCCAAGATATTTGTTGGACTCCTTGTTAAATGTTACAGTCAAAGGCTTCTGCAGAGTGAATATCCTGGTCCCTCTACAAGGCCGAGGCTTAACCAAGGCTGTCATCTAAGTAACTGGCATCCCATGCATGGGTGAACAATGCTGTCACCATTATAGTGACTTAAAATGGCAAAGGTAGGACCTCTTTCACCAATGCAAGAAATATTTTCGGACCAATGAACAACCAGTTGTGTAAATATAGTGGCACATAACCAGACAATAGAACAATATGACTTGGCAACACAAGTTCATTATTTTTTTTTATTATGTGTATCTTCTGCACAGATGGAAGAAAATAGGAAGGCATTATAATATTGATGGGATTAAGCTTTACTGTAACAGTGGAAATGACAAATGTAAATATTTATATTGGAATATGCAGTGGCTGGGATATATGACAATTACATGATATTTTTATATTTTTCTCTGTTGTGTCTCCCCACACCCTCTACCTTTTATTTATTTTTATTTATTTATTTGGTTTATGATATTTGGACTAGCATTCCTATTTTTACATGTCCACCAGCACAGATAGTTATACCTGCCACAGGGGCTTGGACCACCATCCCTATATAGGTGACTGTGGCAGTGCCATCATAGGCAGCACAGGCACCCAGCACTTCTGGGTCATGACCTGTCAGCATTGTCTCCACAACCTCTGCCCTACCTATACCACATGCATCAGGTAGCTCTACTCCAATGACTGGTTCAGTGTTACCCACTAGAAGTAGTGCCAGTGGAGGTGGTGATTATGTCACCCAACAGGAGCTGACAGGGCTGGTGAAGGAGATTATGGATAGTGGACTTGGTACCCTCAGTGGCTGTACAGAAAGGATCCTGCAATGTACTGGCAAATCACTGCCCCATTCAACACTGCCTCAGGAGTCTGCAACATGAGACAGTGGTGAAAGTTCTGAGGGTACGGACTAGACTCCCACTGTAGTCTTGCTGGATGTGAATGTGCCTCCATAGCCCTATACCTGTTTGCAGTCATGTTGTATGTGCTGTATGTCTACACCTAGTACATGACCTACCCTGCAATCCTACACCTCTTATTCCTAAATACATTCTCCAACATTCCTGTCTCTCTGAAAAAAGTATGCCCCATACATATCTCTCCACTTGGCATATATCTGTGTATGACACACTTGATTTGTTCAAATTGGTCACACAAGTTGTTGTCATATATCCTGTATGATTTCATTATCTAATTTTGTAAACTTATTTGCAGAAGTATAATGTTAGGTTTTGAAGAAGTGGGTAGCTGTGGTGCTCTCCCACCATCACCCTGCACATTCCTTGATAACACCCCCAGTGTTTTACTCTTTGCTTGCTCTCCATTATAACCAATATCCTATAACCCACATTTCACACTTTTAATCTGATCAAAAAATAGATTCAAACACTACATACATGGCAAGAAATGGCCCATCGGCCAAAATATCTGTGTGTCCTCAGCATTTGCACAATGCTTGGCATCAAGCAGCACTGCTACCCACACTTTAGTAACAGTAATTGCTGCTTCCCATCCAATTGCAAAAACTTATGGATTTGCCTTTGGATGCATTCAGATGGTGCTCCTTGTGCTATTATGCTTAGCTCTGCCATGAAATGGAAAGCAATACTGATAGCACTATGAGGAGATGTTCATTATTATATGTATAATAGGCTCCAAGATTTAATGCACACCATATGGGATGTTTCTATTATCAGTACTGAGGCACACATATTCCCTTGCTTCATTTATTTTTCCTGGTCCCTTCAATTATGTGATGTCTGCTAGTTAAAATATGACTTTATCTGTGGTGTTCTTAGATAATGCTTAGGTCCAGGGAATATTGAATATGATTGTCAGGTGTTTGAATCCTGCATTGCGTACACCATTAGTTTTTTTTTTCTTTCTTATAGCATTTTACCTGGTGACGTAGTGGATACATATTTTAGTCCCCCCACCACTATCTTGTTTATTCCTTAATTACTCTACCAATGTCCTATCTTCTGCATGCTCCCTATTTTGAACACAGCATTGTGAACAAACAGCATTACAGAGTTTCAATAATGGCAAACATAAAATACACACACCACACACATGGCCCAAAATGGCTTAGAAACAGAAATGCATAGGTCTGTACTCATCATTTGTATGACACTTGCCATTTAGCATCAAAGACCACTGCTAGTTCTCGTCTTAAATTAAAATACTCAAAAATAATTATGCATGCTCTAATACTTTGCTAACGTTTACCCAAATAGGATTGTCAGCAGTGTGTTTCACTAAACAAGTATGACAGACTGGAAGTCATGTGATTTATTGGCTTATCATACTTCAGATATGAGTTATCCATTGTAATGCAGTCTATGTACTTCCAGATATAAATTAATGTGGCACTGTCTCACATTACCCTTTCAAGTACATTCCAAAGAAATAGTAGAACTACAATTATAATTGCAGAGTACTGTCAATGAGTGCAGTGTACATGTTTTGCACATATCATTTGTAATTAACTTGCAACTGTACACACATCACGACACTTCTAAACACAAAACTTACATGCAATAATCTGGAAATGAACATTCAGGAATAAATGGGCAGTACTCCTCTGTTTGACATCTGTGGCTATCACTCATCACATAACCATTCAATACACCTAAATGTGACATACATATGTATCATTCCTTAGCACAATAATTAATGTGAATTATGTGATATATGACTTCTTGCTACAGTATGTTGTGAGTTGTGATCAAAACATTGACATTGTCTGTCTGTCAGACCAAATTGAACATTAGCTAAACATATCATGCAAACAACAAGTATGTGCTGTTTGAGATATGTTATAAGACTTCTTCTGTGGCATCAGCAGTTAATTCACTTCTAGAGAATGTGGGCTTTGATAGGCATGTGGTCATATTTAGCAACTGTAACTTGCATGAGTGTGTCAGCAAATGCATTAGCACTTCTACTTAGAGGCAACATTTATTAAGGGAAAGGAATCCTCCAACTCTTGTATGCCCCTTTAGGTAAAATACATACATGCCTTGCAATATAATAATGAAGTCATCTCCTCAAATGTGTGCTGTCTGACTCCTGTATTAAGAATTCTTCTTTGGCATGAACAGCTAACACACAGCTCTATAGACTGGACTTAGCAAGGTAGTTATTCAAATCCAGCAATGTCTAACTTGTACAAGTGTGTCTGTATATATTGGCAGGTAGGATTGATTTATTTAACAGATGATGTATACGCTTCCACTTAGAGGTAACATTTACACAGGGAGAGGCTGCTCCCACCAACTCTTGTACACAATTTTAGGTCATACAAATGCCCTGCAACACACTGACGTTATCCACTCAAATGTTTGCTGTCTGACACTTTTAGCAACACTTCACATGTGGTATGAGTGACTAATACACAATTTTATAGAGTGTGACTTAGGCAGGTGTTCAAATCCAGTAATGCCTAACTAGTATGACTGTCTACTATTTTGACAGGTAAGATTATCTTATCTGACAGATGCAATGTGTATACTTCCACTTAGTGGTAACATTTACACAGGAACAGGTATCTCTAAGTCTTGCACTCCTCTTTAGGTCAAACATATGCCATGTAACACAATAATTAGTCATCCCCTCAAATATGTGCAGTCTGACTATTGTAGATAGCAGCTAATACATGGGTCTATAGAGTGTGGACTTAGATAGGCAGATGCTCAATTCCACTAATGTCTAACTACTGTGGTTGTGTTACAGGAGAATGATAGGCAGTGATGGCTTCATCAAAAGATGTGATGTGGATAATTCAACCCAGGAGTAAGAATTACATGGTTATTTGATTTTTATACCTCCAACCCCTCACTTCTTTAGCAACATGAACAGTTAATATGCAGCTCTGTAGATTGTGGACTTAGACAAGTGTTCACATCCAGCAATGTCTAACTACTGTGGTGGTAGAAGAGATAATGAAAATAAACAGGGATGGCTTAATCAACCAATCTAGGGTAGATAATCTGACCTAGGGGTAACACATACATGGCTACGTTATTTTTGATCCCTCCAACCCTCTTTTATGTAAGACATATATATTCACACATACTACTGAAGTCATATATTCAAGTGCATGCTTTCTGGCACCTCTACTTACACTTTTCCCCATGTTTTCAGTGGTTAATAGACAGTGTTATAGAGTTTGGACATAGAGAGGCAGAATTTCTAATCTGGTCATGTATAAGTACTGTATGTTGTTGTTGTTGTTGCATCTTTCAGCTTTTCCCGGTTAGGGGTCGCCACAGTGGAACTCCGGTCCGCTAATAATTGGCAGTAGATTTTTACGTACCGACTTGCCAGGCCTGACGCACAACCTTCAACGAAGGTATGCCCATTCACGCATGTCTACACACAGAAGACGCTTTAGCTGAGAATCGAACAGTACAACGTCTTACTGTGAGGCGACAATGCTACCGCACCACCACCACCGCAGTCTGTATAAGTACTGTATGTATGTAGGACAATACCAACAGACAGGACTGGATTACTCAAGAGATGGTGATATGGATGACTTGCACTAGTGTAAACACTGGCATGGCTAAAGGTTTTTAAGCCCTGAAATCATATTTTAGGGGAGCCATAACCATTCAAATACACCGCAGTTGTATTCCCTTCATGTGTGGGTTTTATGACAGTTCTGTTATGATTTATTCTTTGGCTTCAGTGGTTACTATACAGTTCTATAGACTATGAACTTAAGCAGGTGTTTGACTGTGGCAATGTGTAATTACTGACTGTGTAAGAGAATGTTGACAGCCAGGGCTGCTTTCCCCAAGATAAGTGATCAACAGATTGCACTGTCAGTCACACAGGAGGTAGCATACTTGCCTTTGGTGCAGAAGGCTGTGGGTTCTATTCCTATACCAGGTAGATTGATTACTGTCACTGCAGTACAGCATAAAGGAGGTGCTGCACTCCTTAGTTTGTCATCTTTCAGGTGAGACATTAAACCAAGACTTCTCCCTTTTACTTTCTCCAAATCTTTTGGGTTTCTAATACCATGGTGGGAATGAACCCCATTCCTAAGTCAACGTATGATTAAAGTTCATGAAATTAGTATTGTTTCAATCTTTGATGTCAGCCAGAAGTGCTCTTTGCAGCACCCGCAATGTGCCCAGTAATGACTCCTTTTCCAGTCTGTACAGAGTTACATCTGTTGGTCTTGTGTCTTTTGGCTTTTCCCGGTTAGGGGTCACCACAGCGGAACTCCGGTCCACTAATGATTGGCAGTAGATTTTTACATACTGGCTTGCCGGGCCTAATGCACAAACATATCTAAATACGATTGTAGATACTTTTTGACAAGGCCTGTTGCTCCTACTACTGTTGGTACAGTCTGGGTATCTTTTTTCCACATTGCTCTCATCACTGCCTGCAAATCTTGATATTGTATGACTTTGTGTCTCTCTGTATGCAAGACACTGTAGTCACTGGGTGTAGCAATTTCAGTGATCAATGCTACTTTTGTCTTTTTTTCATGGACCACTATATCTACTTTTTTTGCTTCTATCTTTTGAACTGTTGGTAATGGGTGATCTCATGTGAGGTAAACTTCATCATTTTCTATGATGCTTTGTGGCTCATGTTTCCAGTGTTTTTCAGCTACTTCAATATTATAATTTTTGCACAATCCCCAGGGCAACAGTCTTGCCACAATATTATGCCTTTCAGTATACAATCCTTCTGCCATTAGTATGTCACAACCAGCAACAAGGTGTGCGACTGTTTCCAATTGTTTTACAAAACCTACCTTTGTTTCTCCCACATGTTCAGTGGACTTTGTAAACCAACGTGTACGTAGCCTACTATCTTGGGCCGCCAATATTAACCGTTCATCTTTTGGTTTGAATTTGCCTCTCCTTAACCATTTCTCCATTCGATTCTGATCAATATGAGGTTCTTGCAGGAGTTTTCCATACTTGCAACTATATTTATGCATTTTTCACATTTCTTGCCTTCTCATCTGATCCTTTACCTTATATTCTTCTTTTTGTTTTTTTGGCACATTCAGTTGCAGCCTGATTTGTATCTACTGGTTTGATTTCCATTCCTGCTTGATGCTGATATGCTTCTGCTAGACTAAGAAGTTTAGATTTATTCTCCTCATGTTTCAAAACTTTCACTACATTTGGGTCTTGTGAAGTTAGCAGATATGTCTGCAGTCTGATGACTGCAGATCTATACATGTAAACAATTTTAAGGAGGCTCATACCTCCTTCAGAACAGGGAATATATAATCTTGGTATGCACTGATTTTTATAAACCATTTGGTGAGAATGAAGCATCTTTCTTGTTTTCCTATCTAATCTAACCAACACCTTTTGGGGCCAAATCACTCCAAAAGTGTAAGTTAGGACAGGAAGAGCAAATTGATTTATAGCTTGAATTTTGGTCCTAGATGTGAATGCTGTTTTCAGGATTAATTTAAGTCTTCTAAAATATTCCTTACTAAGTTTTATTTGTATGTGTTCATGTTTTATTGTTGATCCATTCATCAATTCCCAAATATTTATTCACTCCCTCTTGCTCAAGTTCTTTTATATTATATTCTTGTCCCAAACTGTTTTCTTAGTGCTGCAGTTTTCCTGCTTTAAAGGTTGCTTTTGCACATATATCAAGACAAAATGACATTCTTATATCATCTGACAATGTTTGACTACTTGCAGTTATGTTTTCAGTTCCTCATCTGATGAGCTATACAGTTTTAAATTATCAACGAAGAGAAGATGAGAGGTCTTTACATGTTGCTTTGAAGGAGCCAAATTGTAGCCATGGCCTAATCTGTTAGGTAGATAGCTTAATAGGTTAAGTGAAAGACTGAATAGCAGTGGTGACAGGGAGTCACCCTGGAATATCCACTTTGGATTTTTATCCCTGGAATAATAGTTTATCCTTTATCATGGCTTAATTGCCAAGTGGTCTGCCAATCTTTTATGGTCACTGTAATGTAGTCTGATGTAATGTGCCTGAGCCAGTGGTAGCTCAGGTGGATGTAAAAGATCTCAAGACACCTATTGAAAAGAGTAGTGGAACTTCCCTGATTCCCTAGCCAAATGTACTCTAATAGTAGAAAAACTACTTTGGGTCTTCCTAAAAATAGTCTACTATCCTAGTGAGGCTAACTTGGTCAATAAATAAATGAAAATAAATAATTGATATTTACAATTTCACTTATTGGAAACATGTACTACTAGAGAGAGAGAGAGAGAGAGAGAAAGGCCCACTTTAGTGCTCCCTTTTATGGAACCCATATGCATTCAAACACAATGCCAAAGTTATAACTTCAAGCATATGTTTTCTGACAACTGAGATATCATTTTTTGTGTGATGCTATCAGTTAGTGCACAGGACATGGTGTACATTGTATATGTTCAAATCTGATAGTGTGTGTCTTTTATTATTTTGTTCATAATATAATAGTAACAGGCAAGAATGGCTTATTCAACAGATCTTGATGTGGGACATGCTATGTAGGTGCTCACAAAGTGTCACAGGAACTATTTCATGATATTTTGTTATGTTTTTTGGATGATGGATCTTCACCCAGTAATTGCTGTATTTCCTTACCAGCATGCTCAGTATAACACTATGTGTATTACATTTTCCTTTGTGCACTGGTTAGCATAACGCACCATAAGTAATCGATGTTGGGGAATAGCTATTGTCATTTCTTGTTTTGTGGAAAAAAATGATGAGAATTTGCTTCTGTCAGCATGGCTCTGAAGATTGTCATACACCAGCAGTAGTGGCTGATGCACAAAGGACACCAACAGCATTATAGACCACTTTACAACTGCTGTATGTAAACTCTAGCAGTTTCTACAGTTCACTAACAAAAGGAAGGTGATGTTCCAACTGTCTGTGAAGTATGTTGCATATTGTGATAGAGGTATTAGGACTTGTTGCACAATGTTCAATTCAGTAGACATTTTCCAACATGATAAGAAAAATCATGTAGAAGTGTACCTGGTCATAGTGTGTTAACTGTTTATGTGTGTCATCAGCAGGTAATACACACAAAATAAGATGCTTCCATAGGTACACATGCTTTTCACTCCAATCACATAATCATAGGATCATAGGAAGTTACTAGGCTATTGACCCTGAGGCCCTTACAAACCTAGACAAGAATTTAGCTCATGTTCCAACAAGTCAACACCCTATGCCACTGTCCAGTAGGGACACAGGTGGAATCCCAGGGGTGTATTTTCTGTTCCCCATCCAGTTATCCAGGTTGCGCTTAAAAAGAGTTAATGAGGTACTCTGCTTGATGTGGAGAGGGAGTCTATTATAGGTTCATAGGTTCATAGGTTCATACTAGGCTATCTGCCCTGGGGCAATTATAAGCCTAGCCCGATTCTGTATGGCTTACGCCACCCCTTGATTTGAGTATACTGTGCCCTTTTTAAGGTTTAGTTTACTGTGCCTCTGTCTAATAGTGACACGGGAGTAATCCCTGGGACAAACCTATGATCCCCCATCCACCTATCGAGATTCTTCTTGAAGAGATTCAGTGAGGTGCTCTGCCTCACATGAACTGGAATTCTATTCCAGAGCGAAGGGAGCCTCTGGGTTATGAAACCTGTCCCTCCAGCAAGTTCTATTTATTTCTGTGCTGAGGTTCAAGTCCCTTGAGCGTGTGGCTCTAAGGGATTTAGATTTACTGAGGTGGAGCATGTCCATTAATTCTGGATTTGACATAGCTTTGTATGTCAGGCATAGATCGCCTCGAAGTAGGTATGCAACTGAGTAGAGCTGGAGTTTTTTTAACCGAGTAGCATATGGCATCTGTTTGAGACCCTTGATCCTCTTGGTGAGATACTTTTGGGGTCTTTCTAATTGCTGCAGGTGTCGGGTAAGGTACATCCCAAAAGGGGCATTGTATTCTATGATGGGCCTGATGAGGGATGAATAAAGGGGCACGATTACCTGTCTTGATCTAGATGTGAAACCCTTCGTGATGAGGTGGGCTATGTAGAAGGTCTTTCTAACCACTTTGGCAATGTGGTTTTCAAAGGAGAGATTGCTATCAACTTGGGTCCCCAGTTCCCTAATAACTTTCTCTGTACTTAATGGGTTTCCGCCTATGTGGTAATTTGTGGGCACATTGTTTTTGCCAAAGGGTATGACTATACATTTTTTGGCATTTAGCTTTAAACCATGACGCTGGCACCAGTTATCTGTCTCTGTGAGACCTTTTTGAAGGATGTTTGTGTCAGCTGGAGAGTTGATTATGGCGCCCAGTTTGCAGTCATCTGCGAACTTGGTGAGCCATAGTCCTCCCACATTTGCCCGTACCTCGGAAAAGTATATACTGAACAAGAGTGGTCCCAGGACAGAACCCTGTGGGACGCCACTTGTGACCGGTTTCGAGTCTGACATGGCTCCAGCAACTCTCACTCTGTGGGTTCTGTTTTTGAGCCAGTTTGCGACCCATCTTGTGACACAGGGGTTTATATTTAAGCTGGATAGCTTTAAGCTGGATAGCTTATCTATGATGCCCGAGTGGGGTATTGTGTCAAATGCCTTTGCAAGGTCCAGATAGGCTGTGTGGACTACCTTTCCTTCATCTATGGCTTTGGTGACTGTTTCGAAGAAGTCAACCAGGTTCAAAAGGCAGGATCTGCCCTTGACAAAGCCGAACTGGGTAGGATCTAGTGTCTGTAGGTCCCCAATGTCTTTGTTTATGAGCTCCATGATGATCCTCTCCATAGCCTTGCAGACTAAGCTAGTCAGGATTATGGGGCGATAGTTTCCAGGGTCCGTAGAGGCTCCACCTTTGTGGAGTGGGACCACTGTTGCTGTATGCCATTCTGTGGGCACATATCCTGTAGTGAGGCTGAGATTGTATAGCTGTTTTATTTGAGGGATTAGTTCCTCTTGGAGTTCATGTAGGATGCAACCTGGGATGCCATCTGGTCCCATGGAAGCAGTGTTTTTGCTTTGGAGAGGGCAGCCTTCACCTGAGCATCAGAGATGTTTGGGAGGCAGCCCTCTGCCGGGATAGATACTTGCTCTTTTGGGGGGGGGGTGGAGAAGTTTGCACTGAACCTGTCTGCCAGGATATTGACGATGTCTGTGGGTTCAGTGTATTTTTGTCATTTAGAATCAACTCAGAACAAGTCTGGGAGTTGCATCCCAGGTTTCTAACATAACTGAAAAAAGCCTTATGATTGTCTTTGGTGTCCTGTGCAATTTTTCTCTCGAAGCTGGCCTTGGAGGATTTTATGAGGGATCGTAATTTTTTGCTAGTACTGATCAGAGATGCCTTCCCTATTAGGGATTTTGCTCTATCATGTAGTAGCGTCCTCCTTCTGTTGTACAGTTTATTTATGGCAGGGGTCCACCAGACTGGACGCCTGCCTTTGGATGATTGGGTCTTGGTTTTGTTTGGTATAGCATGATCCATGCATTCCTGGAGATGTCTGTAGAATGCGTTTATATAGGATTCTGCAGTTTGGGCCATAGTTTCCACTGGCCCTGGGGCCTTGAAGGATTCCACTTCAGTTTTGAGAAGTGAGAAGTTCGCTTTTGAGAAGTTTTTCACTGTGGTTTTCTGGGCTGGGGGTGGGGTCGGGATGTGGACATCCAGTGAAATTAATTTATGGTCTGATCTTACCAATGAGGGATATACTTCTGGTGTGGAGCACAGAGTCCCCATGTTGGTAATGATCAGGTCCAGTATGTTGTCCCCTCTTGTGGGAGTGGTGACTAGTTGTTCCATAGCATTTGAGTTTATAATTTCCAGGAACCTTTGGGCTAAGGTGCTGGGGCTTGAGTAGTGCTCCCAGTCAATGTTTGGGTAGTTGAAGTCGCCCAATATAATGGTGTTCAGAGAGATCTTCATGTTCTCCAATGCTTTCAGGAAAGCCGAGTGGGATTCCTGACTTTGAGAGGGTGGTCTGTAGGATGCTATAAACTGAAAAGCAGTCTTGCCCACTGTTAGTTGCACATGGATGGTCTCCGATACTTTGTGCAATGCCACTAACCTGGAGGTGTGGATATCCTTGATAAATATAGAAACTCCCCCTCCTTTTGTCGTTCGGTCTGGGTTTTGGGGCCGAAAAGCATGATATGAGGTATAGCCTGGTAGTGCTGGGGTGCTCTCCGGAGCCTTGTACCAGGTTTCTGTCACTGCACAGATATCGATGTTCTCCATACTGAGGAGAGCTTCGAGTGCATGCATCTTGAGGTTAAGACTTCTGGCGTTTAGCAGCATTACCCTTAGTTTCTTGTTCCTTGTGCTGTCTATGGGGGTGGGTTTTACTTTTGAGCCTTGCCTAAAAAAGGCACTATGGGGGTGGCAAGAGCCTTTGCCAATATTCAAAAGCCCAGTAGTGACAGGTGCAAGCCGTCCCTAGCGAAGCAACGTGGCTTGTCGAGTATGTCATCCCAGGCTGACAGACACTGGATCCCCTTTGAATGACACCAAAATTTTAGCCAGTTGTTAAAATCGATAATTTTGTCTTTGTACTGTGGCATCATTCTAGGTGAGGGTAAGATGCTGCTCAAGGTCAGGGTCATACTAGCCTGGGCTACATGATCAGAGAGCTCCTCTATGTCTCTTTTCATGTAGTCCAGGGAGGTACGTCTCAGGTCATTCACACCAGCATGTACAATGACTGAGTCATATTTGTATTTGCTTTGGAATGACCTGAGTGCTTGCGTTATGCGGCGGATCCTAGCACCCGACAGGCAGCTCACCGTGACCTTCTCTTTATTCAGCCTGGTGAGCGGGACGTCAGTGTGTCTGACAATAGAGTCACCTATTACAAGAGTATCAGGTGTGTTATTCAGCCTTAAGGGCTGTGGCTGCTTGGCACACTGACTTTGTGGGTTATGTGTTGTGCGTGTTTTGTTTTGAGGTAGCGTTTGCTTGGATGTCTGCTTTGGAGGTCTCTGTTGCTTAGGTAGATTTTTATTTAGAGCCTCCGAGTATGTTTTTGTGTATTTATGTGTTTAGTTCACTGATGTGGTGGGACTATGTGATACTGGAATTGTGTTGTGTGAGGTTACCTTCTCCTCCTGACTGGTTACACCAGTTTTGAGATGAGAGAGCTCAGCCTCCAGTCTGGCTAAATAGTTGCATCTCTCTTATATATTTGAACCTGTTTGGAGGAGGAGAGGGTTGTCCGTGTACATGAGACAGTTGTAACATTGCCTCAAAATTCCCAGATTCACCAGCTGGACTGGAGAGGAAACCATTGACTGACCTTTGGACATGCTAGAGTAATATAGGGAAACTGAATTTAAGATGGACCAATAGAGGACAGGGTAATCGTAGAGAGTATAAGAGTAAGTAGTGCTTATGGTTTAATAGTGCTAACTTGTAGGATTACTTAATTGGACCAGTGAAGGGCCTTAGAATGAGAATATGGTGTTTAAATTGAGAGATAGAGCAGTTCTATGGGAAAAAGTGAAGAGCAGTCTTTGTGGAGCCAGGAATAGTTTAAACCCAATTAGGCGGCACTGCCCGCTGTTGCGCTATGCTCAAAAATGCAAAACCCAAAAGAGGGTTTTAAGAGAGGAAGATGAAGGAGTTTTGGAATTGACCCAAAATGGCCAATAAAACTACAGTTTCAAGTCAGTAACCACTCCCACAGGGGCAGGCAGGCTGCTCAATGTTTTTCACTGCCACTGATCCACAGAGAGACTTCCCTTTAGCCCAAGCAAAAAATGGCCTCACAGAAACTTACAAACAGTTCAAGAACAGCAAGTCCACCAAATAGGGAGTCTCTGGGACACAAATCTGTCCCATCAACAAGTCCCTATTGATGTCACAGACCAGGCTGAGGTCGCGAGTGCGGGTTACACGAGTGGAGCTTGATTGTGGATATGCAGCAGTCCCATTAGGGCAGGGTCTGAGATTGCTTTATATGCCAGACAGAGATCACCTCTGTGTAGAGGGACAGGGCCTTTGCCTATCTGTGTAGGGTAGATGTTAGAGGCCCTGGATTCTCCTGGTGAGTAACCTCTGTGGTCTCTCCAGCTGCTGCATGTGTTTTGTGAGGTACATGCTGAAAAAGCCAATAATGGGTCTTATAAGGGAAGAATACAGGGATGTTGTGACCACCTTGTCCCTGGATGAGATACCCTTACTAATGAGGTGGGCCATGTAGAAAGCTTTCCATACAACGGGGGCAATATGGTGGTCAAAAGATAGCCTGCTATCAACCTGGGTGCCCAAGTCCCTCACAACTGATTGCGTGCTTAGGACCTTATTATCAATGTAATAATTTGTGGGGACATCATCCTCCCAAAAGGGATGATGATGGATTTTTTGGCATTCAGTTTGAGGCCATGTTTCCAGCACCAGTCATTTGGTTGGGTGAGACCCTCCTGGAAGATGTCCACATCACTAGGGGAATTGATGACAGCACCCTGCTTGTAGTCATCTGCAAACCTGGTCAGCCATATCCCACTGGCTTTGGCCTGGGCTTCAGCAAAGTATATCCCAAACAGCAGAGGCCCCAAGATCAATCCCTGGGGTACACCGCTTTTTATGGGTCTACTGCTTGAGCTGGCTTCCCTTATTTTGACTAGGTGGGTTTTGTCAGTGAGTTAGTTGGCTACCCATCTGGTAACATATGGATTGATGCCTAGCTGAGAGAGTTATTCTATTATACCTGAGTGGGGAATAGTATCGAAGGCTTTGGCCGGGTAAAGACAGGTGGTGTGCACCGTCTTCCCCTTGTCCATGGCCTTGGTGACTGTCTCAAAGAAGTCAACCAAATTTAACAGGCTTGACCTCCCCTTGATGAAACCAAACTGTGTGGGATCGAGTGTGTGGAGGTTGCCAATGTCCTTGTTAATGCAGTTTATGATAATCTGCTCCATGGCCTTGCAGATCAGGCTAGTTAGGCTGAAGGGTCTATAATTTCCTGGATTGGTGGATGCTCCACCTTTGTGCAAAGGGATGACAGTGGCTGTCCTCCACTTGGCTGGGATGAAGCTGGTACTCAGGCTTTGGTTGAATAGGGTGCTTAATGGTGCTGCAAGTTCCTGCCTGAGTTCATGTAGGATGCAGCCTGGGATGTTATCTGGTCCCATGGAGGCTGTATTTTTTGCCTTTGAGAGGGCAGTGATGACTTGCTCCCTAGAGATAAAGGAAGGGGGGCAGGTACTGGGAATATCCTATTTTACTGATGGGGGGACAGAGGGGTGAAATTTTCACTGAACCTGTCTGCCAGCAGATTGGCTATATCTACAGCTTTTGTGTATGTGGTGTCCTTGACCACCAGTTCTGAGCAGATCTGGGTGCTTCCCTTGAGATTGCAAACATATGTGAAGAAGGCCTTATGATTGTCTTTAGTAGAGGTGACCAGTTTGGACTCGAAGTTTGTTCAGGCTAAGGAGAGATTACTTCCAATTAGGCACCTACTCCCTTATTGGTCCTGGACAGCAATTTTTCTTTTATTATAGAGTTTATTTATTGCAGGTGTCCAAAAGACAGGTTTACTCTTCCTTGAGGAGGAAGATTCTGTCCTGTTGGGTATTCTTGATTCCATGCAGATATATAAATGCTCATATAGTACTTTGTTGTAGGTTTGGACATATGTGCCAGTTCCTATGGAGGGGGAGGGGCTGTGAAACTGTTTATACCTTCCCACAGGAAGTTGTAATCAGCTTTGGAGAAGTTTTTTTGTTTGACCCCTAGCTGGGGGGGGGGGGGGTCAGGGGAGATTGCGACTTTGAAAGCTTTGTGGTCAGATCTTACCAGGGATGATGACACTGTAGGGATGCTGCACAGGTTACTCATGTTGGTTAATACCAAGTTCAAGATATTTTCACCTCTTGGGGGGGTGTCGATCAACTGGTCTAAGGCATTTGCATTGAATAAATAATACTGCGAAACAGTGCATGCAGCAGTTGTCCTTTCACAACAATGACATCAGGCACACACGTGTTGTGATTTCTTCTCCTGTGAGGTAACTGTCATGAGTGGTTTTGCTATCACACTTTTAATCAAGTCCATAAGCACACACAGACATACATATATACATACAGACAGATACAACAGTTGTTAATAAACTGCCTCCACATGACTTTTGTCTGACAAGATTTCCATCTTAGTAAAGTTTTCCTGACATGTCACACATCTTCCTTGTACATACATCTCATCTGTTATATTTTACAAATCTGTAACAGTTTGCATAAGTCTTACCTAAGACCCAGAAATCATAGGATCTGAGGACCAACTAATGAGACTGCACACTGATTACCTACCATAGAGAAATTTGAAGTCAATCTCCCAAAATGTGCTTCCATATACCTGTCATGGCACATCCATGCCAACAATAATCGTCATGAATATGGTAGCTTAATCTCTGTGGCATTAGGTAAGATCGTAAAGGAATTAGTTACTGAAGGACTCTAGTTTTTGATATTTTATTATAACTTGATGATACTTCCATAAGAATAATAATTATGACAATGTCAAATTAGCTATTAATTTTAAATTTCATTGATCCAAAATTCTATTGAGATCTTCTAATTCTGTATCTTGAATAGCACTTTATAAAAACTTATCATTATTATATCACCTTTGTTAATATAATATATTAGATGAATATTGAGAAGAAAATAAATTGAAAACTTTGGCTAAGCTACATCCACTCATTATTTTAAATAGTAGAGTATAATTTAAAATTAATTTTTAATTTAATAATATTCAGATGTTTTAAATCTTCTAAAACATCTCTTTATATCTTGAATGTTACCAGTGGCCATTTAATACTCAAAGGCAAAGAAGAAAATATCAGGAAACTAAAGCAAGGAAAATGTGATTTAGGTTTTAATTGTATAATCATCAAAGTAAATTTCTCAGAATTATTAAATAAACAACTTTTGAATTTCAAAAAGTTGTAACATTCCTACCAGAGAATATTAACTGTCACAGTAGGATTATAGCTCCTGAAAACACAGATATATAGATTATAGCACTTTCAATAATTTATCCAAATTTGAGTAAAAGCCAATAGTTTGAAATCTTTAGTGTTATAGCTAAAGCTAGAACTAGGCCTAGTTAATACCTTCCATGGAATTCTAGGATATCCACCTCCCCAGAAGAAACTTAGACCATATCACCCTAAACCTGTCATATCATAACAAGTCTGATGGAAATGGCATATTTTGAGAAAAAATATAGGGAAATATTTTTATTTTAAAACAATTATTCCACATCAAGGGAAATAATGAGATTAAACCATGAGTTTACTATTTTTTAATTTTATTATAGTTTTTTTCAGCTGAGGAAGAAAATCCTCCATAAATTCTTACTGGGAATAGAGCCTACAACCCTTCTGGACATGGGCAGTCATCACTAAATCCAGTTTTGGGTATTGACTAGTACTTCTATGATATTACATTGGATTAAAATGGCTAGGCTTAAAATGACCTCCGGGTTGATAGTCTAGTAATCTCCTGGGATCCTATGAGCCTATTAGGTAGTCCAATCTAGAAATTCTAAACGTTTTTACATTACTGAAATTCTTTGGAACTAATGAATATTTATATGTAAATATATGTTTTTTACATTGATTGCAAAGCCAGAAATATGTTGAATCTGTCTCACTCTCTTCCATAAGTGAAACAGTGAAGCATAAACATATTCAGTTATTAAAATTAGATTCTGCACATATGCCAGTACTTAAAATTCTACATTTTCATGTTAAAAGTCACAACAGTTATATTTTGAAATATTGAATCAATGATTTATTGGCCAAGAAAGAGAACCGTAGAGAGGGGACAGCCCTGCCTGAATCCACAATTTTTGTTTTATGTCAGAATCAATATTATTAAGATAATAGTTACAGTGAAAAACATAGTTTTTATTAAACTGATCATAATATTGGTAACTCCATTATATTCAAGGATATAAAATATTGCTCCATATTAACTGAGTCAAACACTGTCTGATGGCTAATGAACAATAGGATAGGCTACATTTGAACTCAATGAGTTTGCATTAAAAGCCTTTAATAATTGTACTGGTGTTATTATTAATCTACCAGAAATAAATACAAACCAGAATGGTGAAAGTATGTGTATTTTTCCCTAACATAATTTAGTTCTAATATTTAACTATTATTTTATAATCTGGTAAGATCTATCATTGTTTAATTTGGCAGGATCATCCTTTCCTTTTTCATGTAAAAAATTAAGAGGGTATGGCTTTTGTCCACTCCTTCTTGCCCATATTTAAGAGGATTATCTTCAAATAATTGGTCAAGTATTAAAAGTTCTTCTATTTTCTGATCTATTGACTTCATTTTAATCCTTATATTATAATTGAATACTGAAATAGAAAACAACAATGAAAGATTTAAAGAAGGCCCACACCCTATGAAAGGGAATCTCATTTAAATCAAAAAATGTTAATTGCAGCTTGAATTTCTTAGTGATAAATATTAAAATGTCATTTTGTCCTTTGAAATTATGGGATATTCTCAATAATAAAAGCTACAGCAGTACTTGAATAACTGTAAATCCTTTCTGTGCTTCTTTTGGGGAATCAAATTTAAGTATTTCAATCCTTATAATTAACTTGTAGCACAGCAGGAAAAATAAACATATAATTCTCTTTTGCCACAGTAAATCTCTTTTGAAGTACTTCTTATGCTAGATCCTGATAAAATCTTATTATTAATTGAATACACACAAAATGTATTTTTGTGCCTCTGAAAGGACCAAATCACAGTTGTTCATTAATCAAAATTTAACTAAAGGGAGACTGTTGTAACCATCTGTCAGATGACCCACTCTGAGGACAATATTTCTATTAACAGTAGAGAGACCCTTAATATCAAAGTCCTTCCCCAACTCAGCAAGAATCCACTTCACTAAAACTGAAAGGGGTTTGTTAGCATCTATATGTTATGGAACCCCTATAATTCTTTTGTTTAATTTCCTAGATCAAAATTCCAAAGAGAAAACTGAGTTTTAACTGTTTTTAATCTCAGATTATTATATTTATTTGTCAGATCAAATACATCTGCTTCTAGTTTTGAATGGGCTAAATTAAGTTTTGAAATTTCTTCTTTTTGTCTAATAGTAATTTCTTTGTGTGGCATTTCACTTGGAAGATTAGCCACTGATTTAACTTCTATTGACAAAGAATCTGATTTAGTCAAGATGGACTGGCTGCACATAGATATCTCATTAAGATTTTCAGAAAACGAATACGCTATATCTTCTCTTTTTATAACAGCTGGCAATTTAGTTAAAGGTTTAGAGAAGCCATACCTGCGTTTTTTAGAATTGTCCTCAAGGGCTTCGTAATGTTCCTCTGATTTGCTAGTTGCAGAGTGATACTTCTCTTCTGAGTAGTATTTTACTGTAGGTTCTCATCAATAGAATTATGAGGGCTTGAACTTTTGTGTTTTTCACTGTTTAGAGATCATAGAAGCATCCATGTCTTTTGATTCCATGTCCCCAGAAGAAGGATCATCTAAAATTTCCCTGAAATAGGATTTTTCTTGGTTCTTTGTCAAATGATTAAAAAAATTGTGGCACTGTTGCTTTAAAATCAGTCTCAGTGTAAGCTTTGTGATCCACTACTGTGTCCTTAAGATGTTTGGTCTTGTGTCAACATTGGAGCTTTTGCTTTTGGTTGTATTGTTTTGGCTGCTGTGGTTTACAGCTCTACATGGTATAGTGGCTATCCATTGTTACCACATATTCCTTAAATGTTCAGATTATGAAAGAATACAACATAGCATAAGTACACATTTAAGAGTACTCACTGTAGAGACAAGTGTTTATTCAGTTATAAAATAAAAAGAACAGAGAAGAGAGAATAATGCTGATCTTAGAGTTGCTGCTGTGACTTCGCTATGGCACTCTTACTATGTCATCGAGTTGCACTCCACATTCAGATGATCTGCCATTGATTAGTAACACCTTATGACTGAACAAACCCTGAGTTGGTAGAGATCAAGTAGCTAAGGAAATGGTGAATGGAATCACTGCAGATAGCAACTGCAAACACAGAATGAGCTAAATAAGACATATGGAAGTAATTTGTAAATACCCAGAATACAGTTAGAAATAAGATTAAATATAATGTTTAGGTAAAAGGCAATTTTGAAAAGAACAGTGTTGTCCAGATAAATAAAAGCTAAGTACATGCTTGGAGACCTAGATGCATTAAGTGGAAGTCAATAGGTGTGTATCTCTTACAATAAGTTGATTTTCTATACAACTAAAACTGACTTTCATATAAAGAACATTATATCAAAAGTTAAGGCTGACATTTAAAATTTAAAACAATATTCATATGATATATGAACCCACAGTGTGCTGAAATAGGTACTATTGGCATTCAGTTTATTAAATGTAGTGTTTTTTTAAGAATTTTGAAGGCAGAATGAGTAGTAGCTTTTCTTATGTTTAGCGGGATAAGATTCAGTACGGCAGGAACTAGTTCATGGAAAGTTCTTTCTGTGTAGCTACTGACAGAGATGTTCTTCATAAAATCATTGTAAATTAGATATGGGATGTATCCTGCCTAGGATACAGTACATCTGGACAGTTTACAAAGCTTCAGGTAACTTCCTCGGATGTTGTACATCTGCCCTTAGCATGAGATGATGTGACAGTGTAAACAGGGAGTTACAGATGCACCAAAACTCTAAATTTCTTTTTTTTTTTTTTTTTTTGCTGCTGGTCACTGAATGCAGACTCTCATCAGCATCATGACTAGTTTTTCATAACAGTTAACTTCAACAACAATGTTTTCATATAGGTACCCTTTTGAGGACTGTTCCTCTTTCTTTTCAACTTTTTGCTAAAAATTTCATTGTTTGTCAGAAAAGGAGAGTTCATCATCATCATCATCATCATCTTCTTTCGGCTGTTCCCATTAAGGGTCGCCACAGCGGATCATCTGTTTCCATTTCTTCCTGTCCTCTGCATCATGCTCTTTCACACCAACCGCCTGCATGTCCTCTCTCACCACATCCATAAACCTTATCTTAGGCCTTCCTCTTTTCCTCTTACCTGGCAGCTCCATCCTTAGCATCCTTTTCCCAATATACCCAGCATCCCTCCTCAGCACATGTCCAAACCAACGCAATCTTGCCTCTCTTGCTTTCTCTTCAAACTGTCCAACCTGAGCTGACCCTCTAATATACTGATTCTTAATCCTGTCCATCCTAGTCACACCCAGTGCAAATCTTAACATCTTTAACTCTGCCACATCCAGCTCTGACTCCTGCCTTTTTGTCAATGCAACCGTCTCCAACCCATATAACATAGCTGGTCTCACTACCCTCTTGTAGATCTTCCCTTTCACTCTTACAGGTACCCGTCTGTCACAAATCACTCCTGACACTCTTCTCCACCCATTCCACCCTGCCTGTACTCTCTTCTTCACCTCTCTTCCACACTCACCATTACTCTGAACTGTTGATCCCAGGTACTTAAACTCATCCTCCTTTACCAATGCTACTCCCTGCATCCTCACCATTCCTCTACCCTCCCTCTCATTTACACACATATATTCTGTTTTAGCCCTGCTGACATTCATTCCTCTCCTCTCTAAAGCATATCTCGACCTCTCCAGGGTCTCCTCAACCTAGTCCCTACTCTCACTACATATCACAATGTCATCTGCAAACATCATAGTCCACGGGGCCTCCTGTCTGATCTCATCTGTCAACCTGTCCATCACCACTGCAAATAAGAAAGGACTCAGAGTTGATCCTTGATGTAATCCCACCTCCACCTTAAACGTATCTGTCACTCCCACTGCAGTCCTCACCAATGTCACACTACCCTCATGCATATCCTGTACCACTCTTTCGTACTTCTCCGCCACTCCCGACTTCCTCATACAATACCACACAACCTCTCTAGGCACCCTGTCATAAGCTTTCTCTAAGTCCACAAAGACACAATGCAACTCCTTCTGACCTTCTCTGTATTTCTCCAGTAACACTCTCAGAGCAAACATTGCATCTGTAGTGCTCTTTCCTGGCACAAAACCATACTACTGATCAGTAATCATCACCTCCCTTCTTAACCTAGCTTCCACTACTCTTTCCCATAACTTCAAGCTGTGATTGATCAATTTTATCCCTCTGTAGTTACTGCAGCTCTGCACATCACCCTTATTCTTAAAGATAGGTACCAAAACAGTTTTTCTCCATTCCTCAGGCATCCTCTGACTTTCCAAAATTTCATTAAGCAATCTGATTAAAAATTCCACTTCCATTTCTCCTAAACACCTCCATGCTTCCACTGGTATGTCATCTGGGCCAACAGCCTTTCCATTCTTCATCCTCTTCATAGCTGTCCTTACTTCCTCCTTGCTAATCTGTTTCACTTCCTGATTCACTATCACATTATCCAACCTTCTCTCTCTCTCTCATTCTCTTCATTCATCGGCTCTTCAAAGTACTCTTTCCATCTACTCAACACACTCTCCTCACTTGTGAGTACGTTTCCCTCACTATCCTTTATCACCCTTACCTGCTGCACATCTTTCCCAGCTCTGTCCCTCTGTCTAGCCAATCGGTACAGGTCCTTTTCTCCCTCTTTAGTGTCCAATCTCTCATACAACTCTCCATATGCCTTATCCTTAGCCTTTGCCATTTCTCTCTCTTTGCCATGCGCCTCATCTCCTTATACTCATGTCTACTTTCTTCATCGCTTTGACAATCCCACTTCTTCTTCGCAAGCCTCTTCCTCTGTATACTCTTCTGTACTTCCTCATTCCACCACCAGGTCTCCTTGTCCTCCTTCCTCTGTCCAGATGTCATTCCAAGCACCTTTCTAGCAGTCTCCCTTACTAGCTCTGCTGTAGTTACCCAGCTAATCGGTAGCTCTTCACTGCCTCACAGTGCCTGTCTTAACTCTTCCCTGAACTCCACCTCCCAATCACCCTTTTTTAACTTCCACCATTTAATCCTTGGCACTGCTTTCACACTCCTCCTCCTCTTCTTGATCACCAACGTTATCCTACAGACCACCATTCCATGCTGCTTAACTACACTTTCCCCTGGCACCACTTTACAGTCTCCAATCTCCTTTAGACTGGCCCTCCTACATAGGATATAATCCACCAGTGTGTGCATCTTCCTCCACTCTTGTACGTCACCCTATACTCCTCTCTCTTCTTAAAATACATATTCACCACAGCCATGTCCATCCTTTTCGCAAAATCCACAATCATCTGACCTTCTGCATTCCTCTCCTTAACACCATACCTACCCATCACTTCCTCATCTCCTCTGTTCACTTCACCAACATGCCCATTGAAGTCTGCTCCAATCACTAGTCTCTCACCCTTGGGTACACTCACCACCACTTCATCCAACTCACTCCAAAAATTTTCTTTCTCATCCATCGCACCCCCAACTTGTGGAGCATATGCACTAACAACATTCATCATTACACCATCAATTTCAATCTTCATAAACATCACTTTATCAGACAATCTCTTCACCTCTAAAACACTCTTGGCATACTGTTCCTTTAGGATAACCCCTACCCCATTTCTCCTGCCATCCACACCATGATAGAACAATTTGAACCCACCTCCTATACACCTGGCCTTACTTCCCTTCCACCTGGTCTCTTGCATGCACAACATATCAACCTTCCTTCTCTCCATCATATCAGCTAGATCTCTCCCTATACCAGTCATACTGCCAACATTCAAAGTTCCTACCCTCACTACTACACTCCTAACCTTCCTTCTCTCTTCCTGCCTTCAGGCATGCCTTCCCCCTCCTCTTCTCCTTCGGCCAAGAGTAGCCCAATTTTCACCAGCACCCTGTTGGCTAACAGTACTGGTGGCGGTCGTTGTTAACCTGGGCCTCGACTGATCCGGTATGAAAATATAAAATGTTCTCCGCATAAGTCATTTGGCAGAGGTTTTACCCCAGATGCCCTTCCTGATGCAACCCTCCCCATTTATCCGGGCTTGGGACTGGCACAAAGAAATGCACTGGTTTGTGCATCCCTAGTGGCTGGGTTATGAGTTATGAGAGGTATGAGCTCTAAATGCCATACCACAACCCCCAAAATAGCTTTTTATTCTTAGAAGGTGAACACAGTGCTAAAT
Source organism: Protopterus annectens (assembly GCF_019279795.1). Classification (NCBI taxonomy): domain Eukaryota; kingdom Metazoa; phylum Chordata; order Ceratodontiformes; family Protopteridae; genus Protopterus; species Protopterus annectens. The sequence continues at coordinate 621,954,903 of NC_056735.1, read as the reverse complement.
TGTGGACTACTTGTAAATAGTTCACCCCTCAAAAAAAGTTAAAAGTAGGTTACATTCCCTACCTGCATACTTAAAGTCAGCCATCTTCAGGGCTTGGCACCTGTGGCTATGGCATCACCTCCTATTCCGTAGACCTTTCTCCTTGAGTAAAAGGAAGAGAAAATTGTTGAGATAAGTGATTCATGATAAAGCTACAACCACCTCTCTAATTCAGTCTGTGAATAATAACTCTGCCATGGCACATTTATGGCCCCGAGATGGTCCATCTATTATTCCTCGGCCCTCTACAGCATCCTCCTTGGAGGCCAGTATGGGTCAGAATAACTACACATCCCACCAGACCAAACATTTGGCTCAGCCAAGAAGGGAAAATGAAGAGTTGTGATATCTGAGCATAATGGAGGTATCCATCAGATTTTAATTAGGGAGTCTGTCCAAAGCTCTCTTATAGAAGTTAGGCCTATGACTTCATCTCTAAAGAAAATACATCTGGATACCACTACAAGACACTTTCAGAAAACCAAACATATTTCCTCCTTCTTCTTCTAGTTTTCAGTCAGAAAGGAAACCAAGATTATTGTTTTAACTTTGCTGCAACATCATCTTCCACTTCTACCCCTGTTAAGAAGAAAATGGTTAACCAGCAACGAGAAGTATTCAGTGCAAAACAAAACCCATAAAACAACAAAAATCAGTGAAAACGGAAGGGCCACCACTCTCTGTAGTGAAACCAGGGCAGTCTTTAATAATTCCACAGCATACGAAACACACAGTTAATACAACGCGCAGTAAACACAGTCCAAAGAATAAAATTAAATGCTTTAATGAATCACCACATTTTTCATCCCAGTGTAGACTTCATCAGATACTATGGGAAATCACATCATTAACTGGGTATTAAAGCAATTAATGATGTGATTTTCCATAGTATATGATATAATTTTATTCCATTTTCAGTACTTTTTGTTGTTTTATAAGAAGAAAATGGTTCCCCTTTTTCTCCAAAGAAGAGGAGGAAATTTTAGATTCTGACAAGGGATTTGATTATGCCTTTCAGCTTCTCTCTCTGGGTGCAAATCTGAGGAAGAGGACACCCCATCTTATGATTCTTCCAGTAAAGAAATTTCCTTCAGGAACACAATTGCTAAAATGAAAGATTTTTTTTTCACATGGGATTTCTGAGCTGTTAAATGTGGATACTCCCAAGCTTGTAGCTATCCAACAGTTCTGGAGACTGTAGAAAAATAAAACTTTTTGCTGCTTCAATGTCCCCAGACTCCCAGCCTCTAGATCTAAGGAACCTGACAGGTTATACAAGGTTCCTGATGCATACAAGTATATTTATAAAAATCCTTCTGCTGACCCTGCTGTCATTTACTTCGATACTGACAAAGATACCAGAATGTTTCCTTCTTTTAACTCAATCCTAAATGATAAGGAAATCATAGCATTTGATAGGTTTAGCAAAAGGTATATACCTCTTCCACCATGGTCCCTAAATCCATTAATTACCAAACCCACATGTCAAAGTTTTTGGTATCTACTTTGACCAGTATGGGACAAACCTTAGCTAGTGTCCCTAATTCTGACTTCAAATATAACATCATATACATGCTTAACTCTGCTTCTCAGGTAGCTAAACACTCAATCAAATGTGGCTAAGGTAGCTAAACATTCAATCAAATGTGGCTATGATGTAGATGCAGTCTTCAGAGCAGTTGCTACTAGTAATGTTATGAGAAGGCATGATTCAATAAGATCACAGTCCTTCCCTGTGGACATAAAAGCTCAAATGTTAAATGCTCCTTTCTGTTAATGCTTATGCTGAAATGTTCAAAAACATATAAAAAAAAGAGGAACATTCACACAGGTTGTTAAACAGTTCTTCTTTTTTCCAGTTCCAAACACTTCTGACTATCCTTACCTCATACTTCTTCTCTCCTCTTTCCATCCTGATGTTCTGCAGAAGATGTTAGGGAACCTTTCTCATTGCCCCCTTGCATGTCACTCAGTAATCACAGACTCCTGGGTTCTGAATATTCTAAAAAAGGCTACAAACTTCAGAGGGCATTCCTTCATATTTTGCCATTTCCCATCCTCCAAAAGACCAGTTTTAATTACTGCTTGAAATATCGTGACTCAGAATGTCGAGTCCTATAATATGAAGACAGAATTGCCAAAAAGCTGGACTTACATTTAATAAGTCTGAGATTGTCATTTCTCAGAAAACTCCCTTTTCTATGAGCTATAGTGATCTACAAGTTGGCATATATGTGTTTGGAGAGTGTAGTCTGCCCACCACCTTGGAGGTGCAAGAGGGTTTACTCTTCTGAAAAAAAGTTTAAAAGAGAAGGGAAATGTTTGATACTTTTACTTCTCCTGTATTATCGGTCTTTTGTTTTTCAGTGTGTCCAGACTTGTTATTGTGAGTCCCAACATTTCAGTAAGGAGCCCCAGCTTTATCTGATGCCCCTAATCTTTTCAGATATAATACTGTGTGCTTGTGTGTGTGTGTGTGTATGTGTTGGGGGGGGTAGAGATACTGGCCACAGGTCAATGGGAAAAGAGGACTAAATAATTTTTTGCACATTCCAAAATTCACAATGCTGACTTACCACTTTTTCCTCTACTATCCCCTCAAACGTTTCTCATTGCATCTGACTTCCAAGATGGTTATTATGGGTCTATATTGCAAGCGCGAATGCTTAGGTTGTCGAATACGGCACAATCGACACCTATTAACCAAACTGCGAGTGCACCGAACACCAGAAACCATGAAATTCGAAATCCTGATTTGGCATAGTTGACCCTTCTGAGGTATAGCTCCGTAAGGTAAGTGTGTGATAGTTACGGAACTTAGGGTTAGGGTGCGGGTTAAGGTAAGTGCATAGATAGTAATGTATGTAAGGGTTAGAAGTAGGGCGTTGTTAAGTGTATGTGTGTGGATTATTTATTTTGTTTGGGTATAGCTTATTAAGGAAAGTGTGCGATAGTTACAAACCTTAGGGTTAAGGTGCGGGTTAAGGTAAGTGCTTACATAGTAATGTATGTAAGGGTTAGTGTAGGGTTAGAAGTAGGGTTTAGGTTAGTGTATGCATGTGGTTTATTTATTTTGTTTGGGTGGGTAGTATGTAGCGAGCGGTGTAGTGGGAAGTATGTTTTATTTTCATCACTGGGTGGAACGGTGTTGGTCAAACAAAACAATTCAGTGATGTGTATTTCTGCGTTTTGAGGTTTCAGTGAATTGTGCATTCGCTTAATAGGTGTCACTCATGCTGTATTCGACAACCTAAGTGATTGCACTTATAATACAGACCCAGTTATTACATATTCCCATTCACAAAAAGTACAGATTGTTTTTAGGATTTATTATCTTTGGATTGTACTATCAAGTTATGGTTTGCCCTTTGAACTTTGAGTCTTTACAAAATGCCTTGCTCCAATGATAACCTATCCCAGACTTTAAGGTGCACACAGCTTTCCTTACCTGGATGATTGCTTTATGCTAGCATCATCCAGTCAAGAGACACTAAAAGATTTACAGTTCACAATGAATCTTTTTCACAACAGGGGTTTCATCATAAACCTAAAAAGCCATCCCTGATTCCATCTCACAGACTGGTCTTTTGGGGTAATATCTTCTAGATACAAGTCTGATGACTGCATATTTCCCCAGAAAATAGATTGTCTCATAATCAACACTTACTCAACCTTTCTCAGAAGCATATGTCCACTACAAGAGAATTCCTGAGAGTTCTAGGTTTCATGTTTTCTTCTATTATTATGATTCCTCATGCCAGACTGCACAATAAAGATTCAATGGTTTTACAAAACTGTTTGGGTATAACACTCTAATCCTCTTTCTTTCCCAATTCCAATACTCAGCTTTGTAAACAAAGCCCTCCTTTGATGGCCCAAACAAATTATTTTCAACACCAGAGTCCCTTTTTCTCCTCCCAGCGCCTCTTAGTCAGTGGCCATAGAAGCTTTGGATTTTGCTGGGGGGAGGTGAACTATTTCTCAGGTGTCAAGGTGCAGGAAATTTGGGATCCACAAAGCTGACATAAACACATCTATTTTAAAGAAATGATGGCTCTGATAAATGCACTGAAAGCTCTAAATAAACTCTGATCTCCTAGAACTCTTGTATTGATAACAGACAATAACATTGCAATGTGGAAGATAAACAAACAGGGATGAACAAGACCTTACCCATTTGCAAGCTGGGTATGATTGCCTGGGACATAGCAATTCAACACAACTTATTTCTTCAGGCAGCACATGTTCCATCAGAATAGAAAACAGTAGACGACCCCTTGCTCAGATCCAGGATAAACCCTCAACAATGAATGTTAGAGCAGAAGGTCTTCTGGCAAATAATCCATCAGTGGGAACTTCCTCAAATAGATCTGTTTATCTCTACTCTAAACAGACAATTGAAACTCTTCTGCACCAGGACATCTTGCACAATGTCTAGGAGATATATTCCTTTTCAACTCCATGGACAGGGATGTTCTTTAATGCCTTTCCTCCCTATCTTGTCATTGTCTAAGTCCTTCACAAGCTCAGGCACAGCTTACCAAAGTTTCCACTAGTGATTCCTTTTTGGCTCATATAACACCTTTTGTCCTTTCTTATGCTACTGGCCAGTGTTGATCACCAGAAACAACTTCTCAGAGTTTGCTCACAGAAGACAAGGGATCTCTGACACCCAAATATCCAACATTTGAATCTAACTGTGTGAATGGTAGGTTTTTATCCCTTTTCATCAAATCTGATCAACAATTGTAACATGATGGTAAGAAAAAAGGGATAGATAGTTTCTAAGCAAACATCTTTTAGGTGTCTTTCCCTTTTCAATCAGTTCTGATTCTGTAGCCATGGCAAAATGGTCTCTACCAGGGCTGTAGTCACATCTGGGGCTTTCTGAAAGAGTATGGACTCTAGATTTCTTTTGGAAGATCCACTTGGTCCTCAGATCAGACATTTACCACACATTACAAGTTGGATGTCATCTTCAGAGCCAGAGCTGGTTTTGCTCAAGCTATTCTTCTGGACATTCTAGACTCTGGCTCATCTTCATCCATCCTCTCTTCTTCAGCTTTGACAATTGTCCCATTTGTAATGGATACTGCAAAACTGATATTATGAAGAACATAGTATAGCTGTCTAGGTAATTTACAATAACAGTAAATGTTTGAATAGATCACTTTTGCCGGAAAAATATTCTCCTTCCATCCTCCTGAATAATATTTTCCCTGGCCATGGTGGGGTCTCCTTTTTCCTTTTCTTCTGACAAGACTGGACTTAGAGTGATAGTCTTCCATGTTTCATTCTAGGGGTAAGAACACTCTGACGTTTGGCACGTTTGTGCATTCCTCTACATTGTCTCATGTTAAGGGTACGTGTACAGTGGACTGGGAAAGCACCTGAAGCATTGTAGGCTGGATGGTTGGAGAGTATCCTTGTCAGGATACATTTCATATTTAATGGATACTGTAATAGTAATCTTTTCAAACACTTTCTCAGGTTAGTGGCATTTCTGCAACTACTATGTAGAGTGTCATGGTTATTGTTTCTGTGAGAAGGAGAGCAACAGGTAGGCAGAAGATAGGAAAGAGGAGCTTCTAGACAGTAGTGGCCAGCATAAGGAAGGTGCAAAGATGACTCTGAGAGTATTTCTGTTAAGTAGTAAGTAACTTTAATGTGTTCTAGTATGAGCCAAATTAATGAAACACCATTTTTATTGTTTTCTCAAGGAGGCCACATTTTTTCAGCTACTAGGGAAAGTGTGTAAGGCAATGCTCAAGTTCTGGAATGAGAATATTTTTGCTAATAGAATACTGAGTATCAGGGAGAGAAGTTGTGTTAACCTGTATGCAAGTTTAAGGTCTTTGAAAACATTAAACAAAATATTCAAAATGGACACCGGGGTTACAGTATTAATATTTTAACCCACTTTTAAATGTAATAGCAACAACTGCTGTTGCTGATACATTCAAAAGTGGATTAAATATTTTGGTACTTTAGTTCTCATAGTGGTTTCAGTTTGTAATATGTTTTCAGATATATGTTGCTGTTGCTGAAATGGACTTTGTCTGTGGGATCTATTTTTGTTTTTCTTCTGTTTCAGAACTTTGTAGAAAATGAGTTCAGCATGACTTTAAATGAAAGAGTATTCAAGATTATTCAAGCATTATGTTTTCATATTTGTAGGTACTGATGTATTTGATGCAGGTACTAAGGGGACCTGTGATGGACAGTGAAAGGCAATTACAGGCTTTCTGGCTTACTCTGAAAGACACTGATTTAGTGTTAGATGTGCTAACCAGTAGGTAATGCTGGCTGAAGCAGTTGAAACTATCACAGCACTTTTTGTGAGGAAAGTTTTGAGGAGAGGTTAAGTCACTGGCTGATCTTAAAAAAAGTCATTATAAAGTAACATACTATTGCATAGATCTTGTGGTCTTGAGAGAAGGAACTCACAAGCCACAATAAAAAGATAGGGCAAAATATGGAGCCTTGTAAGACTACTGATGTGAAGAAAGAAATAGGCGACAGAGTACTGTTGACTTTAACTTGAAAAAGTCTGTGTTGGGAAAAGTTAGAAAACCATTCAAGGCACCATGTCTCAAAGTGGGGAGAGAATAATTGTTTTAAAAGGAGTTTATGGCCCACAGAATATAAGACCTCTTGAGATCCACAAAGCTACCTCTTTTTAACAGACCTTTATCAAAATTAGAAAATATGTTTGTAGGGGTGGCCACAGTGGTGCAGCAGTTAGCGTTGCGCCTCATAGCAAGAGGTTCTCTGGTTCGATTCTCGGCTGGGGTGCCTTTTGTGCGGAGTCTGCATGTCCTCCCTGTGGTTGCGTGGGTTTCTTCCAGGTGCTCCGGTTTCCTCCCACATCCCAAAGACATGCTGTAGGTGGATTGGACACTCTAAATTGGCCATAGACATGAGTGCGTGCATGTGTGTGCCTTCTGTGGAAGGTTGGGTGCTGGGCTGGCAACTCAACACTGTAAAACTCCACTGCCAATCATTAGCGGACAGGTAATCCGCTGTGGCAACCCCTAACCGGGAAAAAGCCAAAAGAAGAAGAAAATATGTTTGTAGCTAGGAAGAGTACAGGCGAAGTATTAAAGGTAGGATGGGAATCATGCTACCTTTTTGAGAGAGTGTAGCTGTACTAAACAAATTGAATCAACTGCTCATCCAGGATGTGTTAAAAAAATATTTGTTATAGGTGAGAGGATAGCAAAGGGATAAAAGTGCACATGGTCGCTTAGCTTGCTGGTTTTATCCAGAGGCAGTGTAGCTGCACTTTTCCATTCAGAAATTATACTAATTAATTTTATTTTGTACTTATTTAGTACCTATTTGTTGATGCGATAAGCTCTTTGGATACAATTGTCCTATGCAGGGGTAACCTGGGAAGCACAATCACAAAGCAGGTAAATGGAGGTGAAAGGAATCAAAACTTTTACCCTGGCAACAGAAAAGAGCTCATTAACAGAGAGAGAGAGAGAGAGAGAAGTAGGAAGAAAGAGGGGGGAGAGAAAGGGGAAGACAGAGAGAGACAGAATATGTACAAGAAGAGGTAGCAGGTCTAACATTCATATTTTATTAAAAATGTGGGATTTATTTAGGAATGCATCTTCTATATGATTAGAAGTTAATGAAGCCAACTGACTTTCACTGACTTGCCCCATTGAAAAAAAATGAAAGAATGGCTAGAATCTATACTCCTAGTAATTTCCATAACTAGTAAAATATGGAGATCCCAGTACATTAGGACCTAATAAATGACCCAGGCAGAAATTGGATTCAATACTACAAACAACAGGGACCCATAGAAAGCAGTTTGAGTTAGGAAAGTATATTTGTATTCTGTAAAGTGGCACTGTGGCAGTAAACAAGACAAAAATATTTTTTTTTCTGTTTTTAACTTCTACTGGTTATTTACAAATATATTACTCAGAGAGTAAAGAAGTGAGCGCCTGTGTAAATAACAAAAAAAAAAAAAAAAGTAGCTCTGTGGTTAAGGGACAGGTCTACTGCAGTTCAGGCTGATTTGCATTGCAAGTCATGTAATCACTTGAAATATCTGTCATTACTTAAGTGACATGAGTTTCAGTCTCATGGTTTATGATTCAGTATGATTGTTAACAGCACAGATGCCTATCTGCATGAATGCAAGATTCCCTCTAGCCTGCAAATCTCACCAAGGTGGTGATGCTAGGTAAATAGACTTGGTACACTGTCGTCACAGAAGGAAATTTTACTTCTATATTAAATAATCTGGTGTTTTATGAATTTCTAGAATATATACTGTTTCAATAATAAAAAACATTTGTTATGAATTCCATGTTTTCAGCTGTCTAATTATTCTGTTGCTTATAAAATATTTAGACTTCAGATGGAGTGACTCCTAGAACATTCCCAAGCCTTGATGAACTACTCAGTGCCTACAGAAGACCTAATCAAGGAACAGTGGTGCCGCTGCTTTATCCTGTGACGAAAGTATCAGGTCTAGCCCAGTACACAGGTAAAGAAAGGCAAGCTTCAGTTATGATAGCTAGTCTTCAATAGCTGTTGTGGTAAACATTGATTTAGATGTGTTTCTGACATGATTATTTTAATTTCTTGGGGCAGAATCTTCTGCTTCATGTGAGTGGCTTTAGAACACTAAGGTAAACAAAGTTTAGTGATTATGCATGCTCATATTCTGAGAAGATGGGACAAACACAAACAAGAGTACAAATATTTACAGGATCCTAAAAGTCTGAGGGTGAAGTATATAGTTTTTATAGAAAGTGGAATAGGGATGTTTGACTAATGTTGGTTCACTACCAAGATGGGAAGTATGCATTGCCTAGGCATGACTCTTGAAGTGAAAATTTTCCTCTGGATGGTGTCAAAATGTGCATTCAACATAGTGATCTGTATATATGATGTGCTTTGAATGGTGCAAGGCACTAGAATACCATCTATATGCACAATGTTGGTTCAAAGTTCAATACACACACATACACACAACACACACACACACACACACACACACACACACACACACACACACACACACACACACACACACACACGCTTCCGCGATGTAGTCAAGAAATGAAACAATCAACCTGTCAAGCATTTACAGAGCAAACTAATGCATCCACAGTCACTACAAACAAAGCCAGTAAAATCCATTTAAATGCAAATCACAAGTGCATATTGTTTAAAAGGGTCTTAAACCTAACATTCATTATTCAATGTCTTAAACTGAACACATTATTACTATCAAAGAGGCTACCTGAATGATTTCTACTTTGTCACTTTATTTCATTTGACAGTAGAACAAGTGGCTGTCTGCCAGTAAAAGAGCAACTTTGCTACTAGGTGCATATATATACAAATTACTGAAAAATAGGACATTGTCCAGCTCTAAGATCCAAACCACAAATTAAACAACCAAACTCTTCCCTGTGAGATAGTAAGGAGGAGGATGTAGGACTCCTGAGATCATGCTTTAAAACAGATACAGGAGAATGTGCGTTCTCAAAGCTGATGCGTGCTGTCTTGAGAAAACTCTAGGATGAAGTTAAGGAGCAAAGCACTCTGGAAGCATTCAAAATAAAATTAAAAGATCAAGTATTACAAGATTGCAGATGTCACTTTATAGACAATGTTTAGACAGCGTTTGATGTCAGACTGCATGTTATACCTATGCCAAAACACACCTACTCTTACTATGAATGCACAATTAAAATACTACTATGCTGTTTATTGTAACTTCTTACTATTACCGCCACTGGATGTACTCTCCTGGTATTATTACACAGCTTGTCTTACTTATACTACCGTCTCTATGTATTTTTGCATATTTGATTTATAAGTATAACTGTAATAACCACTGTAGTTGTATGTGCCAACTGACTCAGATCATGGTTGAAAAGGGTCTGCTGAGCAGTCCACCTGTCAAGCTAACAAGCAGAAAATAAATAACTACATAAATAAATACATTTCTATACAACCTTTTATTGAATATATTGTATCTGCAATCATGAAGTGTTGGAGCACATTAACTGTCTTCACAAACCTGCTTTGCAGGTATTAAAAAATACTTACTGTATGATATGTGTATATATATATATATATATATATATATATATATATATATATATATATATATATATATATATATATATATATATATATATATATGTATATATATATATATATATATATATATACATGTATGTATATTGATCTGAAGTAGTTGACTTCATTTGATCTTCAACCTGTGGGACCTGTGGGTTAAGGATCTGTATCCCAAAGCACCCATAAAAAGTTCTTGCCCCCCCCCCTTCGGATAGGACGTACTGAAACAAAGGGTCCCTGGTTGATGCTATGGTGGTGGCAGCTGCCACTAAAAAAAAGCTCACTCAGGAGAGCTCTTCAGTCCATTCTCCTGACCAAGAGTCAAGGACAATGGATCGATTCAGGAAGCGGGTGTACGCTTCAGCCACCTTTTCAGTAAGAGTACTGAATTACATGGCACATGTGATTCTGCTGCAGCGAGACCTAGTAAAGGAGATTGTTGAGTTGACCCCTGAGTCCATGTTGGCGGGAGACAACAAGACATTACCACTTGAATGGCCACTCTGAAGTCAGTTGCTAACACTTCCATGGGTCTCCTTTCTCATGCTACAAAGGAGCCACTAGGGCAGTCAGTGCAGGCATTGCCATCAGCTAACACACCTGGCTCTGGCTTTGTCAGTTCTCAGAACCCTTTAAGGCATCGTTCACCAATTCCCCATAGGATGGTTCTTCCCTGTTTGGGAAGTCGGTATGCGATACTTTGATCCAGAGTGAGAAGGACGGGAAGACACTGTCTGCCGTCGAGATCTGCTTCTCCTCCCCTCAAAGATCCTTTTCTAGTGAGAGGCTAAGAAGATGTGGCTCTGGAAGTCTCTGGCATTTTTCCGGGGCACTCAGGACTCACCAGCCCCCAGAGGCAGAGGGGGGTTATGATAGATGCTGCCCTAGAGACAGAGGGCTCCGAGAAATTACGGGTCTCAAGATCCATTCTCAGACAGACCTGGGCAGCAGCCATGAGGGGCTGCCCGAATGCTCTTCCCTGGAGGCAGTCGATGGCCAGTTATCACTACACCCAATGAAATGGGAGTCCATAACGACAGATTATTGGGGATTTGCAGATCATATCCAGGGGCTATTCAATTCCATTCCTCGAACCACCCCTTCCACCGAAACACCTCCTGGACATCCCACCCATGCAAAGGGAGGAAGCAGCACTAGAAATAGAAAAGCTGCTAATAAAGCAAATCATCCAAATTGTCCCCCTTGACCAGTCTGGATTAGGCATTTATTCCAGGTTCTTTTTAGTACCAAAGAAAACGGGGGACCTAAGACCCATTTTGGATCTATCCCCCTTGAACTTGTCAGTTGCCAAGGCAAAATTCCAGATGGTCACATTTCATTTCATCCTGCCCTTCCTGCAGGTGAGTGACTGAATGTGCACGATTAACCTCCAGGATGCGTACTACCATATCAAGATGGACAGGCATTCTCGGAGGTTCCTCCACTTCTGGCTAGGAGCCAATCGTTGTCAGTTCAGAGCCCTTCCCTTTGGTCTCACCATAGCCCTCAGGGTGTTCACCAAGCTTTGCCAAGCCAGGGCTTACTTCTTTCTCCTAGCGCAGAGGCTGGGCATCACCATCAATCTCAACAAGTCATCACAGATCCCATTTCAGACCTTAGAGCTTGATTCAACACTATCCAAACAAAAGTTTTCCTTACTCCTGACAGGATACACAGCCTGAAGCTGCATGCTCTTTACATCCTACAAGCTCAATCTCCGACAGCAGAAGTGGTTCCTCAGGCATTGGGGTCTATGGTGGCCACTATCAATCTGTACCCTTAGCAAGTCTTCATATGTGAGTTCTTCAGTGGACTCGGGCAGTTCAATGGTCCTTGTTAGATCTGCCATTGCCTCATCCTGTTCAGATCTCCCAAGTGTGCAGGGACTCTCTTTGGTGGTGGATTCATTCTCTGGACCTAGTCCGGGGATGTCCCTTTCTCTAATCATTCCTCAAGGCCACGGTGACTATGGACACCTCTCAGTTAGTGTGGGGGTCACTACTCAAGAAGGACAGTCCAAGACACGTGGTCCCCATCTGAGACTAGTTTGCATATCAACGTCCTGGAGATGAGGGTGGTGCTTCTAGTGTTGTAGGCTCTTCATGCCCATCTTCCCCTAGGGATGGTTGCTATTCAGACAGACAATGTCAGTAGTCTGGTACATCAACAAACAGGGGGGATCCATATCATACCCCCTTTGTCACAAAGCCATGAGAGTGTGGGAATGGTTGATCTCTACCGGCCAGTTTCTGGTGGCAACGCACATTCTGGGATGGTCCAACATTCTAGCAGACAGGCTCAGCAGATTTATCCTGATGCCCCTTATAAGTGGTCTCTGAATCCTTCAGTGGCAGAACAGATCTTTCAAAAGTGGGATCAGCCTTACTGCAATCTATTTGCATCTCCTTCCAACGTGAAATGCAGCAAGTTCTTCACTCTGAATCCCCTCTCAGGGGAAGTTCCCAGAGATGCTCTGATTCATGTTTGGCCTCCTGGTCTTCTGTATGCTTATCTTCCACTACCCTTGATCCTCATTGTCCCATTCTGGCCTCGTCGAGTTTGGTTTCCCTCTCTATGGTCTCATCTAGTAGCTTCACCATGGGTGTCCTATCCAGTTCCGGATCTTATTTCTCATCCCTCAGGGATTCTCCATCCAGACCTGGACAGTCTGAAGCTCACATATTGGCTGCTCGAGTTCCCATTTTTATTAGGACTCCTGGTTTATCTTCTCCCTTTAAAAATATTTTGTCTTACAAGTTTTCTACCAGGAGGTTATACCGTAGCAACTGGAAAAATTTTTCTGTATGGGCTTTGCAGCATGCATTGAATCCCTTTACTGCTCCAGTTTCTGCAGTGTTGGATTTTTTTGTTTGCGATTTTTCAATAAGGCATCAGTTTGTCCATGGTTAAAATCCAGCTGGCTGAAATTTCTAACTTTTATGTGGGGAAAAATATGACTTTGGTGGCATCTTCTAAACTTTGCAAGACCTTCCTTAAAGTAACGTAAAAAAATATAAAAAAAATACCTTCCTTAAAGTACCCTTCTTCTGAGACCCCCGTTGAAGGATCCTATGCCACCATGGGACCTTACATTACTGCTTCAGGCCTTAGTCTCACCCCCCTTTTTACCTGCAGCTTCAGTAGATTTACAGTTTCTGTCATGGAAGACTGCATTTTTAGTTGCCATCACTTCAACCAGGAGAGTGTCAGAACTTCAAGCTATCAATCAAGGTTCCATATATGATTTTTCATAAGGATAGAGTGTCTTTGTGTACTAACCCTTGCTTTCTTCCCAAGGTAGCATCAGAAGCCAGTATTAATCAGACGATCAATCTCCCAGTCTTCTTTCCAAATTTTCAAAATAAGGGAGAATACAGATTAGACTTGTTAGATGTACATGGACAATTATGATTCTATTTGCACAGGACAAAAGCCTTTCATAAATCTGACCAACTTTTCCTTTCTTACTCAAAACCCTTTTTAGGGAAACCAATCTCTAAAATTACCATTGCCCGCTGGATTTCCTAATGTATTATTTGGGCGTATTCTGTCAATGAAATTTCCCCACCAGGTCAGGTAAAAGCACATTCTACCAGATCTATGGCTACTTCAGCAGCCTTTTGGTCCAGAGTGTTGTTGGATGATATCTGTTCTGCAGCTACTTGGGCCTCATCTCATACCTTCATTTTGCATTACAGACTGGACATCGTATCCAGGAACAGGGCATTCTTTGGCTCCGCTGTGCTCCAGAATATCCTTCCATGAAGGCCTCCCAGGTGTATAGTAGCTGGGGACTCTGTCCCACAGGTTGAAGATCAAATGAAGTCAACTACTTCAGATAAAGAAGTTACGTACTCAACATAACATTCCATCTGAGTAGTTGGACTTCATTTGTCTTCAACCATCCCTCCCTCCTTCCTCCGACCTTGTCTGATTTCTTTGAGGATAATATAGATGTAGAACTTGAACACCTTCAAGATGCCCTTTGTCCTGCTCATTGTTTTGAGAGGCTTTTCCTGATAGTGACAAGGTCTTGTTGGGTCGGGTGTGACCCACAGGTTGGCCAGTGGACTCGATCTGAAGGGAAGAAGGAGACAGGGGCATTATGGGTAAGGGGAGGAGCTTTGAGCTCAGATCAGATGTTGGACATGCAGCTGAGTCAGATCTGATATGGATCCGTAACCCACAGGTCCCACAGACTGAAGCAAATGAAGTCCAACTACTCAGATGGAACGTTATGGTGAATACATAACTTCTTTTTTTGTTATACTAAACTAAAGCATTCTCTTAGTTTATATATAATCTCATTAATTTCATTGCCAAAATGGGAGAAAATATACAGCCTTACCTGGTCAACAGCGAATTATCACGCTCTAATCATCACTACTTACCTTTTTATAATTCGGGTACATAATAGTCATCTTCCCTAGCATGCTATATGACATCCTATGTCCCATCACTAGAGCATACTAAGTTTGGCATCAGTTGGTGTCATTGACTTTTTAAGTACAAATAGCATAGATTTTATTAACCATAGACTAAATCAGGGTAGATGACTTTAACCAGAGCTTGAGGTGGTTCAAGGTTTGCTCAGTGTTATTGACATTGCAGGTGACTGTAGTGTCACCAGAATAATAAACAAATTCCAAGTTCATACCGACAACACAGCCAGGATTTTCAGAATTGCATGTCAGCTTTTAGAATGAAGCTCCCTCATGTAGCCCTTCCCTACATTCAACCTCGGAAAGTGTGCGCTTAAGCAAATCAATGCATTTAGCTACTCTGACATTCTGAAAAAATAATAAAATAATGAACACTTCTAAATATTCAATTTAAAATAAATTCAGTTCTAGCACATCTCACTGAACAGAATAAATTTGTTTTAAAATGTTTACATCATGGCATACATGGTGTGTGCCTGGTTAGACTTAGGGCTCATTCAATGACGCTGAGTATGCATTGAAAATCAGCACTACTAACAGTGAGTACTGTGGGATATCCTGAGTACAGGATATCTTCCACTTGACAGCACAGCTGTCTGTTTGCCATATACATTCTATACCAAGTTAAAAGGTTGTAGTGATGTCTGTGTCTCCTAGACAGACAAATAGTAAGGAAGTGACTGACAGTGGCAAAAGTTTGAGGGAAGTCTAAGTACATAGGAGCACCACCATATAGAACTGTTTAAATTAGATACAGATGTATTGTGCTAAACCATGTATAATAATTATGGCTCCATAACCTTTTCTAAACCTGTACTGGCAATCATCTAGTATATGTTAGGTGTCCACATTGTCTTGAACTTGATTAAGGAAGTGTGCTGACAAATGGATAGGTTGATAAACCATTATATTTGGGACTTCTTTTCATTTGGTTGCACATATATCCTTCTCAGACTGTTGTTTTTGAAAGTTTTTCATTTCATTCTAGCTGATATTTTGGGACAGAAATGACATAGAAATGGAAATTCATATACATGATATGTTTTGCATAAACTGTTTTGAATAACTTAACTATTGTCAAATCCTTTCTAGAAAGACTTAAGAGTAAGTGGCTTTTATTCATTGATTCAAGAGCAATTTATTAGTTTAGTGGTGTTTTGCATTGTTTTCAAGCAGTCATTTAATAAATGGCATAAGCAGGGTATGTCTTAACATTTTGGCCTCACATGTTCAACATGAACCCTGAATTTTTCACCACATGAACTCTAGCATTATTGATTTATATTACTATCCTCAAATAACAATTTCACAGTGACTGTGAAGGAAGCAGCAAAATCAATATTATGGATGGGATTATGCACTGTTTCCTAAAATAAATAATTAAAAAAAATCTGAAATTGTTTACAGTTTCCAACATTTTGAAACATTACTTCATTTGGTGCAGCGGTAGCGTTGTCACCTCACAGTAAGAAGCTGTCCGGTTCAATTCTCAGCTAGAGTGTCTTCTGCATGGAGACATGCATGAATGGGCGTACCTTCATTGAAGGTTGTACATCAGGGCTGGTAACTCGGCACGTAAAAATCAACTACCAATCATTAGCGGACCAGAGTTCCGCTGTGGCGACCCCTAACCAGGAAAAAAACGAAAGACTTACTTCATTTGGTAAATGTTTCCTTATAGATTTATACATTTCAATATTTTCAACCTACATTTTTAAAAATGGCATTTTAAGGCTATGCTATGATGTAATGCATTTACACTGTGGCTTACCATCTAGAAAGGTGTTTTCACAAAACATCAATGAAAATATTGTACAGTAGCTGTGGAGTCAAAACGGTACTAGGGATCACAAAAAGTGATCGAGTCCCAAGTGCTGGAAGACAAGTTCCTTGATGCCAAGGACTTGATCTCCATGTAGCTTGTGTAGGCAGCTGTTCATGCTGAAAATTGGATATGACGACAGCAAGCAGTTGATGCAGAGTAACTACAAGTGCTCTCGTATTAGGTAAGGAGGTAAGGAAGTGCTAGGTACATCTAGAAGGGAGTGGGGAGGGAAGAGGGATTTTAGGTTTATGAAGTGATCACAGACTTTAGGGTTGGGGGAGATTTTTAGGTTTAGAGAGTGATCAGGGACTTTAGGTTTAGAAAGGGGGAATAAGAGTTCAGGCTTGGGGTGACCAGGGATTATAGGGTTATGGAGGGGGAAGGGAGTCTTAAGTTTATGGAGCGATGAGTGACTTTAGTTTAGGGATGTGGAAGAGAATTTTAGGTTTTGGGAGTGATTGTGGTAGGGCAAGGGACTGGGTGGAAGCTTTTAGGGTTAGGATCAGAGTTCTGGTAGGGCTAGATAATCTGGTGAGGTCAGACATTGGCAGGAATGCTTAATTAAGGGAAACCAAGTTAGCTGAAGTCAGAGTACTTGCCAAAATGAGCAAGTGGCAGTGAGGAAATAGGTTGTGAGCAAATGGCAAGTAATCACTTCTGTTAGGCCCTGATTCTGCAAAAGACATTCATCAGATAAATATTCTGAAAGTATGTTTCCAAATGATTGGTACCAGATAATATTATGACAAAGTAATATTTAATTTAGTGTCCATTTCTTCTTATTCATTCAATCATTTTCTGAAACATACATTGTCCTATTCACAGATGAAGGGAGACTGGAGACTATCCCAACATTTAGCACATGTAAGACAAAGAACTAATCTTAGGTGGAGCGATAGTCCATCAAAGAATTTATACTCTGATATATTCAGATACACACAGACACAGAGACACAAACATACACAAACATACGCACACACACACACACACACACACACACACACACACGCACACGCAATTTAGAGAATTATTACTTCACCTAACTGCATACATTTGTACCATTTCCCCATTACAATTGATTTCTTGCCGATCTTTTGAAACATTACCCAGGTTAACAGACCACAATGGAGCTAGTGCACGGGTCCTCAGTTGGCTTTTTTTTTTATTAAATCACAGGCATCCTGTAAGTCTTTAATTGTGGACATTTGAGTTCCATTAGAGGCAAAGAGGATATTGTACGAAACCTGTTGTTTAAGGAGTAGTCCAGTGGCAGAATTACAGGCCCATCTTACCCCCCATCCCACCCTTTGATGCTTTTAGCATATCCCTGTTAGGTTTGGTGCCAAAAAGATAGAGGGCAAGTTCTGCTTAATTCACCACCTTTCATATACAGAGAGGTCACTAATCAATGATGGGATGAGCAATAAGGGTGTTAAGAGTTCAATATTCCTCTTTAGATGATGTCATACCTATCATCTGCCAATATAAAGACTTCTGGTTATCCAGAGTTGATGTGGAATTGGCTGTTAGGCTTATTCTATTCTCCTTGCAGGACAAGCACCTTATGGAAATGCAGTTTGACATTTTTTCTTCTTTGTCATGGCCATGCCAATGGTGGTGCACAGTGACCTGCCCCAACTTTGTGAAATTCAATACAATGCTTTAATGGTGATGGGGACAGAGATTCCCTGCACAATATGCAATCCATTATTTTGATGATTTTTTGATTGTAGGTGAAAGTGAGCAGTGTGTTAGCACAGACCTCAGTGTATTTCAGGATCATTTTCATCAGTAGGGTTGCCATTATTCCAATAGAAAGTAGAAGGCCCTTTAAATATTGTTACACTTCTAGGCATTGACATTCATGTAATTTTGACATCAGTTTAATAGAGTTAGGTGGTGACAGGGCTAGGTAACTAAGTATGATCAGACTAGTGGGAAATAGGGCATTTGCTGTAGGAGCAAGTGGCAGTTAGCAAGTATGTCACATGCTATTACATGCAAACAGTTGTAGTAGGCCCCTAAAACACTTTGCAGTGATTATTAGGTATGCTACTGTTGTTTAGCCAAAAGAAAGATGTAAGGTGTTTGAGCAATGTGTACTTTGAGCCACATATAAATCCTATCTTTTTGTGCTATAAATACCAAAAGGCACTACAGGTTTATTTGTGGTGTAGCCTTGCTAAGCTTCACTTAGGGTATACTGCATTGCTTTTACTCTCTCTCTGTTTTGCTCTCCTTCCACTTCCTCAGGCTAAACTTTTTTTTATGTACAAACAAAACTAAATAGAACCCTAACCTTAAAATACATCATTTAATTCAGTATCTCCTTGAATACTTTGCCAGTTATTGCCAAATAGTCAGTTGCTATGATCCAAGGCTCCAGATACAGTTCTATGCATGTGGTTTCATTAAACATTAAATAATGCAGCATTACAAAACTCATTTTTGTCTTGTTATTTTCATGAGCTCTGTTCCAGATCACCAAATATCCATCTCTTTTTTGCAAAGACTCCCTTTCCCAACATTCTCAGGAAATTTTGGGAGCAGGTATTAAATGATTATTGTAAGCTAGGAAATATTCCACTCTGAATTTATTTATTTTTATTTACTTATAATTTATTGGTATTTGTTTACTAGGAAAGTTCAACTGAGCAGTGCCCTTTTTCAGAAGAGGCCCAGGGAGAAAAGCATCATTATGCAGACATCATGGACATTATTTGTATTGTTTCATCATTTAGAGTCAACTTCATTCATGAACAACAGTTCCATTGTTCAGACATCCTTAACAACAATTAGATCATTTACAAACAGTTTCAAGCAAGTAATAATGCCTGACAGGGTGTGTGCTATTGTGTAAATAATGCTCCCCTAGAAGTGTTCTGAAGGCCAATGTCACAGATGGGGGGGGCTCTACACCCCTGGAAAGGGCATTATTTATACATTAACATACATCCTGAAAGGCATTATTGAGTTTAGAGAATGGGCTATTTGTTAAATTGTTTTTATTTGTTTGTTAAACACTATATTGTAATGTTTTTGATGTAAAATAATTCCTCTGCTTACTACTTCAAACCTGCTATAGTATATGCTAGCAAATCATTGGGGTTTTGAAGTCACTAAATAATACGTTACAGTTGAGATTCAGACTTTATCATAGCACTCAACTACTCAGGGACCAATCTCAACAGAATCAGGGAGAAATCCAGAAGTAATCAGGGACACTTTTAAAATATTGACACTATTAACTTGAGGAATTGACAGAATAAGAGAATGTGAATTACTATACATTTCTGAAGTTAAAAAAAAAAGTCTAGAACTGTTTATTGTCAGTGTTTATTACATGTAATTCACCACCTTTTCTCCAAAAGTTACCATTTTAGGAGGGATTAAGGGAGACAGAGCTAAAATTTGTGTCAAAATAAGGGGTGCCCCTGAGGTGACAAATATGTACTTCATATCCTGCAGAAAATGCATGTTAATATAAATCCTGTCATTATTGCAACTTTCTAGTTTTAGAAGAGCAATGTTTAAAATCTGTCCTCCCCACCCATTATTTTAAGTTTTATCTGGATTTCTTGAGCTAAGAGGTTGAGAGATGTGCATGCCTCTTAATTTTAAATGAGTTGCATCCACTGCTTGACTTATATCTCTCTTTCTCTCTCTCTCTCTCTGTCAGGCACACAGACACAAACAAACACTTCTGGTTTCATGCACACAAGTACCCATGCACTCACACATGGAGACGTAAACATAAACACACACACACACACACACACACACACACACACACACACACACACACACACACACACACACACACACACACACCTGTATTTTTTTTATTTATCCCTTTGCTTTAATTTTATGCTCACTAAACAGCAAAATCACTGGTTAGTGAGTATAAAATAATGCCTCAGTTGCTCTCACTCTCACTTTAACACACACACACAGACACACACACACACACACACACACACACACACACACACACACACACACACACACACACACACACACTTTTCCTTCTTTTTTGTTTGTTTTAAATTTACACTCGCTAAACAGCAAAAGCTCTGCCTAGCGTGTGTAAAATAATGGCAACTGTTATCTCAATTACAGTCCGAGCTCCACAGAAGCTTAATATGCTGCCGCGAAGCAGCAAACTCCTTTTTCAATAGACATTACCTGCACATTAACACCCTGCTGGAGAACATTTGTTCTCCAATCAGAGTGACGATGTACAGATTGGCCATTCTCTAATTAAAAATAAAAGTTACATTGGTTGTATATGAATCATTTTTTTAATATAGGGAGGTATATGCAGTGCAATATCATCAGCATGCATAGATTTTAAATTTTTTTGTAAGACTATTTGTAACTATAAAGACTTGTTCAAAATCTGAGTTATGTTAGCAACATGTCAACATGGTTTCAAGCTCCATCATAGTACCACAACTGCACTCCTCAGTTTCACCAATACCATCAACCAACTCAGAAACAATGGTAAAATAGTCTCTGCTGTCTTTCTAGACATGTCCAAAGCCTATGATATGGTCTCCCTTCCCAAACTATTAAATACACTCTCCAAATCAAATTGAACCTCAGCCCCTCTGCACTTCTGTGGTTCTGAAGCTGTCTACGAACCTTCAACAATCTGTAAAATGGCTTAGTGTCCTACCCTCCCCTCTTCCCTTCACACTAGGAGTATCTCAAGGCTCAGTTCTTGGGCCCCGTTACTCTTCACTATTTTTACAAACAACCTCCATAGTGGTACCCCACTGGCTTCAACTATCCAATATGCAGATGACACAACACTTATATGTGCCGCTAATAACCTGCAACACCTCCATTATATAACCCAAAAATAATTCTCAGATACTGAGCTATGGTTCACTCACTAACCATCAGCTCATACTCAGCCGCAATAAAACAAAACTCATAATCTTCTAAGGCACAAGATCCTCACCCCCCCCCCCAGCACCTTCTACATAAGAGCTAGGAATAATACTAAAATTAATGCTGAGTCACAAACAAAACTATTAGGTGTAATAATAGATAACAACCTAAGATCTGACCTACATATAGCATAAATAATTAAGAAAGTTCACAAAAAATGGGTACTCTTTACAGAAATAAAAAATATCTAACTAACACCTCTAGGGTTGCCATTGCTAGAAACCATCTTCTTATCAACACTTCTGTATGCTTCCCCAATTCTCAACAACCTTAAAAAGACAAATTTAATTAAACCTGAAACATGCTACAATAAAACAGGTAAATTTGCAACGGACTTCCCACATCATACCAACCACTGTCACTCCTTAAAAAAACTCTCCTGGTTAGAACTCCCACAACTTCTCCAGCCCCATTCCACAAATAGAAGTCTTTGTTCAACAAATAAATCTCTACTACAAGTGTCCAGATCCACTAATATGGCAGGGGACTCTCTATTTTCTCATCATGTAGCAACAAGGTTTAATTCATTACCTCACAGCATCAAAATCAACAGAAATACCGACCAATTCAAAAAGATTCTTAAAAATTATCTTAACGACACCTGGCTTTGTTCCTGTACTACTCCAGGCTAACTTATTTTAATAGGTTCTGGTCATACATTTACTTCTTCCCTGACCACCTTATAATCTATGCTCTGTCTCATGTCTAGATAATCTCTAACCTCATCTTTTTCTATCCAGTTTCCCCTACAAACCCTTCCTCAGCTTACTTTGTAAAACTACAATGTGTACACTACAATAAGGAATTATATCAGATGATTGTATAATACAAATGTCAGGTATAATAGCATAGAATGTAACTTCTGGTGTACTGAATGTCTTGTATACATACTTTTTTGTATAATTTCTTGTATAAGTTTTGTATAATTTCTTGTATAAGTTTTTGTATAATCTCTGTCTGTGGAGCTTTTCTCCCTGGGCCTCCACTGAAAATGGGTCTTGTCCCAGTCAGAGTTTCCCAGTAAACAAATGTAAAATAATTAATAAATATAATAAAGAGTTAGAGCAGTGTAAAGAAAGAAAGGAGAGGAGAAGACACAAGGAAGATAAAGGAGAGATAAAGGATATAAGCTGATAGAGGAGAGAATAGTTGTGATAATAGTAAATTAGGTTTTGTGCAGCAGAGAGTTATGGCATGAATTCATATAGTATTGTTAGTACCAGTTTAACCAGAGGTGGAGCAGGTGCAGAGCCATTTATCTGTCAGGTGTTACTTGAGTTGGCATTTAAAGTCTTTTAGGTTGCAGACTGGACTGGGATGGTATTCCAGCTATTAGCAAATCAGTGTGACTACAGTATGAGTTTATGTGATTACCGAGCACCAGTGGTCATTTTAAATGTGCAAATTATTTCTGTGGTACATTGCCGCTCAGGTTTGTGGGTCAAATACCTGTAGGGCAAACAAATGAAGTGTTGTTACAGACAATAACTGCATCCAACATTTCACAAACTATCATCCTAACATAGTCTTTCCTTATCTTTTCTGGGTCCACTACTTTCTCTTCTTCATCATTGGTTTCAGTTATTTACTGTATTGCTGGGACTGAATGATCTGAAAGTTAGAGCACTAGGTTTAGTGGAGCTGCAGTAGTTTTTTATTGTGATGTTGTACAGTTCTGGAGGAATAATCGTGATCTGTTAAGGTGGCATCTGTTAGACTACATTTCAGACAACAGTACCTTATGTGTGTGTCTTTAGTGATTGCTCAATTAGAATTAAATACTCACCACTCCTGCAGGCGTTCAAAGGATCTTGAGGTCACAGGAGTTACAAGGAAAGTAAATCTAGTGATCATCTGTGCCTTGCTGATATCCTCTCTCAAGATGTATCTTTCACGTACAGATGGCAAAACATATCAGGCCAGGGGAGAATTTGCAGGTACCCATTGAATTATCCAAGTTTCTCTTAAAAGATGTAAGGATATCACACATACTTCTCGACTTTTCTGCTTGAGAGTTTTGGACAAAGCAAAAAAATGGGGCAAAGGCATAAATCGGGGACAATTTTTTAAATATTATTCTAATTCACTTAAAAAGTTAATAGAGCAAAGGTATTGCATTGACATGTATTTTATGTACAATAATATGTAAAAAATCTAATATCTGGAATTATTGCTGCCTGACTGTAGCCCTCAGAGATTTACCAGAGATGCAGCAACTGATGGGTAATACATGTCTTTCTTCAATGTGTTTTATTTATGTGTTGGTGGAGGTTTCAATCCTTAGCTCAGTGTTTGTGCAACTATTTATCTAGTGGAGGTACAAGACATCCAACACAGTAGGGTCTTTTCACAGCAGGAATGCAAGACATAGATCTTCTCATAGGAACCAAGAAGAGACAGAGTATAGGAATAGGGCTTCAGTCATGACATGGCCACAGGATTTTAAGCTAATAATCTTTTTAGTTAGGAATCTTTGGGACCTTTCTAGCTGCATGATATGTCTGGCTAGGTACATGCCAAAAGGGGTGTTATACTCTATACAGAACCATAGCTTGCTTATCTAGCACCCTGTGCAGTTCCCCAGTTCCCCAAACAGGTGCACAAAAAAATCTTCCTAAACCCAAGATGAAGACCAAAAAAAAAAAAAAGAAAACTCAGTCACTGAGAACTTTGGTTGTGACTGCAAATGCAGTATCAGCATTCATTTATGAAGCTGTGATATCATTCTGACTTCCTAAATTAATATCAGTACTGCTCCCATGCAGCATCAACACCTGCTGAACACGTCTACTAACTGCTCAGGGGCAGCTGCCTTCTTTTCACCCTAGTTACAGTTCTGACTGCATAAGTGCTTTAATTAGGACTAACTACAGAGGGATGGTAACTCCTTTTGATCTAGTGGAGATGCTTTCAGAGACAGGTTGTGCTAGATGGAAGGATTTCTAGACTTCTGTTGCTAAATGGTGGTCTAAGGAGACAGAGCTGTCAACCATGTGCCAAGGTCCCTGATTACTCTGGCCACTTGAAGTAGGGCACTGACATTACTTTAAATTTTAGACAAGGGTTGTTTATTAAATGGGACAATACTGCACTTTTTGCATTCATTTTAAGTCCTTTTTTGCATGATTGTTTTGTAAGGATTAATTTTTACTGTAGCAATTTTACATCTGGATGGGAGTGAATAATGACAATATTTAGCTTGCACTCATTTGCAGATTTGATTAGCTATGGGCCGGGGCATACGGGTTTACTATCAAAATTGCGACCAACAAAACCAAAAACAGTCAATACAATGAAAAACAACACCAAGCACAGAACACTGAACAAGCACTATGTTGAATCACATGCTGATTATTTGATTTGGCATTATTTGACATACTTTTTCCCCTGCACCTGTCAGAACAGGAACTACAGTTCTGGTTGTCAGCAGTACAAATGTACTGCACAACACTAAACTTTATGTTTTTGCAGGTAGGGGACTATGCCCCCACACCCCCTGCAAATTATATATTCCAACTCCGAGATTGCAGTACAGTGGGGAAAAAGGCATTGTTCCCCATCCATACTGTACCGTGACCTTTACTAATCACATCGACCACATATGTGCAAAGAACTTGCATGCTTGAAGGTTCAACAACACAGGATTCGACATCCCCTGGTCACTAAACCTTCACTTGTAATTTTCATGGTAAACAGGACATAAGACATGGAGATTAGAAAAGTATTTGCCAAAATAGAGGGATCCCAGCATTGAAATATGGGATACTGTTCTAGTTATCTTATTGCATTCCTGCCTAGCTTTTCAAAATATGATGGCCGATGTATTTTCATTTAGTAAAATAACTCTCAGAGTCTAATTCTGCATTTTAGTGAAGCATTGTTTAGATGCATTACCATGTTAAAAATGCCTGCTTTCTCAAAATCCTCTAAATCTAAATATACTGCCAGATATGGAGCTCTCCCAAATGTTTTTTTTTCCTGTTGTACTGGTATACAGTTGTGAATTGCAGTCAGATCACTACCTATGTAACTTTAAACATACTTTGTGCATTTTCATGGCATCTTAGATAAATTACATAAAATACTTCAGTCACATGCCATACTTTTTACAGTACCAGATGATCTGCCATAAATGAACAATGGTGTCTCCACACAGCTGTCATTTTTTTTGTATTTCAGTTTCATTTGGTGCTGTGGATCATTTTAATGATATAGGTCTAAACTAATCTCTACACCTGTCATTACTTTGTTCTTGGCTTACTTTGCTCCTGCCTTCAATATCTGACTGTTTACAAACTGTCAGCTTTAATAAAGCTGCAACCATATTCAAGTCTGTAATATTTGGCATCTCACAAGCCTCAGTACTGACCAGTTCTGTCGTTTAAAGGCTTAATATCAGACAGAATAACAACTATGGACTTGTATACTGTGTATAGAAATATAACATGGCAAAACCTTTGTTCCTGTACTAAACAAACAGATCAAACCCTTGTTAGGTTACCATGCTGTCTGAGTGAAGATCACACGCGTAAGTTTAAGAACACTGCCTGAAGGCTGAAATAAGGTGAATGGTTTACATGATATAGGAGCAGAAGTAGTCTCACTTCTGTCCAATCCATGCCTAGATTGTGATTTCCTCACTTGTCATAAGACCAGTTTTAATGTCAGTTTGTATTCTGTTTGAGCAGTTCAGACAAAAGGATGTCAGACTGATAAAGTGACACCTTTATAACTGACATGTAACCAATACACATCTGACATTATGTATGTGCTTCATGAAATTAATTGTTCACACATTTGATTTAAGTTATAACAAGTTTATAGTCTTTTGTTGTTTCAGCTAATTTGTCTAAACTAGTTGATCATTCCAAGTAATCCTCTTACTCAATCACCTTTCTTTTGTGAAAATTGCATAGAAAGGAGTACATCAGCTTCAAAAATCAAAACTGCTGTTCATTTTAAACATGAATTACTCCTTACTAATTTGCAAGTACTAGTATATGAAAATGCATCTTTTTCCTCAGCTATGACTTGAGCAAAACCTGTCTCTTTCAATAAAAATGTGATTTGTTAAGGGATAACATTACTTTTCAGACGTCTTGTCTTGCTCATATAGGGAATATTTGAAAACATAAAAATAATTGCTTTCTTCTTGGTCTGGTTTAGTTTTACTTCACTATGCTACAGAAATTATGCAATACTCAAGAATCTCTGATAATGCATCTGTACTCACCAATGACATAGCATAACGCTAAAAGTAATTATACTTCAGGATTTTTAAGTGATTTACTAGGGCCTAGTGTTATATTTGGAGGTCTTATGTAGCCAGCTTGTTTTCCACAAAAAGTGGTGTTTGGGAAACCTATCACAACTGGTTAATCATCCTAGCTTTGCTGACTTTTTACCCCGGCAGAAATATTTTGGTACAGCATTATGTTACAGAGAAATTACAGGCCATGGTGGTGTAGTGGTTAACATTGTCACCTCACAGCAAAAGGTTCTTCCGTTAGACTCTCGGCTGGAGGGCATTCTGTGTGGTGTCTGCATGTCCTCCCCATGGTCGAGGGACGTTTAAAGACATGCAGGTAGGTGAGTGCATGAATGGGAGTGCCGTCTTTGAAGGTTGGGCATCGGGCTGGCAATTCTGCACCGTAAAAATTCACTACCAATCATTAGCAGACTGGAGTTCCGCTGTGGTGACCTCTAAACAGGAAGAGCTGAAAGACTTTTTATTATGTTACAGAGAAGTTCAGACTTATCTAGGGTTTATTGTTTATTTCTGCCCTTGCTGCCTGTGGAAAATTGTGTGAGTAAAGGATGCAGCAATCATAGAGTTCTGTTGGTGATTTGACTTTAAGCCTAGGAGTTACTTGTGAGCTTCATCCTGTTGTTGTTGTTGGTTCGATTCCCTCAGTCTGCAGTTGCATACTGGGGTAGTATGAGTAAATCATGTTATAAAAATAAGTTGCTCATGCAGCAGGAACACAACCACCATAATATAAGTTGCTCCCATCCCAGGATACTTGAGTATTGCAGTGATACGGTGTTTTAGTTTCCTTTGTGGTTCACAGTGCTAAACTCAGAAAGAAACAATGGATGACTGCACTTAAATTAGGATATATGTTTAATACTGTTGTTATAAATCAATAAAACAGAAACAAATAGCAAGTATATATTCATTAATTCATCCATTCACTGTTTACTCACTTAGTGTAGGGTTGTGGGCGAGTAACAGCCTATCCCAGGACTCAGTTGACGCAAGGTATAAAAGTTCATCCTGAACAAGGTGCTATATTCATTGCAGGATGCACTTATACAATCTTTCTTATTATGCATGCGCACCTGTGGGTAATTCTGAGAAATGACAATTCATCTAAGTCATGTCTTTAAAATAAACTGAGGGACTTGCCATAAACTCACATGGGCAAAGTAAATATATACAAATTCTGTCTGGAAGGCATATTAGCTGAGAAAATCCAAAAAAATACGCACACAAAGCTGGAACCAGAGTAAATACGTCAGCAAACAGTTTTTATTTAACACAAGGTTAATGCTTTCATGTGGTTTCAATCGCCAGACTTCATCAGACAATGTTAAAACGTTAATAACATGTATACTCAACTGATGGAGATAGTTTTAAAGAACAACTATCTACACTTTGACGGCCATCACTTCAAGCAAATGGAAGGGGTAGCAATGGGGTCCGCTTGCGGACCCTTATTTGCGAATATAGTGATGGCCTATTGGGAAAAGCAATTTTTATTCAAGTCTTCTTTTTTTGCTTACATTAAGTTGTACCTACGATATTTAGATGATTTGTTTGTGGCATGGATTGGACCAAGGGATGAAATCACAAATTTTATTACATATCTAAATGAAAGTACTATGTTTTTCAAGTTCACAGCTAACAGTGATATGTATGAGATCGCTTATTTAGATGTATTGATTACTAAATATGGAGACGGCATATTAAATCTACTATATTTAGAAAACCCACATATTCAAACACTATATTACATTTTTCTAGTAGCCATCCAGAACACGTAAAATGTGGAATTGTAAAGGGGCATTTAGTCCTGCCTGTTTGAATTCCTTCTTTGAAGATTTTTTGAGGGAATGTAATCTTATGGGTAAAATGTTTTTAGATAGGGGCTACTCAACACGATTGGTGTATAACATTCAACAAGAGGTAACTAATAAAAGAAAAATAAGTATATACAAACCTATTTTAAATTTAATTGAATAAGAAAATCTAGTACAGGTAACCCTTTTTCAACAATAGTAACAAATATTTATTTATTTTATTTATTTAACATTTGTTGACCGGGAAAGTCCGACTAGGTTCCACAGATCCTGTTTTCAGCGGAGGCCCGGGGAGAAATGCTCCAGACGCATGTCTTTAGAATGTGGGAGACGGGAGAACATGCAAACTCCACACAGAAGGCAAATCGAACCAGAGAACCTCTTGCTGTGAGGTGACAGCATTAACCGCTGCACCACTGCGCCGCCCAATATAGTACATCTGACCCTAGAGCTGAACTAGGAGAAGAAAACCGGTTATATAAAATGATGTTATTATTATATTTTGAGGGAAAGATGAAAAGTTTTTCCCATGAGCCCCTTGCTTCCTTTGTGGACACTTGGTCTAAACCTGCAGTTAGTGAAGCAGCACATATATTAAAAGATTTGTGGCATTGCCTTGAGAGGCTGAGGGAAGTTAAAGACATTAACAGCAGTTATGGTTTTTTAACAGTCGACGTCAATTTATTTACGGTTATTCCACAGCAACAAGGTTTAAATATGTTCCATGAAAGTCTCTTGACTAGTACAACAACTGACAAAAACAAAATTAATCTGCTGATTGATTTAATGGAAATTATTTAAAAAATAATTTCATTAGCTTTGAGGGAGAAATCGTTCAGCAGTTAACCGGTGTGGCGATGGGGGCTAAATGTGTCCCTGTTTTTTCCAATGTGGTATTGCTCGCATGGGAAAAACTTTTCATCTTTCCCTCAAAATATAATGATAACATCATTTTATATAACCGTTTTTTGGATGATTTATTAATTTTATGGAAGGGTTATGAACAAACTATTGTTGAGTTTATTGATTATTTAAATGCTACAACTCAATTTTTTAAGTTTACATACACTTGGAATACTCAGGAAATTATTTTTTAGATATAACAATCAAGAAAACACCTGAAGGTCTCTCTAGTAACATCTATAGGAAGGAGACCTATTCTAATTCATTGTTGCATTTTAATAGTTGTCACCCCTTTCATCAGAGAAAAGGCATTATAAAGGGACAGATGGTGAGAACATCTAGGTTAGTTAGTGACAATGAGACTTTTCAAAAAGAAATTTATAAACTAATAGGAATGCTTTTAGGTAGGGGGTACCCCTTGAAATTGTTACTTAACATCAAAAAAGAGGTCATGAAAAAAGAGAAACATGTTATTTCCCTATTTTATGGAAGAAGGTTTTGGTTATTGACAATGAGGATAAAAAAGAAAAAGAAAATGCAAGTGCAATGTTTGTATTAAAATACAATGATAGGTCTCATGAACTGGGTTTATGTTTAAGGAATGTGTGGAAGTTTTGTTTACGTGATCGTACTAAAGAACGTTTAGGTTTGGAACCCTTGATAGTGTATAGTAGAGGTATTAACCTTAAAGATATTCTTGAAAGGGAGGTCAAACCTTGCAAAAAGTCACTTATGAAAAAATGTGGTTCATGTAGATGGTGTAGATTTATTAATGAAGATCCATATGTGTGTGTTAAGGACTATAAATGCACCATTTCATGTCCAGGGCAATGTAATTGCAATACTAAGTGTTTAGTTTATGTTGCTTCTTGTACAGCATGTGAAGCATTTTATGTGGGGAAGACCATCCGTAGGTTACGGGATAGGATATCTGAACACTTGAGATGTATTAAAAGAAAAAATGAACACAGCGCACTTTATTTACATACTATCAAATGCACGAATTTTAAAAAAATTCTTGTTTTTTGTTATTGATCGTGTTGTCACTACTGAAAGGGGGTGTGATGTTAACAATAAAATTGGTGCCTTGGAAACTGAGTGGCAACTCAGGCTTAATGCCTTGAATTTTCCTGGTTTGAATGATGGGGTCTCTTTGATGCCCATCTTAAAGTTAAAAGCAAGCCAGATTTGAGTATATTTAATATAAAACACGAGAAGAACGTTATCATGTTTTTTTTCATTCTTAATATTTGGTAGAATTTTATTAACAAAAAATGTATTTTTTGGGGTTTGTTTATTTGTGTAGGCGTACATTAATTTTAAGGCACATTGAGTGATTTCTTTTCTGCCTGTTTTTATACCTGGGTACTTTGAATTGTTTATTTATATTCTTTTGTACGGGAGAAATGTAACAAATTTTTAAAGTGATATGGTGTGTTTAACTTGCAACTAGTTTTGCAGTGTGAGTTTCAGATTGGTTGGCTTGAATGATTAATTAATCAATTAACTACATAATTTATTAAAGTGAATCGTTTGTAAAATACAAATGACTCTGAAGAAGCCAGTGAGTTTATCTGGTGAAAGCGCTTAGTCATTTATGTTTTAGTGTGTTATTAAATTCATTTTTCACCGATCAAGACTACCGGTTTTGTCCTTGGTGGCTGTTTTTTATTTTTATAGTTATTACTGTGTTTTTCCATTTGGAATTTATGTTATTTTGGTTGTTATAATCGGCCCAGAGGATGAAAATGAGTTGGTGTTTTTCTGGTGTAATTCTTATGGTCATTCATACCATTCACTATGGAAAGTGTACTCAAAGAACTGGCTCATGTTGTTGAGAAGTTGATTAAGCTACATGCTGGTGTATTGGATGAAAGGCGAGTGATTTCGGCTAGTAACCCTACCAATTCACAAATGGAATTATTTACTCTCCATTCACCAATTAATGCTGCACCAACTAAAGACAATGTTGCTTCTACTTCCTATAGTGGCGCTTTGTCGAAACAACAAAACTTGAACAGAATGTCACCAGTGGTGAATACTAGTCAGACTATCAATGGAGGGCAGCGCAATTTGAAAGCTTGGTTCCAGGCTCCGGTGTTTGGAGCTGTATCCTCAGGCCTGCAAGAGGCGAGGAAATCTTTACCAATGGTAAAAGAACAAATTTTTAACTTTGAGAAACTATGTATCAAATTTAAAGCTATACAATTAAACAACTTGTTTCTCAAAAAATCTATGGAGCTGAACCAAGTACCTAAAGGTTTGTGGTTATGGAAACTACCTATGGGAGTGGAAGAAGGGTCAACAGCCTTCCGTGAATTGACTACACTTTTTAACAAAACAGGTATGGAGATGCTAGACGTTATTACACGTAACAATGATTTAAAACTGGTTAAAATTCAAGATGAAATTAACAGTTTAAACACCAGCATTACCAATGACTCACTTTTCTCTCAACAAAAACAGAACTTTGAAAAAACACTTAGAAATGTTGAATCTTTTGTGAATAAAAATCTTGTTATTAAACACAAAAAACTCAACAGAGATACTTTAGACTATAAGAATAATTGTGCCTACCCTCCGGGCAAAAAATGTAAAGTTAACTCACAAGTGGGTGATGAACGACCTGTTTTTGATGAACAAAGTAACTTGCACGATAACATTGAAGGAGAAGAATGTTTTTTAGAAGAACAGACCGGACCAAGGAGGTCAGAAAGACTGTTGAACAGAGGTCAAACAGGCAGGAATGTACAATATTACCATTGGAATGGATGAGGGGGGAGGGGGAACAGAAGGGGTTATTATTAGAGACTTGTGATAATGTTTTTAACACTGAGGCATGTCAGACTGGCAATAGTCTCTGTTTATTTGACAATAGGAGTGACTTTGTTGAGCACTGTAATAGTGTGAGATTGTTTGACAATACTTGTGATTTTCAATTGATTGCATTACATTCTAAACAAGAAATTGAAATTGAGAACACGAGTATGGTGATGCATAACTGTTACAATGACAATTATAATTTTTCTGACAATAATTCATCTATGGTGTACAAAGTGTTGAAAAAACACGGGTTTTTTATTTACAACTATACAGATACGGAAATTTATGACACTCGTTTTGAATTATTAACTAAGGGCACCAATTTTGTACCCAATTTTAAGTTGGACATAGCTCAAGTGTTAGTTAGCCTGAAACTGTTTATGCGACAGTTAAATTTAAGAATGTTTTTTTTTATTAACTGTAAACATAACAACAACGTTAATGAGACTGAATCGGTCAAGGCTCTTAAGAGAAGAAGCACTTTTATCCCCCCACCTTACAATGAGGTTGTCTTATTAGAAAGAGTAGCTGAAACTGAATTTAGAAGGATTTTATCAAAAGATGGTTATGTTATTGACAATCTTACTAGTGAAGAAAGATTATTATTGAGAAATTTGAAAGAAAATCAACAGTACAGGTTTATGAAACCTGATAAAGGTGGGTGGATGGTAATTATGACAAAGACCGATTATTGTATGAGAATGACTCAAATATTGAATGGTGAGTCAGCTTATATTAGGGTATCTAAGAATGAAGTAAATAGAGCTTATTTAAAGATTGACCTTTTTTTACAGGATGCACTATTTCAGGGGGTAATCAATGAGGTGGAATATGATTACCTAACAGTAACATTTCCCACTTTGCCAACAATTTTAGGGATTCCCAAGGTCCACAAGGGAATCAGTAACCCTCCTTTTAGACTAATAGTTGCTGCTAGGGGCTCCAAAACTGAGCCCCTTGCTTCCTTTGTGGACACTTGGTCTAAACCTGCAGTTAGTGAAGCAGCACATATATTAAAAGATTTGTGGCATCGCCTTGAGAGGCTGAGGGAGTTAAAGACATTAACAGCAGTTATGTTTTTTTTAACAGTCGACGTTGTCAATTTATTTACAGTTATTCCACATCAACAAGGTTTAAATATGTTTCATGAAAGTCTCTTGAGTAGTACAACAACTGACAAAAACAAAATTAATCTGCTGATTGATTTAATGGAAATTATTTTAAAAAATAATTTCATTAGCTTTGAGGGAGAAATCTTTCAGCAGTTAACCGGTGTGGCGATGGGGGCCAAATGTGCCCCTGTTTTTTTCCAATTTGGTATTGCTTGCATGGGAAAAACTTTTCATCTTTCCCTCAAAATGTAATGATAACATAATTTTATATAACCAGTTTTTGGATGATTTATTAATTTTATGGAAGGGTGATGAACAAACTATTGTTGAGTTTATTGATTATTTAAATGCTACAACTCAATTTTTTAAGTTTACTTACACTTGGAATACTGAGGAAATTAATTTTTTAGATATAACAATCAAGAAAACACCTGAAGGTCTCTCTAGTAACATCTATAGGAAGGAGACCTATTCTAATTCATTGTTGCATTTTAATAGTTGTCACCCCTTTCATCAGAGAAAAGGCATTATAAAGGAACAGATGGTGAGAACATCTAGGTTAGTTAGTGACAATGAGACTTTTCAAAAAGAAATTTATAAACTAATAGGAATGTTTTTAGATAGGGGGTACCCCTTGAAATTGTTACTTAACATCAAAAAAGAGGTCATGAAAAAAAGAGAAACATGTTATTTCCCTATTTTATGGAAGAAGGTTTTGGTTATTGACAATGAGGATAAAAAAGAAAAAGAAAATGCAAGTGCAATGTTTGTATTAAAATACAATGATAGGTCTCATGAACTGGGTTTATGTTTATGGAATGTGTGGAAGTTTTGTTTAAGTGATCGTACTAAAGAAGTTTTAGGTTTGGAACCCTCGATAGTGTATAGTAGAGGTATTAACCTTAAAGGTATTCTTGAAAGGGAGGTCAAACCTTGCAAAAAGTCACTTATGAAAAATGTGGTTCATGTAGATGGTGTAGATTTATTAATGAAGGTCCATATCTGTGTGTTAAGGACTATAAATACACCATTTCATGTCCAGTGCAATGTAATTGCAATACTAAGTGTTTAGTTTATGTTGCTACTTGTACAGCATGTGAAGCGTTTTATGTGGGGAAGACCATCCGTAGGTTACGGGATAGGATATCTGAACACTTGAGATGTATTAAAAGAAAAGATGAACACAGCGCACTTTATTTACATACTATCAAATGCATGAATTTTTAAAAAATTCTTGTTTTTTTGTTATTGATCGTGTTGTCACTACTGAAAGGGGGTGTGATGTTAACAATAAAATTGGTGCCTTGGAAACTGAGTGGCAACTCAGGCTTAATGCCTCGAATTGTCCTGGTTTGAATGATGGGGTCTCTTTTAATGCCCATCTTAAAATTAAAAGCAAGCCAGATTTGAGTATATTTAATATAAAACATGAGAAGAACATTATCATGTTTTTTTTTTCATTCTTAATATTTGGTAGAATTTTATTAACAAAAAATGTATTTTTTAGGGTTTGTTTATTTGTGTAGGCTTAGATTAATTTTAAGGCACATTGATTGATTTTTTTCTGCCTGTTTTTATATCTGGGTACTTTGAATTGTTTATTTATATTTTTTGTAGTGGAGAAATGTAACGACTTTTTAAAGTGATATGGTGTGTTTAACTTGCAACTAGTTTTGCAGTGTGAGTTTCAAATTGGTTGGTTTGAATGATTAATTAATCAATTAACTACATAATTTATTATTTAAGTGTATTGTTTGTAAAATACAAATGACTCTGAAAAAGCCAGTGTGTTTATCTGGTGAAAGCGCTTAGTCATTTATGTTTTAGCGTGTTATTAAATTCATTTTTCACCGATCAAGACTACTGGTTTTGTCCTTGGTGTCTGTTTTGTATTTTTATAGTTATCACTATATAAACATGTTAAGGCAAACCCAAACCACAGCTTTAAATTTGTGGTGATACAACAGGTACAGAGTGAAACAAGGGGTGGTCCTAGGAAACTTCAGAGAGACCTGGTGGCAATTACATTTAAATGCTCATTCACCACCAGGGTTAAACGACATTATATCCATTACAAGTAGACTGAAGTTAAGAACTTTTGATAGATAGGGTCTATGGATTTATTTTTATACAATTTAAAAAAAACATTTTTTAACACTTTATCAAGCAATAAGTTGGTTGGTTTACATTTATTAACATGCTTGATTATGTGCATTATTGTCTATATGTAAAGTAATATAATTTAAGAAACAAAGTTTATTGAACAACGTATTAACTTTGTATTTAATAATAGGGTAGGTGTAAACACTGATTTAATATTTATATTTATTGTGGTATTATTTCAGTAATTGGAAACTTTTTTACTTTTTTATGCTTAATTTAAGGTTATGAATTGTAACAAAGTAAAAGTGGAAAGTATTGCTTTAAAAGTTTTTTCAGTGATGCAATGAAGTGCTTAAATATATCAGTTATTCTACTGGTAGATATTTTAATTGGGAAGAGTATTTTTAGAAGGGTTGTGACTTTTAACATTGCCTGATGAAGTCTGGTGATTGATACCAGATGAAAGTGCTAACCTTGTGTTAAATAAAAACCGTTTGCTGACATATTTACTCTGGTTCCAGCTGTGTGTGCAGATTTTTTTGGATTTACTAGTTTGGTCTTCGTTTTCTGTGTACATTAGCTGAGAAACAAATTGGAGAGCCAAGTGCTGCCTTTGTCATCCTATGTGTGTGTGCATATGTTTATACTCATAAACAGAACTATATCCGAAGGAAATATCCCATCTATCTGGAAAATCTCACACATCATCCCCCTTCATAAAGGTGGTAACTCTATCGACATCTCAAACTATAGACCAATAGCCTTACTCTCTCCACTAGCAAAAATAATGGAAAAATGTGTCCATAAGCAAGTACTCACCCATCTAATTGATAATAATTTACTTGCCAACTGTCAACATGGATTTAGACCTAACCACAGCACCACCACAGCCCTCCTCTCCTTCACAGACTGTATAAATTCTAACCGTAATAACAATACCCTTTCCTCCTCTGTCTTCATTGATTTATTTAAGGCTTTTGATATGGTTAATCACCAGCTCCTTATTGAAATACTTAAAACTCTTTCTCTTGATTCTCTAGCATTACAATGGTTTAAATCCTACTTAGACAATAGACAACAAGCAGTACTATGGGAAGGTAACCTATCCTCTCACCTCCCTATTTCCCTTGGTGTCCCCCAGGGCTCCATTTTAGGCCCACTGTTATTTTCCATTTTCATTAATGACCTCCACCTAGCAATCCCACATGCCACCTGCATTCAATATGCAGATGATTCTACTATTATTTGCTCAGCTAATACCCCTGCCGAGCTACAATCTCTTACACAAAATGCATTTAACACAGTGGAACAATGGTTTTTAAACCGTTGCCTTTACTAACCCAAAAAACAAACTCCTACTTTTTATTCCTACTCGTAGGACTGCCCCTCTTCACTTTACTCTTACATCCAACAATGGGACTCTCATATCTCCTGACGTAACCACCAAACTTCTTGGAATTACTATAGATAATAATCTAAACTTTGACACTCATACTAACATCACTATAAAAACAGTAAATAATAAACTGGGATCCCTTTACAGAATCAAACCCTTCCTCACTCCCACAACCAAAATCACTATAGCTAGAACTCATTTAATCACTACCTTACTCTATGCCTCACCCATATACACCAATCTCTCAAAACATAACCTAAACAAACTTGCTACTGCCTATCACTCCATTGCTAGATTTGCCACAGGTTCTCCTTTTCGTACACATCACTGCAACAACCTAAAACAACTAGGATGGCTTGAGTTTCAAAACCAGATACTATCTCAACAACTCATTATTATCCATAAGAGCTTGTACTACCCCACCCATACACCTATACTGACTACCCTCATCACCCCCTATAACAATCTCAAGAACCTACGCTCCTCCAATAAGCCACTAACCCTGACTAAATATCTTCTCTGCTCCTAGCAAGAATATATTCCACCAATTTACATACTCTTGCTGCCTCTTAGATACCTTTATCTCACTATATCATATGATACATTTCTATAATTTATCAACAGTATATACTTTCTGTTATCCTGCTTCCAATTTGAAAACTACTAATTTGTTTCTATTTCTATTGCATTGCATATCACCTCAGCACAACCTAGGTATCCTTGTAATGTCAACTGAACCTAATCAGTATGTCTGTATTCTGCTTGACCCTTTTTGATTATTATTATAATTCTTTTAATTTGAAACAATTTATTACAGTCATATATTGTGTATGTAAATGGCTGTAACTGTTTAGAGCTATTTTACTACTGTTATTTTGCTTTGAACTTATTATTTTTTACTGTATAAAGTTTTCTGTGCTGGAGCTTTTCTCCCCGGGCCTCTACTGAAAATGGATTTTATTCCAGTTAGACTAGCCCGGTCAACAAATGTAAAATAAATAAATAAATAAATGTTCATGAGCATATATGTGTGTGTGTGTGTGTGTGTGTGTGTGTGTGTGTATTCATGTATATATATATATATATATATATATATATATATATATATATATATATATATATATATATATATTATATGGTTTACTATCAAAATCGCGAATGAAAGAACAAATTCCGGTCATTCGCACAAATCACAACACTGCAAAATGCAGAGGAAGAAAGCCAGTATATCAAATTTAATGCTGAATTGAATACTCAGCATTATTTGACATATGCCTTCCCCTGCACCTTTCAGAACACCAACGGATGGTGCAGTTTTCAGCTGTACATATGTACTGCACAACACAGAAGTGCCCGTTTTCGCAGAGGGGGCAAGCCCCTTGCACACCCCTATGGGGTGGCAGCCTCTCCACACACTCTGCAAATTATATATTCCAACTCTGAGATGACTACAGTGGGGAAAAGGGTACATTTTCTGATCTGCACTGTACTGCGATCTCTAGTCCTAAGGTCGACCACATATATGCGAATGCATGGTGCATCCGCTGAACCAGGGACCCGAACACATGTAGGTCAGCAACACGGAAGTCAGCCAACTGTTATTTGACATTCTGTGTTTGACAAACCTAAACTGCAAGTATTTCTGCTTCTTGAACTGTTTTAAACTGTTTAAAGTTGTTTTTGCACCTGCACTTTTAAAGTTTGTCCTGTTTGTTGCATTTACCTGTTGAGGCTACACACTCAAGTGTTACATATTTATTGCATGTTCCTGCTGTTTGTTGCAAAAAAGAAAAAAAAAACAAAAAAATTATCCTGGTTTCCCATCTTTCCTGACCTAGAGTAGTCCAAATACAGGCTTTGCCGTATTCTGGACTTTTGGAAAGTTCCTGTGTTGCCCATTTCCTTTCTTGGATAAAGAGAGGCTTCTTTGTTCACCAGTGGCAGTGGGGAGCTTAGAGCAGCCTATCTATCCCTGGAGGAGTGTTCTCAGCACAATAATTTAGTAGTCTATTGGCCATTTTGGGCCAATTTCTAGCTCTTTCAAGTCCCCCTGTATAAAACCCACTTTGGCGCGTTTTTTGCGCTTGTTACTACTCAGCCAAGCTCCATGTGGTCCTGCAGAGTAGTGATAGCAGCAGAGAGGCTAAAAGAGCGACTGCTAACCTGATAAAACTTTCTCTTTTCCTGCTACTACCAGTCGACTGTTGATCTAGCTAAACTGCAAGTATTTCTGCTTCTTGAACTGTTTTAAACTGTTTAAAGTTGTTTTTGCAACTGCACTTTTAAAGTTTTTCCTGTTTGTTGCATTTACCTGTTGAGGCTACACACTCAAGTGCGCTAGCCTGTGTTAATATTTATTGCATTTTCCTGCTGTTTGTTGCAAAAAAGAAAAAAAACAAAAGAATTATCCTTGTTTCCCATCTTTCCCGACCTAGAGTAGTCCAAATACAGGCTTTGCTGTATTCTGGACTTTTGGAAAGTTCCTGTGTTGCCCATTTCCTTTCTTGGATAAAGGGAGGCTTCTTTGTTCACCAGTGGCAGTGGGGAGCTTAGAGCAGCCTATCTATCCCTGGAGGAGTGTTCCCAGCACAAAAATCGGGTAGTCTATTAGCCGTTTTGGGCCAATTTCTACCTCTTTCAAGTCCCCATGTATAAAACCCGCTTTGGTGCGGCTTTGCATGATTTTGCGCATAGCGCAGCATCGAGCAGCTCTGCTTAATTGGGTTTAAACCATTCTCGGCTCCACAAAGTCTGCTGTTCACTTTTTTCCTTAGAACCAATCTAGTTCTCATAATAAACACCCTATTCCTACTCTAAAGCCTGGCACTTGCTCACTAAAGCAATTATATAAGTCAGCACTAAAAAATTAAAAGCGCTACACCCTCACAAACTCCCCTTGAGTACCTTGTTCCCCATTGGCCCTTTTTTTCAATTATAAAGGAATTCCCAATACTATTCTAGCATGTCCAAAGGTCAGTTGTCAATCTCCTTTCCGGTCCAGCTGGTGAATCTGGGAATCTTGAGGCAATGTTACAACTGCCTCATGTACACAGACAAACCTCTCCTCCTCCCAACATATTCCAACACATGTGAGAGATGCAACCATATAGCCAAACTGGAGGCTAAGCTCTCTCAATTCAGTACTGGCGTAACCAGTCAGGAGGAGAAGGAAACCACACTCACTACAATTCCAGCCTCACATAGACCTACCACAACAGCAAACCAAACACATAAACACACAAAAATATACTCAGAGGCTCTAAATAAAAATCTGCCTAAGCAGCAGAGCCCTCCAAAGCAGATACCCAAGCAACCCTAAAACAAAACACGTGCAACACATAGCTCACAAAGCCAGTGTGCCGAACAGTCACAGCCCTTAAGGCTAAACAACACACCTGATACACTTGTAATAGGTGACTCTATCATCAGGCACACTGACGTCCTGCTCACCAGGCTGAACAAGGAGAAGGTCATGTTGAGCTGCCTGTCAGGCGCTAGGATCCGCCACATAACACAAGCACTCAGGTCACTCCAAGGCAAGTACAAATATGACTCAGTCATTGTCCATGCTGGTATGAATGACCTGAGATGTACCTCCCTGGAATACATGAAAAGAGAAATAGAGGAGCTCTCTGAGCATGTAGCCCAGGCCGGTATGACCCTGACCTTGAGTAACATCTTACCCTCACCAAGAATGATGCCACAATATGAAGACAAGATGATCAATTTCAACAATTGGCTTAAATATTGGTGTCATTCAAAGAGGATCCAATGCCTGTCAGCCTGGGATGACATGCTCGACAAGCCACGATGCTTCGTTAGGGACGGCTTGCAGCTGTCACCCTTGGGCTTTCGGATATTGGCAAAGGCTCTTGCCACCCCTATAGTGCCTTTTTTAGGCAAGGCTCAAAAGACAAACCCACCTCCATAGGTATCACAAGGGATAAGAAACTAAGAGTAATGCTACTCAATGCCAGAAGTATAAACCTCAAGATGCATGCACTCGAAACTCTCCTTAGCATGGAGAACATCGATATCTGTGCAGTAACACAAACCTGGTTCAAGGCTCCCAAGAGCACCCCAGCACTACCAGGTTATACCTCATACCATGCTTTTCGACCCCAAAACTTGGACTGAACCACAGAAGGAGGGGGAGTATCAATATTCATCAAAGATACCCACACCTCCAGGTTGGTGGCACAGCACGAAGCATCAGAGACTATCCATGTGCAACTAACAGTGGGTAAAACTGCCTTCCAGTTTATAGCCTGCTACAGACCACCCTCCCAAACCCAGTAACCCCACTCGGCCTTCCTGAGAAATCACTGGAAAATATGAAGGTCTCTCCAAACACCATTATATTGGGCGACTTCAACTACCCAAACATAGACTGGGAGCATTACTCTAGCTCCAACAACCTAGCCCAAAGGTTCCTAGAATTTATAAACTCAAATGCTATGGAACAATTTGTTACCACTCCCACAAGAGGGGAAAACATACTGGACCTGATCATCACCAACATGGGGGCTTTATGCTCCAGACCAGAAGTGTATCCCTCACTGGTAAGATCAGACCATAAACTAATCTCACTGGATATTCACATCCTGACCCCACCCTCTGCCCAGAAAACCACAGTGAAAAACTTCTCTAAAGCAAATTTTGCACTCCTCAAAACCTAGGTGGAATCCTTCAAAGCCCCCGGGCCTCTGGAAAATACGGCCCAGACCTCAGAATCCTTTATAAACGCCTTCTATGAACACCTTCAGGAATGAATGGATCATGCAATCCCAAATAAAACCAAGACCCAATACTCCAAAGGTAGGCATCCTGTCTGGTGCACCCCAGCCATAAACAAACTATACAATAGAAGGAGGAAGCTACTACATGATAGAGCAAAATCCCAAAAAGGGAAGGCATCTCTGATCAGTATTAGCAAAAAACTATCGGCACTCATAAAATCGTCTAAGGCCAGCTTCGAGAGAAAAATTGCACAGGACACTAAGGATAATCACAAGGCTTTCTTTAGTTATGTTAGGAACCTGGGTGGGAATTCCCAGATATGCTCAGAATTAGTCCAAAATGACAAAAAATACACCGAACCCACAGACATTGCCAACTTCCTAGCTGACAGGTTCAGCGCAAACTCCCCACCAAAAGGGCAAATATCTATCCCAGCAGAGTGCTGCCCCCTGACATCTCAGATGCTCAGGTAAGAGCCGCCCTCTCCAAAGCAAAAAACACAGCATCAATGGGACCAGACGGTGTCCCGGGCTGCATCCTACATGAACTCCAAGAAGAGCTAAACCCAAACATAAAACTACTGTTCAATCTCAGCCTTACTACAGGATATGTACCCAAAGAGTGGTGTACAGCAACAGTGTTCCCTGTCTACAAAGGTGGTGCCTCAACAGATCCTGGAAACTATCGCCCCATAAGCCTGACTAGCTTGGTCTGCAAAGCTATGGAAAGGATCATCATGGACCTCATAAATACAGATATTGGGGACCTACAGACACTGGATCCTACCCAGTTTGGCTTTGTTAAGGGCAGATCCTGCCTCTTAAACCTGGTCGATTTCTTTGAAACAGTCACCAAGGCCATTGACAAGGGGAAGGTGGTCCACACAGCCTACCTGGACCTCACAAAAGCCTTTGATACAATACCCCACTCGGGCATTATAGATAAGCTCACCAGCTTAAATATAAACCCCTATGTCACTAGATGGGTTGCAAACTGGCTCAAGGACAGAACCCACATGGTTAGAATTGCTGGAGCCATGTCAGACTCCAAACCAGTTACAAGTGGCATCCCACAAGGCTCAGTCCTGGGACCTCTCTTGTTCGGTATATATTTCTTGGAGGTACAGGCCAACATGGAAGGATTGTGGCTGACCAAGTTCACAGATGACTGCAAACTAGGTGACATAATTGACTCTCCAGCCGACACAAGCATCCTACAAAAGGGCCTCATAGAAACAGACAACTGGTGCCAGAGCCATGGCCTCAAGCTAAACGCCAAAAAGTGTATAGTCATCCCCTTTGGCAAAAACAAAGTGCCCACAAATTACCACATAGGTGGTAATCCATTAAGTATGGAAGAAGTAATTAGGGACCTGGGGACCCAAGTTGATAGCAATCTCTCATTTGAAAACCACGTGGCCAAAGTGGTTAGAAAAACATTTTATATAGCCCACCTAATCATGAAGGGATTCACATCTAGATCAGGGGAGGTCATCGTGCCTCTTTACTCATCCCTCATCAGGCCCATAATTGAGTACAAATTCCCTTTTGGGATGTACCTTACCAGACACCTGCAGCAACTGGAAAGACCCCAAAAGTACCTCACCAAGAGGATCAAAGGGCTCAAACAGATACCATATGCTGCCGGTTAAAGAAACTCCAGCTCTACTCAGTGGCATACCGCCTGCTCAGAGGCGATCTGTGCCTGACGTATAAAGCCATGTCCAACCCGGAATTAATGGACATGCTGCAGCTCAGAAAATCCAAATCCCATCGAGCTACATGCTCGAGAGACTTGAACCTCAGCACTGAAATAAATAGGACATGCTGGAGGGACAGATTCATAACCCAGAGGCTCCCTTTACTCTGGAATAAAATCCCAGTCCAGGTTAGGCAGAGTCCCTCATTGACTCTCTTCAAGAGAAATCTTGATGAGTGGATGGGAGATCGTAGGTTTACCCCGGGTATCACTTCTGTGTCACTGTTAGACAGAGGCACAGTATACTAACCTCAAAAAAGGGCATAGCAAAATTCATTTAAAATGGGTGGCGAAAGCCAAACACTCTCTGGCTAGGCTTATAAATGCCCTAGGGCAGATAGCCTAGTATGAACCTATGAACCTATGAACATCATTTTGATAGTAAACCATATTTTATATATATATATATATATATATATATATATATATAGTTTACTATGATAAGGCTGAAGTGGGTTCTCAGTTGAAGTCCGGAGGCTGAACAGCGACAATGCCGAACGCGACACTGTCAAAGTACGAATCTCGCCCCTATCTCGACCCATGTTAAAGCCCATTTCGAGGTAGAAGTCGAGTCATATTTCAACAATGTCGGAATTCAATATTGTTGGTTTTGC
>NC_056735.1:621858490-621908490 GCF_019279795.1 Protopterus annectens | reverse complement strand
AACCAAACTTGTCTCTGTGGTGAGACTAAGTGTCAGCTCATTAACCTAACTCTGAATGCTAAACTAGCAGACACAATGCAGCAATTCAAATGAGCCTCCACATTTACAAAAATTCATGTAGATTTGCACTTTACCATTATTAACCTATTTTACTGATAGTCCTTTAAGTCCAGGCATGCAATTATTAGGAGTTAGTCAGGAAAAGTCATGATCTGACTTTATTGTATTTGGGGCTATTAAGCACTGTGTTGGAGTAGCAAAACTGCAGGATTCATCACCACTCAATGTTGTCATTCTTAGTCTTTCTGAAGTCTTTCATTTCATTGTACACTCCATGTTTGGAATCACGATATATTTCCCTAGCAAAATAAGTAAATAAAGCGATAAACAAATGAAAGTATGTTGTACTTGACTGCATGCTCTTCATGTTTGAGTTGGCATACTGCTGAAAAATTTTGTTCTCATGAGTTCAGTTGCTTAAGAAAAAAAAAATCTTATGGACCATTTTGAGCACTTTCAGTCCATTCTTTTTATGAAGGCCTGCACCACAGTGAGTGAAGATCACGTGAATATATTACTAAAGCACTTATGTTTCACACTTGTCCTAATCAGTGTGCAATGGATAGTGTGAACAGTGTGCTAAGGATGTATTCCAGCAGGCTGTTGCGATGCAGAAGACAGGAAGAATTCTCACAGTGTACTGACATTTTTTTCAAATGACACTGTGAACATTACAGTAGGGTTGACAAATTTAACATTACACTTTGCATACATTCTTTAATCCTAACTTCATATAATTTAAGAAGCATAGTAATGGTTCTGGTACATCAACCACGCTCACATTTTATCTCTAACTTTGCTTACCTCCAAATAAATAAATTAAAGTATGAAGATGCACAATAATATTTAACCAGACTTTATAATTAGACTAAATAAAAGGCACTCATAATACAGCTGTTTTATGTATTGCCACCAGGTTGTCTTTATTTAGTCTTTAGAAAATGGGCTTAGAAAACTAATTACTCTCATTAGACACTTGGCATTCCGAAGGTGGGTAGTGAGAATTAATGAATAGCCAC
This sequence comes from Protopterus annectens, assembly GCF_019279795.1. NCBI lineage: Eukaryota > Metazoa > Chordata > Ceratodontiformes > Protopteridae > Protopterus > Protopterus annectens. The sequence continues at coordinate 621,907,411 of NC_056735.1, read as the reverse complement.
AATTAGCAAGCGGGAAATATAAAATAAAATAAAAATAAATAAATATAACAGAACTAATGAAAGTAACTACAGCAGAAGATACAAGGACTTGCTATTTCCATTCTTCTAACTATCTGCAGTTCTTAAAAAAAACAGTGTTAAGTGACAGGAGGAAAAAAACATTCCTAAATGCAACTAACTAAAATAGCAATTGCAAAGACTTGTGTGTGTGTGTGTGTGTGTGTGTGTGTGTGTGTGTGTGTGTGTGTGTGTGTGTGTGTGTGTGTGAGTCCATGTGTCTATTCCTCTATATTTGTGTGCGTGACTTTCTGTATATGTTTGTATAGGTGTGCGCACGCAAGTGTATGTGTGTGTGTGTGTGTGTGTGTGTGTGTGTGTGTGTGTGTGTGTGTGTGTGTGTGTGTGTGCGCGTGTGTGTGTAGGTACTATTAAACACTTACTAACTCACAGCTTACATTTCAGATGTAAAATACATCCTTCCACAACAATTACATATGTATGCCATCTCTGAAGCATTAGACAGGGTAACTATTTTACATGAAATATATTAAATAAATGCAAATACAAATAGTAAAACAAATATAAAGCAATTAACTTTTTCTAAGTACAATAATGCCCTCCAGGATGGGTGATACAGACAAATAAAAAAAACTTTCAGTAGTGTCAGGCCCAAGACCACAGTTAATGGTCTATTTCCCTATAATGTCTACCCCGATAGGCATTATTGCTTGTTTATAAGCAGTAGTCAAACAACATAGGCATTCAGTCCTTCTGCATTTCTTCCAGCTGTTCTGTTCTTCTGTTCTCTGACTGAACCTCTAGGTGAGACTTAAATCTGGATCACCTGTCTTAAGAGATTGCAGCCCCTTTCTCTGTACCATTTTCTGCCCACCTCAGATACAGAATTATCAGAAATTACATTTTGTAATTACAGAAGGTCTAACACTTATTCTTCTGGTTTTCTTTCTTCCAATGTCACTTTTATTTTATCCATGCTAAACCAAAGTGGAAAGAAAATCAAACTCATTTCTAGTATTAATGAAATTACTGATATTAAAACAGACATCTCAAACCTATTTTATAAGAAAATTGAAAATGAGTATTTTCCTTATAAATGCAAATAAGTATTATAAGGTACCCTGAAGAAACAATGATAAAAAAGCAAATAAATTTCTTAGAAGTCTGTAATGTTTCAGACTAAATTAAATGCTGGCTAGAAATGATGCTATCTGATGCAATAAAACATTCCTTTAGTATGTGAATTGGTTGTGTGCTTAATTTTGTTTTGCATAGCTTTTGCTCACTTTCAAATAAAGATTTAGAGTGTGAGATTTTATTCGAAAGTTCCTGCAGTTCAATAGTTACAGAACAGGACTGACTATCGTTTGATCAACACCTTGTAGAAATAAATCAGTACTATAATTCCATACATGACACTGTAGGTAAAAGTAACTCACTCAATATGTGTGCAGTTTAGAAGTAAGGAATCTATTGTTAATGAGTAAAAATGCTTTATGTCCGGAAGACTGCTATATCCCTGGAGGTATGGATACTGTTCTGAAGCAATGTTTTCCATGTTTGGAATGAGCCCAGGTGTTGACTTAATCCTTTATGCTCCCGTATAGGAGAACAATAAAATAAGCTGTTAAGAAAATGACCACTAGTAAGTGTAATATCAGAACCTTCCTTATTGTGGCAAGAGAGTTAAAAACTTTGGCAACAGGTGCTTTTCTCACTTAAATACCACTGCACATATCTGTCTTTTCTGACAGTAGAGTGCGTGTTTCCCCCTGAAACTTACATTTGCATATCTGCATAAGACATTACTGTAGAACATAATTTTCAAACTCTTTTTGCACTGATAGTAGAATCACAAATAAGTCACCAAATGCCCAGTAAAGAAGAGTTTAACATTTGTAGACAGTTTAAATCTAGCAGCATATAAGATGTTATAGAGAGAAAAAAGACAGTGCATTATTTCAGTGAAGTTATTGTATTTTATATGGAAACAGATACATAATTGTGTTTAAAAAATGTCTGAGTGCATGTACACACATACCACACACACACACACACACTCACACACACACACACACACACACACACACACACACACACACACACACACACACACACACACACACATGTATATATGCAGAAGAATTTGTCTCTCCTTATTCTAAATAGAAAAGCAATTTGGGAAACAGGCTGAATAAAAGTGCACTTTCTTTTTTTATTGGGAATAGGTGGCACCATGGGAATGGAAGTTTTTAGCCCCAAGGACATTCAATTAGTAATTCAAAATAGTCAAGCTTTTATTTTAATCAGTATAAATTGACAAATTGATTCATAGCTGAAGTATTTTCAAACTAAAACCTGTACTTCAATTAAATATTATCTCTTGACCCATGCATCTGATGTAAAATACTGTCTGTGTGGCTGAAATCAATGAAGAGTCATCACTAACATTTCATTGAAGAGAATCCATGACTCAGTAATGGGCACTTAGTCTTTTAATCATTTCAGTTATTTAGTAGACCTGAAAATACTTCCTGCAATCCCAAGACACAGAGAGGCATTTCTTTTCTTTTTTTTTTTTTTTGTTATAATTTTTAAAACTAACATCCCAAATGTCTAAGTATTTAATACATCCAATTTACATTTTGAAAATAAGTCCAAAGCAAAGCTAACCCCAACAGCCTTGGAAACAAATCATCTCATTATGTTGATTAGAACCTGCCAGCAGCCGAGTATATAAAATCAAATAGCCATTCATTGTGTAGGGCAGTCAATCCATAACAGATGTGAATGGTTCTTCTCATTGATCTCGCTTCACATACTTTCTGGAAAAGCCATTACATTCTTGTTTTAACCTAGTTTTATTTATTAACTTACCTTGCTACTAACATACAGGTACTGTGCTTTTTCATTCTTCATGTTTTATTTGATTGCCTTATTTGATATAGAGTCCAGATATTAGGTTAGTAACTTTTGCAGTGATGTTTTAGTTGTTTAATTTAGATTTTAATCAGAAATTGCACTTTTATTAGACGGTATAGATATAAAGAAAGAGGCTTGTGCTTGCAGAGATGCTGTTATTTTTTTTAATGTGAAAGCCATTACTAAGTTCCTCTCACACCCCATGCGTCCTAATAACAGAACATTTTCGGTTATATTTATCCTTCCACAGTAAAGTGAATGAGCTAAACTAATGACTTTGTGTTTAATACTGTATACATGTTTTTGTTTCAAGCTTTATAACAATACATTAGAATTTCTGTCAAAGAAACTTTGTCATTAGTTTCCTTTGGATCACTGAAAGCACTCGAATTTTTTATAACAGAAGTGCTATACTATTTTGTCATGTAAAACACAACGCACTAAAAAATCTGAAAGTAATTTTTATTTTGAATTATAGACTAAATGCACTTAATTTTCAGATTTATTACACTGTGCCAAGTGTCAGATTATGATGACAGCGCAGAAAGGCACTGTGGATTTCCTAAACTTTTTCCAAGCATGCATTATTATCCCATCAATATAAGCGCATAAATAAATAAATAAATGTTATCCAGTCTAGAGTTTAGTGCTATGATGCTGGCATACATCTTGATTAAAGAAAATGGCTAATTTTATAATAGACTTTTATTTGTATTTCTTACTGATAAATTTAATTTAGCGTACACCCCATTAACAATTACTTGGCATTGTGCGTTAATGTCTTCTTAAAGGTTTCATGCAGTTCTTAGGGCTCTGTCTGTAAAGATATAAATAAAAATAACACACAGAGATAGAATAAAACTAAGCAATTAAAATATACAGGGTCCAAACTAAGATCTACATCAAAAGCTATGAAGATAGCCTAAAGAAGATTGACGTGTTCAACAGTTTTCAACAGCTTTAGATGGAAATGAGATATGGCAAGCACATTAAAGTAAATTATTAAATTCCAAGAACGTAACATTTTTAGTAAAACTTCTGTGAATGTGAAAAGGTGCAGTATGAAAGCATGGAATGGAATGGATAACTGAAGTGTAATATGGTGAAGTACTTTCTTTGTAGATGTTGAGTAAATGATACCCTTTATTACTGTACACTAACAAGCCAGTGGAATACAGAACCTATGTCAGTATTATTTCCAGAGGGAGGTTTATCTTATAATAATGCATTGGATTTATTTAATAGGAGAATAATACCCATTTGTTAATCAGTAGGCTGACTGGACACACAGTCCCTTTTCATGGGCAACACAGGAGCTCTGCCTGTTTGAATGACTTGCTTAAGGTCGCACAGTAGGCAAATCAGTGCTGAGGAGATCGATCCCTCTACCACAGGAACTACAGCTCACAGCCTTATCCATCCGTGCCAGCTGCCAAATTATGTTGATCAAAATAACAGCTCAGAAAGGTACTGTAGACTTCCTAAACTTTTTTTTCAAACCATGTATTATTATCCCAACAATATAAGTGCATAAATAAATAAAAAATGTTATCCATCCTACAGTTTAGTGCCATGATGCTGGCATACATAACAGGTTGTCTAAAACACAGGGGAGGAACCCTGTGGAGAATGGGACTTAGGGAATCAGAGGATACCTCCCAGCTTATTACTGTTTTGTTACTGAGGCCTAAAAGTTTTAATGATTTTATAAGTAAGACTGCATTGGAGTATGAAGGAAAATAGGTACTTCTGAAGATGATGCAAAAAATCACCAAATGTGCTGAAATGCATGCTGGGAGTTGAGCTGATCTCTAGAGGCTTTGAAAGGCTGAAGGAAACTCAAAGGATAGACAAACACATATTAGTGTAGACAATAACAAAAAATACATCTTGGAAACAAATCCCACAGGAAGAGCTTAAAATACATACAAGGAGACAACAGTGGGCGTGAATAAATTTTATAGACATTTAATAACAAAAACAAGCAGGGATATAGGGGACACCAGTAAAGTATCTGAGTGATGTGAGAATAACGTAAAATAGCTACCAATATTCTAGGACACAAAAAAGATTGTTCCATTGAAAAGAAAGTAGCTATTATGACCTATTTAATGTCCAGAAGATGTAGTCATCTATATGGACTCATTGTCTATAAGGGCTTAAATCAGTGGAAGCCCAGAGGACAGAAGTAGAATTGGCATAGAGACTTGTCCAGGTGTTAAATAAATAAATGAGTGGAAGCTAAGTAAGTCTAATCTTTATGCCCCAGAAAAATTGTATATGTGCATGTGTATGGGGAAGAGAGATAGTGTTTTCTGTAGGGCACACTTCTATACTGGACGAAGAATCTCAAGATCAAGGTCTCAAGGTCAGTGACAGGAAACATTGTTTAACAGATTAAATGTCTGAAACACCATGCTTTTTTGGCTGGTGCGGTGTGGGATGATAAAAAAACTCCTCATACAAGTTGCACACACAAGTAGAATATCTTTTAAAGCTTCTAAAACAAAGTCTGGTTCCACATGGTACACTGAACATGGCTGAGAGGAGGTCATCTAAGGCACTTTAAGTTTGATGAAAAGTTGCTAAGCATGTGGCCAGTGACTGAGGCAACAGTAAGATATATATATATATATATATATATGGGTTACCCTTACTTAATCGACAGACCACTCCATTGAAACTCACTCCATCGACGCCACAAAAAATCGACAACCCAACGGCCAATGTTACTCACATGGTAAATAACCGTTTGGCCAGGAACCTGACCTTTGCCCCGTACCCCCGCGGTAGTGCATTCTCAGAGTTGGAATATTAAGTAAGGGGGGTGTGGGGGGTGTGGGGGCATAGCCCCCCACATGTGTGTGTTTGTTTTAATGATAGGTTTCTACTTGTGGATATGAAAGATTTAGTTCTGTCAAGATAGTACTCAAGTTTTCTGTGGACATCCAAGGTGTACAGTATATCCTTTCTCCCTTATTTTTAGGCTCAGGAAAGAAAATAGGAAGATGGATAATTTAGCTTAAAATAATCTTGGATACCACTTTAGGCATAACAGAATGATTAGTTCTCAATGAAACCCTGTTCCTGTGAAAATAAGATAGGGTTGACACACCATAAGAGCTTGCTACTCTGATACCCTTCTTGTAGAGGTCAGAGCAATCAGCAAAATATTTTTTCATGTTAAAAACCTCAAGTCAGCCAGATTAACTGGTTTAAATGGAGCACGTATTAGCTTTTCTAACACAAAATTAAGATCCCAAGGAGATGCCACCAGTTTTCTTGGAGGCCTCTTATGCAAAACCCCTTACAAGAACATTTTGACATGAGACTGCATTGAAAGAAGAGGATCCATGGGCAGACATGCTGAAATGGCTGATACATGAACCTCAATAGAGGAATAAGAAAGTCCATAGCTTAGTAACTCACACAAATATTGTAAAAGCAGAGAACAACTAGCACTGAATAGGTGCTGGCTATGTTGCTGTCACAAACTACAAAACCTTTTCCATTTGCTAATATGTGATTTTGTAGTAGCAGGCCTTCTTGCCTATATTAGTATGTGTTGCAGTTCTCAGTGAACAGATGCCTAAAAGGCATAAAGACCCTATCACCCAGGCAGTCAGTTGAAGATAATTGATGTTGGGGTGTATCAACCAATCCTGTTCTTGTGTGAGTAGATCCAGTCTTTGAGGATGTTTGTGGTAATTGCCCTGGCCATTTTCAAAAGCCTGGAGAACTATGGTTGCCTGGGCCAGAAAGGAGTCACCAAAATGGCCTAAGGGGATTCCTTCTAAGTCTTTACAAGTACGCTGGATATTACTGGAAATGGTGGAAAAGCACTCCTTTGGAGCAGGGAGGGAGAAGGGGAGACCTGGATTTAAGGATATCTGCTGTCTTCACCAAAATATTTTTGTTCTAACAAACCTCAGCACTGGAATTTGAAAAGGTGCAGGGTGTTGGTGATGGGACCCAAGAGATTTCAGATATCACTGTATCTTTCTCATGTGGAGTGTTGCCTGGGGTATCATGAAAATCATAAATACCATGACACCCCAAATCCTGAGGTATTCCCTTGCAGTGACTGAAATCTAAGTAGAACACTTTAGAAAAAGATATAAACTAAAATGTATGCTTTTGCTGTGGAAGAAAAACTCTTTGAACTGAGGTGCCTAGTTGACATCTCCAGAACACAATCCTGTGTGAGGGAGTCAAGAAAGATTTTTGAATGTTCTCTTGGAATTCCAGTGTATGTAAGAGAGCTCTTACCTGAGAGGGAGAGAGAGACAGACAGAGAGAGAGAGAGAGAGAGAGAGAGAGAGAGAGATTCCTAACACTTTGAAAAAGACTCTACAAAGGTAAGCAAGTCATCTAAATAGGGAAAATGTGAAACCCTGTAGCTTGCAATGAGTATAACTGGAACTAGACATGTTGTGAACAGTCTTGGTGTAGTGGATAGTCCAAAGGGTGAGGCAGACAACTGATAATGTGATCCAGATGTACAAAACCTCAAGAAACATCTGAACTCTGGATGAATAAGAATGTGATGAAAAGCATCGTCAAGTTTAGTGTTACCAGGAAAATTGAAATAGGACGAAGAGGTAACAGATTGTGAAGTCACATCATTTTGACTTTAGTGACTAGCACAAACAGGTTTATGAAATAAGATCCAGAACTCCTCTCTAAGCAATTTCTTACTTTGGCATTGAGAACATCCTTGAATAAAAGTCCTTCTCCACTTGGGAAGGAGGAGCTGGCTCTATCACTACTTGGGACAGCATGCGATGAAGAATGGTGGAAACAAAAAAAGTCTGATCTGCAGGAGGAGGAATGGCTCCCAGAAAAGGATGAATTTCCTCCCATTGCCATCTGTAACCTAGAAGAATGATTTTCAGAACCCATTTGTTTGAAACCAAAGAGAAAAATGGAAATTCAGATTTTCTGGAAGAAAAAAGGGGCCTGGTTGGGAAGGTTGTCACAAGATCTCTTGAATAGTTATTCAGACTTGTTGGACTGTCCTTATTTTTGGGAGGTTCTAGACTTCTTTTTGGAACTCCCTTGCCCTTTCTTCTTAAGCATCTGTTTACCTGAATTTTGTTGAGACTGTATTTTGTTTTATTTTTTTCCAAAATTGGATGAGGAGATAGAAAACCCTTGGACAATTTTGAAAAGGAGAGCTGAAAAATCTTATAGATTCCCTGGATCAGATTGTCTTTTTCATCACACCTTTTGAACACGTCTGCAGTAGAGGGGGCCAAGCATTAAATCTCTATCTAAGGGAGAATTTAACACCTCATTCTTAACATCATCTGGGTGGTTTTTTTGAATGCAACAAATATACGAACATGTGTAATCACAACATCAACCATTTAATGATAAAGCTTCCGGATAAAATCATTCATCAGTATAATTAATTAACTTAAGAACTCATTTAAATAGTAAAATAAAACAAACACATGACATCACACATCCAATAAAATTGTTTAAAAATCAATTATCTTAAATACATTTGCCTATACTTTAATATGGGTTTTAGAGAGACCATCTTATTTATACCAGGGGCATGTTCAGCATCTAAACATAAAATCCAGTCATATTCCTTAACCTCCAGTTTATTATTCAAATCTCCACCTCTTATGTCTCTAAAAACCACATCCAAAACCCTAAAAGAAAAATTATGGGCATCACCATTTTCACTTATATGTTGAGCCAAAGCATTTGTACAAATGCCTCTACGTAACTCGTAAATTGACGTGTAGATTTCCCCACATAAAATGCAGGGCAAGCCCTACAAGTGGCCAAATAAATAATGTTATCGGTTGTTCACAACACTACACTATAACCTCAGCCATGTTCCATACCACCTATATAGACTATCACACAAAGTCCTTCCACATCATCCCACATCACCAGTAGCTCTGAAATATTCAAAACTTCAACACAAACTCTCCAAGCTCCTTTTACACATAATTATGCATTTAAGGTGCTCAGGAGACACTCACCCTAATCCTGGTCCCACCCAAAAATGTATTTATTTATTTATTTTATTTAACATTTGTTTACTGGGGAAGTCCGACTTGGAATGAAGCCAATTTTCAGCAGTGTCCAAGGGAAAAACACTCCAGACGCATGTCTTTGTAACTGTAAATGCAGTACATTAGCCAGGCCCTCACCATCAACACTTGCTATGCTCCACCGTAGAAGCAAACCCTCCCTTCTTATCCTTAATATGAATGTAAAAAGCATAGCAAAGTCCATGACCTACATGCCCTACTATCACTTTACTCCCTTGACATTGTAACACTAACAGAAACATGGCTTAAACCAGATATCTGTAGCAATGAAAATACTGCCCCCAGTTACAGCAGCCTACATAAATATAGAAAAAACAAAAAAGGAGGGGGTGTTGCAATCTTATTCAAGGATCACCTTATACTAGACCTTCTAGACCTTTCCATACTTGAATTTGATAATGCAGAATTAATAAGTTAACAATTAACCCCAAAAAACACCTGAATATCATAGCTGGATATATTCCACCAGGCAACAATATCGCCACACTTGAAAGTATACTACAATGGACCTCCATATCTCTCCCACAAGAAACTATACTAATGGGCGACTTTAATATTGGATGGCTCCTTTGTTCTTCTCTAAACCCTACATCCCATGTAAACCTTTACGGCTTCACCCAACTCGTCACGTCTCCCACTAAGACTGATAAAACTTCCAAGCGTCAATCCATCCTTGATTGGATTTTGCTTAGCAACCCCAATCTCTCATCCCACTCAGGCTGTTTCCCTGACTGTCTTAGTGACCACAACCCAACCTTTCTCCTAAGAAACCACATTCATCAAAACTGTCAGCCCTCCATTCATCTAATCAGAGACAAAAAAACTTTGATCCAAACAGGTTTATCTCTGCCCTAAAAAAGCTGCAGTTGGGAACCTCTCAAGCACCTGCCTATAGAAGAAGTTGTTCTCCCCTTTAACTCCACCTTCCTAAACATACTCAACTATCATGCCCCCCTAGAACCCTTAGAGTGAAATCAAAATATGCACCCTGGCTAAGAAAAGAATCCAGATCCCTACTCAGAACCAGAGATAAAGTCTGAGAACAATATCATAAAACCATATCACATATAACTAAAGAAACCTTCCTAGAACTCTGAAATAAAGCAAAAATATAGTAAAATTAGACAAAAACAACTACTATTACAACATGCAGAATAAACATCAAAATAACCCTCAAAACTTCTGGGCAGCAGTTAACAATATATTGCATCCTGGAAAAAACAACCACTTCCACCCCAACAACAGCCAAAAGCTCCATGAACTTAGCCACTCAATTTAGTACTTACTTTACAGAATCAGTGCAACAACTTGCACTGACCCAGGCCAGCCCCAACCACACCTCTTCTGCCCCAAACCACAACAGTTTAAACCCACCCAAAAGCAACAACCAGTTTACACTAAACCCAGTCTCCACTAACACCATCAAAAACCTACTAAATAAACTTAAGCCCACTCCTTAGCTGCCGACAATCTCCCTGATGACTTCCTGCAAATTACAGCAGTAGTAATTGCATACCCTGTATCCATACTTATAAACAGGTCATTATCTGAAGCTTATGTCCCCACCATCTGGAAAAATCTCCCACATCTTACTCTTCTACAAAGGAGGTAACTCTACTGAACTAAAACTAACAAACTATCACCCAATTGCAATTCTATTCCCTCTCTCAAAAATTCTGGAAAGAGTTATACACACCGAGCTTATGGACTATTTCCTTACACACAAGCTCCTATCTAATACCCAACATGGTTTTTGCCCCTCTCATAACACCACCACAGCCCTACTGTCCTTTACTAACACAGTTAACTAGCATAGAAACAATGGTCAATTTGTATCAGCCATATTCCTGGACATGTCCAAGGCATTTGACATGGTCAGCCACTCCATACTCATTTATGTCCTCTCCTCCCTTAGCTTCATTCACCCCACTATCACCTGGTTCCAAAGTTACCTAGAAGAATGTCAACAGGCTGTCCACTGGCAACAAGATCTCTCACCCCTTCTCCTTGTCACCTTAGGGGTTCCCCAAGGCCCCATCCTTGACCCTCTTCTTTTTTCTCATTTTACCAACCAGGTCCACTTGGCTACACCTCAGGCCTCAGTGGTTCAGTACCTGATGACACTACCCTGATTTGCTCAGCTTCCTTCTTCAAAGACCTCCATACCATTACTCAAGATTCCTTCTTATCTGGTGAATGCTGATTCACTAGCTCCCAACTAATCCTAAATCTCAACAAAACAAAACTTCTTCTCTTCTACTCAACCAGATACACCTCCCCACCCACAACCTTCAGTATCCTCTCTAAAAAATAAAACTATTATCATCCTAACAAACCATACTAAAGTACTAGGAGTGGAACTTGACAATAACCTGAAATTTGATATTCACATTGCCCAGTCCATTAAAAAAGGTCTCAAAAAGTAGGTCTCTTATATAGAAACAACAGATTTCTGACAAATAACACAAAAGCCACCTTTGCTAGAACCCACATCCTCTCAACTCTCCTGTACACCTCCCCAATCTTAACCAACCCCCACAAGACAGATCTAGCCAAGCTCAAAGCCTGTTACAATAAAATCCCCAAGTTTGCCACTAATGCCTCACACAAGTCACATCACTGCTCATCACATAAGTATCTCAAGTGGCTTGAACTCCCTTAACTTCTTCTCTTTCATCAACTTACCTTCACCCACAAAATACTCTATCAATCAGAAAAAAACCTGTGCTCAAAGATATCATTCAGCCATTTTTCTCCTCAAGACCCCTTTGCTCCAGTAACAAACTACTTGCACACATCACCAAAGCTAACAATTTAGCAGGTGAATTACTTTTTTCCAACATCATCTCCAAACACTGGAATAATCTACCTAACTCACTAGTAACTAACTCCTCAATACTTCAATTTAAAACACTTCTAAAAACGCACCTCACTAACACCTGGCTGTGCACCTGCAACCCCCCTGGAAAACCTAGTCCACCTTTCCACTCTATTGCTCTTACTGTACTAGCATGATCTACCACTAATGGTAGTTTCACTTTAACTGTACATAATCATTTGGATATATCCACTAAATGTAAACAACCATTTTTTTTATGTAAGTTACTCTTGCTCTACTTATCAAGTCTGAAACCACTGTCTTGTACGTATTTTCTTCTCACTTGGCTGTATTTGTTTCTCTGTTGTATTTATTTGTTACTCTTGGAGCTTTTCTCCCTGGGCCTCTGCTGAAAAAGGACCTGTGCCCAGTCGAACTTTCCCGGTAAACAAATACAAAACAAAAATAAATAAAATAAATATATGTGAAGTATAATGCTTGCTATGTTACTATAGTTTGATTACTTTCATATGAATGTAAATTTGCCTGTGTCACAAGTGATAATTCAATAAATGTGTTTGAAAAAGAAAAGAAAAGGAGCATATGAAGGGTAACTTCAGCTATGCAAGCTGAGCTGACTAGAAAGACAACTTGTCTTTATTTCACCTGGCACAACTGTGTAATGGCATGGGACATAATGTAAAAACATTATCTGATGTCATTAAAGAATATCTGCTGTTCAGTGTTATCTAGACCTTGTCAGATGCTTTCCCCTAGTCTAGGAAAATCCACTTGGAGCCTTTTTCTCATTTCCAACTTCTTCACTATCTTTTCTGACTGAAAACATTGGGTCATTTGCACTGCATCCTGATCTGAATCTTTACTACTCACCCTGTATCTTATTTTCTCCTACACAGTGCATTTGTGCATCAATCACCCTCTTCAGCACTTTCTTGCAGTGTGACAGCAGTCTGTTACCGCTGTACTGCCCATAGTTGTGAATATCCTCTTTGCTGTGACACACGGGCAGCAGAATGCTGATTGTATGGTCATCTGGGATACACCTGCCTCTCTGTACTATGATAAGTACCCTCAGAAATCATTTTTCCCCTAATGTACCTAACTTCTTGATCATATATTCATCTGAGCCCACTGCTTTCCCCTGCCTTCATCCTTCTTAGTAATCTTCAGACATATTCTAGACTGGGTTATTCTTCTTTCATTGTAGGCTATGCATGTGTCAGTACAGTTTGTGTAGGGTTTTCTTCATTTAGAAGCTTCTAGAAGAACTCTATTTGCCCTTGATGTCCCATTGTTTTATTGAGCAATGCTGGCTTCCCGTATGTATAGCATTTGCCTACTTCTTTATTTTTCTGATGTTGCCTTGCAGCTTGATAGATCTTCCTTGTAGTATCTGCTGAGTCACTTTCCAGAAGCTGTTAAAGTTTCTATGACGCCTTGCTCTTTGCCATTGGGACTGGTTTCTTCACGTCTTTGTTAGCTAACCAACATTGTCTCTTAGTGTGATCTGTATTTTGTATCTCCCACTCATTCCTGCACTTCTTTCTTTTGATAACTTCCTGGACTTCTGCATTCCACCACCAGCTTTCCTTATGTACCTTACTTCCAGACCTGGCTCGGCCGCATATCTGTTTTATTGTCTTCATGGATGTTGACATGTTGTTTGAGTAGCTGCCATTCTTCTTCAAAGCCACTTATGTCCCCCTATTCCTGAAGTGCTAGTGCTGGACTATTTCCTTGAACTATTGTGCTTTCACTACAGTCAAATTTCACGTCCTATGCTTAGCCTCTGTTGACCCCAGAGCATTCACTGATCACTGCATGCATTCAATTGTAGCCATCTGTGGGTTAACTTTTTCACTTGAGATTACTTTGTAATCTCTGCTTTGACCCCAGTGCTCTTTCCTAACAAGGAAGATTTCCACCTGCATTGCATGTCAACCACACTTGTAGGTGGTCTTGTGACTATGCCTCACATGTTGGCTGCTCTTACCAGGTAGAAGTCTAGAATAGCTTCTCTTTCATTTTTACAGTTACCAAGCACATGTGGATCCAGATAATCCTCATATCCTGTTCTGTATGTCCCCATATGAGTATTCAGGCCCCTTTTTTTTTAAGACCAACTCATTTTGTCATAAATTATTAAGAAGATTCTGAAACTGCTGCCTGAAAGCTCTCTCTTTTTTTTAAGAAAGTATATGAAAAGGTCCCAAGAAAGCTGAATTTGGCAGTCCTGTGTTGGTTTAAAGTCGAAGAAACATTGGCATATTTAATGTAGACTATATACATGGACCCAATGACAAAAGTATGCACAATGCTTGGACTTATGTGGGAGTAGTTATGCATCAGGGCTCAGCTCTAAACCCACTCCTAGTCACATGCACTATATCAGAAAACAGGCCAGAGAGGACTGATCAACAAAGCTGCTGTATGCAAGCAGACTCTGAACTGGAAATTCAGCATATTTTATAATGCAAAACTGAAGTCACATGAGATGAAACTGAGGTTAGACAACACAGTGGTCATGGCAACAAATCTGGGAAATCAGATGATACTTAAAACTGAAATATAAAAGATAACAGCGGAACAGGTTAACAGCTACAACTGTTAGAGAAGAAATCTAAATGAAGACTTCAAAGCTAGAATCAGAACTGAAGCCATTTGGGAGTAATGTGTGATAGAAAAATATCAAAGAAGTTGAAAAATAAGGCGTACAAAAGAAGGGGCAATGAAATCCTGAACTTGGTTTTCATGGGGTAACTCTTTTTCACTACCAATTATAACTTCCTCCCTTGTCAAATCAGACAACAAATCAGTCACATCCACCTTAAGACTGAAGTCAGAAGTGTCCTTTAATACCTCAGTATTCAGTAATGACCTGGCTAAATTCAGCACCCCTATCCAACTCGATGACCCCACTGCTCATGTACATGAATAGCTGCAGATATGCATCTGTCCCCCTCAAAAGTAAATACAATGCCAAATTCAAAAATAAACCCATTTGGTGGAACCCAAATATAAACAGGCTGTATAATGAAAAAAAAAAAAGAAAAATTGACCAAAGCCAGCTTATGAGGTACAAATTGTCACTTATGCAAAGCACAGCCACAAAGCCTTCTTTAAATCCCTCACTCCAATGGAGCTTTGTAAGTTGCGGAGCCAAAGCTTTTTGATAGAATCAAATAATGTTCTCATATTACAAACAAATGTTCATACCACTGGATGGAAACAGAAGTGTTACTAAGTAAGTGTAAATGGCAAACTCTTCAGCACAAAGTGATAGCATTCTTTAGGTTCTAGGTCTTAAAAGAGGATTTTTTAAGTCACAATAAACACTATTAAGCTTGTAATATGTTACAAACAACTTAAAATATCTCAGCTAACATTCAAGTTCCACACATATTGTCAGCAGCATTTTGTTCCTCCAGTTGGGAGCTTTCATATGAATTTAAGCAATTCTGTCTGTGCTACTTGAATAATGAGATATTTAGAAAAACATGAAATGTATGACAACATGAATAAATATTATATGAACAACAATTAATATATCTTTACCCGGACTAGGCAGAAATCAAATATCAATACAGTTGTGCTTGCCATTGTGTAAGCTATAAGATGAGATCCTTTAATACTTTGTATGTAGCATGGTTTTAGAATTATAAATGGAAATATGAACAAGGACTATTTGATACCTGGAGGTGTCAGCAGGACATAACTAGAGAAACACCTGGAGGGATCACTTGGTTGTAATGAGCTAATTATGTTAATTATGTTAGAAACCCTAGAAACAATGTTCAGCACTATGCAGAGCTAATAATAAATTATATTACATATTTAGACCCAGAGAACATAGCCAGTCTTCTAGTAGATAACTTACCCCCCCCAACATTCCTAGATCTTACACCTGCATGCAGTACAGTCAGACTTTAGCACCCTAAATAGCTCCTTCTGCTGAATAGTTATTATCCTATGTTCTGCATTGCCCATGGTACACAGATAATCCAACTTGGAAGACACTTCCCTGAGTAACTTAAATGTTAACAACAAGTTATTTTTATTTACCATTTAATGATTTTAATCCATTTTCACCCCTACTGCTGTTTCCCTCCATGCTTCCCTAACCTATCTACTCAGCTATCCTCATCTCTGTTTCAGATATGCCTCTCTGTATAGTGAAATATTCCAGCCCCTTGCTTCAAGAACAGTGCCAGTGGAAATCTTCTCTAATTTTTACCATTTTTATCTCCCTCACTTTGTTTTCTGCAACACATAAACTGCAATTAATGTGTAGTTAATTGCCGCTCTTTCCATCATCACCATTCTTAGGTCTACTACTTCAAATCAGTCATGCGGATTCTATAAATTCGTTTCACTTTTGCTGTAACTTTTCCCATTTCCAATAACAGTAACCTCTTCTTTGCTTTTTCTTCCTTTTATGTGTCACTGATCCCCATACCTTCCACTACTGATATCTTAATGTCCCAGACTCTGTCTGGGATTGATGCACTTCCTACATAAACGGTATATCACCATTCTCCTGCAAAGCGGGAAACTGATTCTCTTCACACACACTACATTTTGAGCCAGTTTCAGTAATGCTTACACTAACTGTACATTAAGCATACACCATTCTGGGTGAATAGATAACAAAAGCATAACTTCCACCTTCTTCCTACTAACTTTAGTTTCCCTACTGATTTTCTTGCAACCTATGAGGGGGACTTCATAAAGGTTACAACAATATGTAGACTACATCTATACCGAGTTTAAGCCTTCTATAGTTATATCAAGAATCTTCATGGCAATACCCAGGTTTGCTCTGAGTTACTTTACAATGGTACCTCCTATACTGAACCAACAGATATTGCCAACATACTGGCCGACAGATTCAGTGCCAACTTTACCCCCCCAAGGACCAATCACAATACTGGAGGAATGCCAGGCACCCAGCATTACTGCAGCACAGGTTAAAGCTGCATTGTCCAAGGCCAAGAATACAACTTCCATTAGACTCGACAATATCCCTGGCTGTGTTCTACATGAACTACAAAGTGAACTGGCACCACATCTGTGTGCTCTGTTCAATCACAGCCTCACCTCTTGCTTTGTCCCTACCAAATGGCGCACCGTTACAGTCATCCCTCTCCATAAAGGAGGAGCGACTACAGATCCTGGAAATTATCTCCCCATTAGCCTGACAAGTCTGATATGTAAAACTATGGAGCACATCATCATGGACCTGATTAACAAGGATATAGGGAATCTCCAAACTCTAGATCCCAGCAATCTGGTTTTGTGAAAGGTAGAGCATATCTGCTCAACCTGGTTGACTTCTTTGACTCAGTCACCAGAGCTGTGGATGAGGGCAAAGCAGTTCATACAGCCTATCTTGATCTGGCCAAGGGCTTTGATACCATTACCCACTCAGGAATTATTGATAAACTCACCAAACTAGGCATCATCCCTATATCACTAGGTGGGTTGCAAATTGTCTCACAGATAGAACCTACAGTGTGAAAGTAGCAGACTCCAAGTCAGACTGCTGACCAGTCACAAGTGGAGTCCCACAGGGATCAGTTCTGGGTCCCCTCCTGTTTGGCATCTACTTCTCAGAAATTCAGGCCAACATGGAGAGACTCTGGCTGACCAAGTTCACAGATGACTGCAAGCTGGGAACCATTATTAACTCCCCAAGTGATGTAGACATCTTACAGAAAGGCCTCACTGAGACCAATGACTGGTGTCGAAACCATGGCCTTAAGCTTAATGCCAAAACGTGCATCATCATCCCCTTTGGGAAGAACTCAGTTCCCACTAATTATGACATCAATGAGAGCCCAGTGAGCACTGACAACGTTATATGAGATTTGGGGACACAGGTTGACAGCAACCTCTCCTTCGACCACCACATTGCCACTGTGGTCAGAAAGCTCTTCTATGTGGCTCATCTCATTACCAGGGGTTTGCATCCAGGAAGAAAGAGGTCATCATCTCTCTGTACTCTTCCCTCATTAGGCCAGTCATCGAGTATAATGCTCCATTTGGCATGTACCTCACTAGACACATGCAACAACTGGAAAGGCCACAAAAGTACCTCACGAAGAGGATCCTAGGCCTTAAACACATGTCCTACATGGACAGATTCAAAATACTCCAGCTATTCTCTGTCTCATATCATCTACTAAGAGGTGATCTCTGCTTGACTTACAAAGCCATGTCTGACCCAGCTCTGTTAGAAATGCTACATCTAAAGAAATCCCAATCCCTCCGCACTACACACTCCAGAGACCTCAACCTCATTACCACAATCAACAGAACATGCTGGAGGGACAAGTTCATAACCCATGGACTGCCCATGCTCTGGAATAGACTTCCCATACATGTCAAGCAGAGCACCTCACTGGCCCTCTTCAAGAGAAATCTTGATGAGTGGACGGCAATTAGAAAGTTCACCCTAGGTATCACTCCAGTGCCTCTACTTGATAGAGGTACTGGGAACTAACATCAGGTGGCACAATGCCAGGGCACTTCTATGGGCTAAGCTTATAAAGGCTATAAGGCCATTAGCCTAGTACACACCTATGGACCTAAGGGGTAGGGATACCCTTGAATACAGCTCATGTACACTTAGTGTAGGCATTCATGAATCCAGTCCTTTGTGTTTATGGACAGAATTCTTATTGCTTCTGTCTCCTTTGTGCTTTTACCAGTTCCCTTTTATGAATATCCCCCCCTATTAACTTTGTAACCCATCTCATCTTTTATCTTTACATTCCTCGCCCACAGTTGCTCTTCTGTCCTGTTTCTCTTCTTTCCCTCCTCCTCCAAACACAAGATTAAGTCATCTCAGATGGAACAGAAACTGTGTTAAAAAGTATTAATCATTTAAACAAGTTGTTATGTAACAGACAAAAGCTACGGAAATGCAATTTTAAGGTGTATGAGGACACAGAGGTGGAGAGATTTGGAGATAATAGTCACTGTATTTACTTATTCTCTTTGAGTGAATTTATACAATTTTCTTGTGGAATGTAGCAAGTGTTTGGGAGAACAATTTTATTTTTTAATGTGCTAGCATCTAAATCATAGCTATGGGTCATTAGATAAGCCATATGTTCACAGAGTTGGGATTATGCACAATTATCAAAACTGCACTCTATTCCTTCTGTCTTGTGTGAAGTTTTTACTTGCTATTCTCATTTTTGTAGCTGCATATATAAGAAAATTTACATTTGTGCTGCAGGGGACCACCTGGGGAGGGAGCAAGGTGTGGAGGGGAAACATCCTTTCATGGCCTTTCCAAAAGAAATTAATTCTATGTTGGATATATTATATACAGTAAGAGAGAGGCACTGAAAATTTGAAAGTTTCAGACCTAAACAACAAAATAAACACACAAATAAATCTGTATAATTTTGAATTACTGGATCTGTATTAATATAAGGAGTCAGGCTATTGTTACACTGGTGTACCCAAGAACCAGCTTGCTACACACTTACCCGGGCATTTGCATATGATAACTCACTTTACTGATTTTAATGTAGTATGTTTCTCCTATTCATTGCAAGGAAAAGTCATACCAGCCACTGCTGGAATATATTTGGGAGTACAACTCCTTATTTGGGTAGGACACAGTTACTTAGATTCACAGAATGCATGAAGTAAAGTTTCCAGCTCACAGGATGTTTTATACCTGAATCATCAGTGCCATGTATATTATTTAGAACTAAGGAATAATGCTGTACACATTTATTCGAGACCTGGTGTATTGAGTTAAAGGAGTCCACATATGATTTTATTTTCGTGACTGTCGATTCCAGAGTCATCTAAAATTATTCTTCCCTAAATACTGCACTTTCTGTAGGACATATAATGAGTGGGATAAACAAAACAAAGTTCTGCAAAACATGAATGTCTTTTTTAATTAGATGTACAAGAAAAGAAAGTATAACAGGATCACCTTCCATGGAAAAATGTGTACCCACAGGTTTCCATTACAACATGCTTTTCTTTTCAAGGAGAACAAATGTCCTACTATAACTACTCAATAAGAAAACATTGTGGGTAACTCAAATTAAACTGGTTCAACATTCATCTGCTGATGTGCATAACAGAATTAGTATTTTTTCCAGTCTGTATCTCTTTGCTGATCTGGAAGGAAATGCCGCTTATGTTTTTTTCAGAATATAACAGATAAAGTGACTTACAAATGACTTTTTCCAGTTCTTTCAAAAAAAAAAAGAATACAGGAGTCATTGTTTAGTGATATTAATCATAGTCACTACTATATTTTTTTATATTTAGTATAAAGTACTGAAAGGAAACAGGCTCTTCTATTTTTTCACCCATGCTACTTTTTCTGTACCAATAACCATGGTCAATTAATAGGAGAACCAGAAGAATTGTCATGGTAGCTGAGTTTTAATTTGTGTGTGTATATATATATATATATATATATATATATATATATATATATATATATATATATATATATATACATACATTATATATTGCCAATAGATTTGCACCAGAATTCCTGATGCTTAAAATGAAATCTTTGGTTGTAATTGTTTTGAATCACTACTAAGCTGATAAAAAGCAAACATCCTATTTATAAATCACTTTTCATATCCTGAAACACTTTACAAACAGTACTTAAGACTGGAAGTGAATTGACTGAATGTGGGTGGCACCATTACACACAGATAGCTTGTGCAATCATTCATTGGTTTTCTTGGAAAAGGTTGTTAGCCATGATGCTAGGGAAAGCCCATACCTTTTAGACGATTATGCCTTGGGACCTTTTACTTCCACCCGGACATTCCACAAGACTGCATGAACACCAAGATTGGCAGAAGTGAACTTGTTTTATTTAATGTCAGATTTTCAGGGTAGCATGCTCACCAGTGAAGTACTCCCGCTTCCCCTTAAGCTTAGCAAAGTTGTGTTTTTTAGGCATCTTTCAACCTTGACAGTTTGACCTAGATATACTGTCAACTGCACCACAACACCATCTATCAATGATTCTGGATTTGCTATACTGTGATACAGCTGCTAAGCTAAGGCACTATGCATGTGCAAAAGTTAGGTACAACTACCACTTGGTGCTGTGTCCAAGAGTCCCTTGTGACACCCACCATGAATCTTCAGTCATACATAAGGAGGTAGGTCATTAAGGAAGGATGCATTCAGTATTGCTTATAAAACTAAGGAAGGGTCAGGTTCAAGAGCTGCTTTTTGGATATGATACATTTTTTGAAATATAGACACCCATAAGCCATTGCAGCAGCTATAACCTTAGCACTTTCTGGCATGGGATTTATGATTTGAATAAGCAAGGATGACATAAGTTTTGTACAAAGAAATGGTGCATTTCCTGTGGCAGTATAGCCTACAGTGTAGCACAAAGACGGAGTTGCTGCAGTCTTCTGACATGTAGGGCAGCCTGACAGTTTGGGTGCATGGATGGTGACCTGAAGCTTTGGAAGCTGGCTGGCTGTTATATCCTTGGCAGGATATAACCCATACAGCTAAGGCTACTGTATCAGTGATCATTCAATCATCTACTGTTATAGTAAGTTTAACTTATGCAGCTGTACTTTCCCCTCCAGACTGTTGCCTAAATCTAACATCTAAACTCTCATCTCCCCACTCCTCCCCATGGCTGACAAACTTACTTTGTTTGAACATAAATATGTGTTCACATGGCAGCCAACACCTCAACTCTCTCTATAGGGTTTATACATGATCAACAACCCATGTGAGTTGTAATACACTCAGATACCTGCCTGAGAGGTTGTGGCCTGATGGTAGCCAGGACTCAAATAGTTTATTTATTTTATTTTATTTATTTAACATTTGTTTACCAGGAAAAGTCCGACTTGGAATTAAGCCAATTTTCTGTGGAGTCCCAGGGAGAAATGCTCCAGATGCATGTCTTTGTAAGGTGGGAGGAAACTGGAGCACCCGGAGGAAACCCATACGAATGCAGGGAGGGCATGCAGACTCCACACAGAAGGCACCCCAGCCGAAGAATCAAACCAAAGAACCTCTTGCTGTGAGGCGACAATGCTACTGCTGCACCACTGCACCATCAGTAGTTGTAGCAGAACCAGAATATGGAAGCCTTCACAGGTTTCATAGATGTTAAAGGAGTTTCTAGGATAAAGGAGTTCCTAGGCCATTTAGTTCAAAGACCACGTAGACCTTGCCAACATACACCCTCAGACTGTACCTCCTTTCTCATGGAGGGAGAGGCCTGTTCATATGTTCATAGGTTTATACTAGGTTATCTGCCCTAAGGCATTTATAAGCCTAGCCCAAAGTTTTGTGGCTTACGCCACCCCTTATATGAAAAAATACTGTACCCATTAGTTTGTTGTGCCTCTGTCCAGCAATGACACAGAGATGATTCCCGGGGTAAACCTACGATCTCCCATCCACAGGTCAAGATTTCTCTTGAACAGAGCCAGCGAGGTGCTCTGCCTCACATGGACCGGGATTTTATTCCACAACATAGGGAGTCTCTGAGTGATAAATCTATCCCTCCAGCACATCCTATTTATATCCGTGCTAAGGTTTAAGTCGCTTGCTCTAGTGGTTTTGGTGGATTTGGATTTTTTGAGGTGGAGCATGTCCATTAATTCCGGGTTGGACATGGCCTTGTATGTCAGGCACATGTCACCTCTGAGCAGATGGTATGCGACTGAATAGAGCTGGAGTTTCTTCAATCTGGCAGCATATGACAGATTTTGGAGTCCCTTTATCCTTTTGGTGAGGAACTTTTGGGGTCTCTCCAATTGCTGCAGATGTCGGGTGAGATACATCCCGAATGGGGCATTGTACTCGATCATTGGTCTGATAAGTGAAGAGTACAGGGGAACAATGACCTCACTAGATCTGGATGTGAATCCCTTCATGATCAGGTGGGCAATGTAGAAGGTCTTTCTAACCACTTTAGCAACGTGCAATGTGAGTGTCAAAAGAAAGGCCACTGTCAACCTGGGTCCCCAGGTCCCTGATAACCTCTTCTGTGCTTAGTGGATTGCCACCTATATGGTAGCTTGGGGTTACCTTGTTTTTCCCGAAGGGTATGACTATACATTTTTTGGCGTTTAACTTCAGGCCATGGCTCTGGCACCAGCTATCTGTTTCGGTGAGTCCCTTCTGAAGGATATCCATGTCCGATGCACTTTCCACTATGGCGCCCAGTTTGCAGTCATCTGCAAACTTTGTCAGCCAAAGTCCTCCCATGTTGGCCTGTACTTCTGAGAAGTAGATGCCGAACAATAGGGGGCCAAGGACCGAGCCCTGTGGGACACCACTTGTGACCGGCTTGGAGTCTGACATAGCGCCAGCAACTCTAACCCTGTGGGTTCTGTCCTTAAGCCAATTTGCAAACCATCTTGTGACATATGGGTTTACATTTAAGCTGGTAAGTTTTTCTACAATACCCGAGTGGGGTATTGTGTCAAAAGCCTTTGCAAGGTCAAGGTAGGCTGTATGGACTGCCTTTCCCTCATCAATGGCCTTGGTGACTGTTTCGAAGAAGTCGACCAAGTTCAAAAGGCATGATCTGCCCTTGATGAAGCCAAACTGGGTCGGGTCCAATGTCTGCAAGTCCCCTATATCTTTGTTTATGAGCTCCATTATGATCCTCTCCATAGCTTTGCAGACTAGACTTGTTAAGCTTATGGGGCGGTAATTACCAGGGTCCGTAGAGGCACCGCCTTTGTGGAGTGGGACCACAGTTGCCGTACGCCACTCCTTGGGCATGTATCCTGTGGTAAGGCTGAGATTAAACAGCTGCCTTATGTGCGGGTTTAATTCCTCATTTAGCTCGTGTAGCACACAGCCGAGGACACCATCCAGTCCCATTGATGCTGTGCTTTTAGCTTTAGAGATAGCAGCTTTCACCTGCGCATTTGAGATGTCTGGGAGGCTACACTCCGCTGGGATACTTATCTCTTCTTTAGGGGGGGAGAGGGGGGTGAAGTTTGCACTGAACCTGTCTGCCAGTATGTTGGCAATGTCTGTGGGTTCAGTGATTTTTGTATCATTTTGGACTAATTCTGAGCATATCTGGGAGTTTCCACCCAGGTTCCTAACATAGCTGAAAAAGGCCTTATGATTGTCCTTTGAATCCATGGCAATTTTTCTCTCAAAATTGGCCTTAGTTGATTTTATGAGTGCTCATATTTTTTTACTAATAATGATCAGGGTGACTTCCCTTTTATGGATTTTGTTCTATCATGTAATAGCTTTCTCCTCTTATTGTAAAGTTTGTTAATGGCTGGGGTCCACCAGACTGGACGTTTGCCCTTTGTGGAAAGAGTCTTGGTTTTATTTGGGATTGCCTGATCCATGCAGTCCTGGAGGTGTTCATAGAAGGCATTTGTAAGGGCTTCCACAGCTTGGGTTGTGGTTTCCACTGGCTCAGGGGCCTTGAAGGATACCACACCAGTCTTGAGTAGTGTGAAGTTTGCTTTAGAGAAGTTCTTCACTGTGGTCTTTTTTGTTTGGGGTGGGGGCGGGATGTGGATTTCCAGTTAGATTAGTTTATGATCAGATCTCACCAATGAGGGATATACTTCCGGTGTGGAGCATTTTGTCCCCATGTTTGTGATAATGAGATCTAGTATATTTTCTCCTCTGTTAGTCCAGGGGTAAGCTTGAGAGTGCTCATCCAGTTGACTGTGTCTAGTTTTAAGGAGCATATTGTGTCACATTGTATACCTAGCAGATTAAATTTATTCCTGAGATGATAGAGTCACTGGGTGATGAATCTGTCTGTCTTTCATGTTGTGATTGTTGATAAAAGTTCAGATATTGCTGAGATATAAAAAGGCGAGGACCACTGGACCTCTAATGGCATGGTAAGCAAGTCACAGATCCCATCACAAGAGTTTAACAGATACAGTACAAGAACAAAGCTTACTTTCTCTCTCTTGGTAATTAAGGTGATTAAAAACAGAGATCTTTCAATTAAGAACCTCTGGTGCTATGAGTTTGTTAATATATCAAGTGAATATATATACCAAATTGAGTGTTGTACCCTATATTAGGTCTTATCAGTGCTGAATAAATAGGAACAATAACCTCTCTGCATTTGGATAAAATACCTTTAGCTAGTAGTTGTGCTAAGTAGAAGGATTTCCTGAATAAGTTGCTGCATGATGATCCAAGGAGAATGACCTGTCGACTAAAGTGCCCAGGTCCCTAACTACCTTTTTGTTTAGTAAGGGTGCACATGCTGTACTCTGTGTTGTGGGAAGTTTATGTTTTCTACGAGATACGATACTATACTTTCTAGCATTCAGTTTAAACTCACTTTCAGTACTCCAGGTATTAACTAGAGTAAACTGTTCCTGAAGAGTACAGATATCTGAAGGGATTTTGACTATTACATGAAGTTTGCGGTCAACTCAGATTTGGTTAACCAGAGATTCTAGTTAACATTTTTGAGATCTGAGATGTAGATTCCAAATGGAATGGGTGAACTGGATTCTCCTGGGGGACTATACTGGTTACCATAACACTTTTGGACGAAATACACGACACATGCACTATGTGGGTTTTGTCTTTCAGCTAAGTGGGTATCCATCTTGCCACCTAAGGATCTGTGTTTAGGGATGTCAATTTCCTTACAGTTCCAGAATGAGGTATGGTATCAAATGGACAGATGAAGAGAAGCTGCATGAACAGCTTGATCATGGCTGACAGAAATTAACAAGGTGTAACAGGCATGATCTCCCTTTGATGAAGTCAAATTGTTGGGGGTCAAGCCTAATGAGAGTCTTGATATCATAATTAATGAGAGTTATGATGTGCCCATAGCTTTAAAGATCAGCCTCATAAAGCTGATTGGTCTGTAATTCCCAGGTCAATGATAGGGCTACCCTTTGGGATGGTAATAACCACAGTACTAGTTCTTGGAAGAGGGAACAGGGAAGATTCCCCTGTTGTGTCAGAATAGTGTATACATCCCTGGGGAAGCTGCTGCCTCCATTAGTAACACAATAAGCACCATTTCTCCTGTCAAAAAGAAATAGAAAACCAAGAATGGGTCTACTCATCCTTAAATTTCTTTACATAGGATTAGTTTACTGGGTCTGGCTCAGGGTTTAATTCAGGCTACTGATCCTTTATGTAAAGTAGTTTCTGGTAAAAGAAAGAGGGATTCTCTTTTCTTAAAGAGACTCAAGATTCTGAATCTGAAAGGGAAGATGCAGGGATATAGACAGTTTTTGTTCCTCAGATTTCTGATTCAAGCTCAAAGGAAAGCGACTTCTTGATTTTCATGTGGGTGGTTCTCTTTCTCTGAGACTATTACTAGAATGCTCCAATGATTTCAATGGGAAAACATCACAGTTTCTCTGTCCCTCAGAATATACTGAGTTGTTACAAAAGGATTTTTCAGAATCTACACCTGTTCATCCTGTTCTGTTTGCTTTAGACAATATGAGTGCTACTGTTTGGAATTTTTTTTTATAGTCAGCCAGCTGCCCTTAAAAGGCAGATAGGCTGTATAAACATTCTCAGTGTTTTAAATTTTTATATACTATTCCCAAACCTGACCCAGCTTCTGCAATTTTGATTTTCAGAATTTTGAATTGTCAGGGTCATATGATACAGTTTGTTCTGACACATTGTGAAAGTATGGGGAATGCTTCATCTACATTTTCTTGTGAGGAAAAATATGCCTTAAATAACTTAGTTTTTCTATTGTACAGGTCACTATTCTTTGCTTACAGTGTGTGTATGACTTTGTTGATACTTCTTCCAGGACTATGGCTACTGGTACTGTTTTGAGGAGGTTTGCATGGCTACATTCTCAGAACCTCCCAGATGATGTCAAAAATGAGATTTTAAATTCTCCCTTGGATGGAGATTCAATGTTTAGCCCTCCTCTTTCATAGGTGATCAAAAAGTGTGATGAAAGGGGGAAGCTGATCCAGGGAATCTTTAAGATTTTTCAGCCCCTTTTTCCAAATTTTCCAAGGAATTTTTTTATCTCTCTTCGTCCAATTTTGGGAAAAAAACAGAATACACAGTCTTAACAAAATACAGGTAAACAGACATGGCAATGAGGGTTCCAGAAAGAAGACTCAAACCTCTCTAACCAAGGACAATTCAAGTCTGAAGAGATCTTGTGACCCCCCCCCCCAGCTTCCCCCTGGGTACTTTTTCCTTCCAGAAAGTCTGAATTTCTGTTTTTCTCTTTAGCAACAAAATAGTTCAGACAAATGGATTCTGAAAATCACTCAAACTAACAGATAGCAGTGGGAGGGAATTCTTCATTTCCAGGGGGTTGATATTCATCCTCCAGATCAGACTTTTTTGTTTCCACCAATTCTTAAACCCATGCTGTCCTAAGGAGTGATAGAACCAGTTCCTATTTCGCAGGAGAGGATGGGTTTTTATTCAAGGATGTTCTCAGTGCAAACAAAGAAAATGCTTGGAGACTAGTTCTGGATCTTTCTTTCCTAAACCTGTTTGTGTTAGTGCTCAAATTCAGAATGATGTCACTTCACAATCTGTTACCTCTTCTTCATTCTTCAAGTTTCCTGGCAAGAATAGACTTAAGAGATGCTCACCATCATACCCCTATTAATCCAGACTTCTGACATTTCTTAAGGTTTTGCATGTCTGGATCACATTATCCATTCTCTGGCTTACCCTTTCTTCTATTCACTGGACCAAGAGTGCTCATACATTGTCTTCCAGTTATAGCTCATTGCAGGTTACAGGGTATTCACATTTGTCCATATTTAGAAGACTAGCTTATCTTTGCAGAGTCTTTTTCAAAGTGTCAGGAATCACTGTCTTGGGTGAGAGATTTCTTAGACAAGCTTGGATTCAAAGAGATCATTCAAAAGTATTTCTTGACTCCTTCAGACAGGATTGTGTTCCTAGGATGTTAACTAGACACCTCAGTTTGAAGAGGTTTTATTCCACAGGAAAAAATAGATCTTTATCTAGATCTATTTCTAAGGTTTTCCACTCAGACTTTGGCTACTGTGAGGAAATACCACAGGATTTTGGGTCTCATGGCATCTATGATTATGATGATACCCCTGGCAAGACTCCACATGAGAAAGATACAATGGTATCTGAAATCTCTTTGGTCCCAGCATCAACACCATTTATTTATTCAACTCTCAGTGCTGGGTAGTTATAAGATGGAAAATCTTTTGGGGGAAACAACAGATATCCTTAAAGCCAGTTCTGCTCTTCTCCTGGCCTGCTCCAAGTTAGTCAGTCAGCACAGATGCTTCAGACTTTGCTTGGGGAGCAGTTTCAGGAGGGATAAAAGTGCAGAGGGTGTGGGACAGCAATGACAGACACAAGCACATAAATATTAAGGAGATGTTAGTCCTGATCAAGACTATCAACTCTGTGAACCATCTTTGGTCTCTGGGACCTCTCCAATTGGTTGCAATCAATACTACAGTCATGTGGTACATCAACAAGCATGAGGGGAAGGTCATATGCCCTTTGCAGACAAGCCATGTTAGCTTGGGATATAGCTTCACAGCACAATCTCATTTTACAGGCATCCTACATTCTGTTAGAGCAACATTGTGTGGCAGACAAGCCGAGAAGGACCAGAGCAGACCATCACAAATGGAAACTAGATCCGGGGGTCTTCCACGATTTGATTCATCTGTGGGGAGTTCCTCAAATAGAGCTTTTTGCCACCTCTCTGTACAATCAAATGACAAGATTCTGATCCAGGACTCCAAGCAAGAAGGCCTGGAAGACAGGTGCCTTTTCTTTTCCTTGGACAGGAATAATGCTTTTCCACCCTTTCCACTAATATCCAGGGTACTTCTGAAGATTCTGAAGGAATTCAACAAGGTCATTGTCGTGAGTCCCTTCTGACCCAGGCAACTGTGGTTCTCCCTTCTTTTGGAAATGGCCAGGGGTAATTACCACAAATGTCATCACAGACTGGATCTACTCACACAAGAATGGGGGTGTTTCATACACCCTGAGATAACTCAACTTCAGTTGACTGCCTGGATGATAAGGTTTTAATTTCTTGTTGGCACCTGTTTACTGAGGATGTGCAGGAGCTACTAATGGAGGCAAGAAAGCCTGCTAGTAGAAAATCATATATTTGGAAATGGAAAAGATTTATTATACAATGACTGCTCATTACTGTTCAAAAACAAGCATGCTGATTGGATAGCCCATCCAACGTGCCCATTGTATATCAATCATATGCCGATAGAAATAAGTCTGGCTGCTGAAATACCATTGAGTGGACAGACTTTCTGTTGGTATATGATGAGGGACAGAGCAAAATACTAAAAACATCAGATACATTGTGCAAAACTAAAGAATCATAAACGTACCTGACTTTTTCTTGTATTTCTGCACTGCCTCTCATAAAATCTCAGCAGAAAAAAAAACTGCAACAGAGATTTAGTCTCTTCTCGGTTGCTTTTCCTATATTGCACTGATGTACAGTGCAAGCCTGGAAATGTAAGTCCCATACACATGTGGAGTGCATCAGTAATCAAGGAAGAATGCAGAGGAACACTACAGTGCCCTTATACAAAGACACCATTTAGAAAGGTAAGCAATTTCTTTTTTAAATAATGTGATTATATAATAACACTAATCCACTCCTGTCTGTGGATATATCAAGATTTACCCATGGTTGGCTTTGTTTGATTACTCTGGCTTTGTCTGAGTGATCAACCCACTTCAAACTTGGGTAAATCCTGATATACTCACACATGTTGTGGATTATTGCTTAATTAATTGGTGCCAACAACATAACCAGTGCCCATTCAGATCTTCTAGTTGTTCTCTTGTTCTAGAATAAAAGTATGAGTTACTATCCAATGGCTTTTATTATTCTTTTATCAAGTTTCATTTATCAACCATTTTAGCATGTCTGCCCATAGATCTTCCTTTTCCAATGCAGTCTCATGCCAAAATGTTCTTGAAAGGGATTTTGTTAAGAGGCCTCCAAGAAAAATGGTTATGGAAGCTAACTGTTGCTCCATTTGAACCAGTTAATCTAGCTGACCTGAGGTTCTTAACATGGGAAACAGATGAGATGCAAGCTCTTATGGTGAGTCAACCCTATCTCACTGTGGGTTTTGTCTTTCAGCTAAGTGGCCATCCATCGTACCACCTAAGGATCTGTGTTTAGGGATGTCAATTTCCTTACAGTTCCAGAATGAGGTATGGTATCAAATGGACAGATGACGAGAAGCTGTATGAACAGCATGATCATGGCTGACAGAAATTAACAAGGTGTAACAGGGATGATCTCCCTTTGATGAAGTCAAATTCTTGGGGGTCAAGCCTAATGAGATTCTTGATATCATAATTAAATATGTTATGATATGCCCCATAGCTTTAAAGATCAGACTCATAAAGCTGATTAGTCTGCAATTTCCAGGGCCAGTGATAGGGCTACCCTTCTGGAGGATAATAACCACAGTACTGCAGCAAGATTTGGGTGCATAGTCTGCGGCTAGGCTTAAGTTGAAAAGTTTATGAAGACATTCAGTAAAAGCCTGCTTGATGATGCTGTTTAACAGACACATAGATATGTTGTCAGGACCATGGAAGAAGAGTTTCTGATAACACTTTGAGCATGTTCTTTCATAATGACAATGGATGTAAGGGATTCTGGGAAGAGTGGTACTGGAATAGGTGTTAAGTGGTTGAAGCTTGTGGAGAACTTGTTTGCTAGCATATTTGCTATGTCACTTGGTTGGTGTGGGAGGTCCCATTAAAGAGAAATTCAGAGCAATGTTAAATGTTATTTCCTAGTTTGTTAACATAGCTAAAGAAGGATTTGTAATTATCCTTTACTCCAGAAGTCAATCTCCAGTCATAGTTTGTTTTACTGGTCCTTATAGAGCTTTTCAGTTTCTTTGTGTATTTTTATAGTATTATCATTCTGGGAAAGTCTTCCTGCATTTCAAAAATTCTTCTCTTGTTATAAAGTTTATGTCAGTTGATCATGGGAGGGGCATGAGAGTGTTTTTTAAATTGCACATGGTATTTGGCTCAGTTGGGGTTATTACATCTATGTATTTGTTTAAGTGGGGATAAAACTCTTTATTGAAGTTGACTGCTATGTTGTGATGCCATGGGCAAATTTAGAGATTTCTTCATACAACTGCATAAGGTTTGCCCTTTTGAAGTCCTTAAAAACTGAGATGATTATAATGGGCATGGTGGTTTTAAGTATAAATGTCATTATTTATGGTCTATCTTAACTGAAGAAGGAGAAAGCAGGGGAGTAGAGCAGGTAGAGGCAATATTTGGGAAGACCAGAGTCAGAATATTTTGGCCTCCAGTGGGATTGCTCACTATTGGATTTAGGGAATTCATATTTATCAAATCCAAAAATCACTGTGCATACCTTACATTAGAGGTATAGGTGCTTCAGTCTATGGCTGGACAATTGAAACTACCTAGGATTATGAAGTTATTGCTTACAGGAATTTATTCTAAATTTTCTAGGACTGTAATATGAATATTTGCAAACATGGGAGGGGTTCTGTAACAAACTATAAGCTGGTAGCTTGTCTTGTCCATGGTAAACTGAAGTTTTTGGAACTAAGTTTGCAGATCTCTAGGAATATGTCTTAATGCAATGTGGTCATGGAATTACCACTGCAGTTTTAACTAGGCATGAAGGGATGGTAGGCACAAAATCTAGCTATGAGGGAGTGATTTCTTTGCAGTTAAGCCAAGTCTTTGTTCCAGATGGAAGACTGTTCTAAGATCAGGCAATTAATTACTGAGACTTCTAGCTCTCAGAAGAGCACCTTCATGTGGTCCAGTTGAGTGTTAGATAAATTTGCTAAGGTGGTATATGCATTAAACGGATTCTGTCTAAAAAATGCACTATGGGGGCAACAAGGGCTTTTGCCAGTATGTGGAATCTCTTGAAGGAACGATGCAGGCCTTCTTTGCAAAATAAGTACCACAATATTTCATTCCAGGCTGATGCATATTAAATACTCCTGGAATGATGCGAGCTACTGAGCCAATTATTTTAAATCCAATTATCTTCAGTTTATACTTGGGCATCATTTGTGGCAAAGGAAGGATTCCCCTCAGAGCAAGAGTCTTAAATTAATTTTTCACATGTCTACAGAGTTCTGATATGTCTGTCTGTGTCCTTCTAGGTTTTGATTCACTAACAAATTCACCACCACCACCACATTGTAGTCATACTTGTCTCAGGAAAGGGACCCAAGGGCCCTTACAATGTCTGTGATCTTGGCTCCTGAAAGGTAGCTGACATTAACCCTATCCTTGTCTGGTCTGCGGAGTGGGGAGTCTGTATGTCTGACAACTGACTCAGCAATTGATAATTCGTTTTTATCAGAATCCAGTTTAACTGTTTTATCAGAAGCTGGTATAATATTATTTGATTGGAAACAGTTAAGTGAATTGGTTAAGGTATGAGTGAAAGCTACCCAGAATTCCTTCCATGTTTTTCTGTATGCTGAACTATCAGGAAAATGACTACTAGCTATCTAAGATGCTTGCCCTTATGTCACATAGTGAGCTGATAGCTTCACTGTTATTCACACTGATTAAATACAATTTAATCATAACAGTGATGCATCTGAACCATAATTTGAATCTAGCTGGCAATTAAATCACTCTAGAATTTACTTTATATATTTATTTTACATTTGTTGACCACGGAAATGCAGCCTGGCACAAAGGCCTTTTTTCAGTTGAGGGCCAGGGAGAAAAGCTCTAGTACATACAATACAAACAAAATCTTTTTAATTTATTACAGTGCCAGTTCTGTCTACAATGAGTACCAGTTCTTCATCTAGTCAGCTGGAAACCTTAGATTACTGGAAATCTGGGAATAAGTAATTCTTTCTCCAAAGTATTTTATAATGCTGCAGTCCCAGAGCATTAATGTTGTACTGTGGTGACTTGTTTTGTATGTTTCACAGTTTTCAAACTGCACTATAATTTATAATGGGAGCCTTCTAATTCACAATATATAATTTAGATGGATATGTTTTAGTGGACACCTTTTAGTGGAAGTGATCAATGAATCTTCCTTCATTCACATTCTGAGATTATTTGACTGTGAACACAGAAATGCATAAACAACTCTGACAAGAAGATTTCATTTTAAGCACTGGACAAGTGTTTAATGTTTGATATGTTTTGGTAATTTCACCATTTGTACATTGTAGCTGTTAATTTATGCTGGTTTCAAAGCTATATTGGCAGTTGCACTTCTGAAAATGTAACTTACAGAATTGCTTATAAACAACAGAGGAAAACAGCAGATAATAAATGTGTCTGTGTTTGTAATTGGTTACTGCAGTAGAAGAAATATCCTTTGACCTAATTTATTTAACATTTGTTAACTGGGAAAGTCCGACTTGGAACAAAGCCAATTTTCAGAGGAGGCCGGGGGAGAAACGCTCTAGATGCATGTCTTTGTAAAGTGGGAGGAAACCGGAGCACCCAGAGGGAACCCACACAAACTCAGGGAGGACATGCAGACTGCACAAGGAAGGCACCCCAGCCAAGAATCGAACTGGAGACCCTCTTGTTGTGAGGTGACAATGCTACTGCTGCACCACTGCGCTATCAACAACCTTAGCAGACATAACCAAGTTGGTTATATTATTTTTGTGAACTGTAGCATATTGTGTCCTTTACACTGAGCATGTGCTGTACTTTGTTCCCACAACAAATATTGTCTTATTCTTTATGTTGTTGTGTGTGGTCCATTTTTATAATAGTTTCATATGGGGATTTGGCACTGAATTGCTTTATTTCTACTAATTTAGATTTGGTAATGTCATTGACATACTCAGAATGTAATGTAGCAGAATTATATCACAGGCTGGAACAACTGTAGCCTGATTATCTCTAGCTAATTCACACATCTGGCATGTCTTTCAAAAATGGTCAAAGAGCTTATATTATTGTACTGCATTGTGACATCAGTAGGTGTACAGCATGTGATAAACACCAACAAATAACTGCAGCCTTAACAAAATGCCATCAATAAAAACAAGGAGTATACCGAATAATATTCTTTATACTTACTAGCTCTTTATTTATATTGAGCATCCGCAAGACCTTCATATTTGTTGGGTCCTGTAATATATTAAATCATATCATACCATATCACAGCAAACCACCATATTGTGTTATAATAGACAACATTGCAGAATACCTCATTTAATTATCTTTCACCTCAACCTAAACCATGCTGAGTTATCTTGTGGCTGTCCCTAGTATGCAATGTACTTTTTGGATGTCTTTCACAATGCAAGACAAAGAACAACAGTAACAGTATAACACTGACCAGAATCCTGGCTTAGCAGGGAAAAGGTCACTGTGCTGTGTTCTATTTCCTTTCAATGTCATTACTGGAAATGCAGTATATTATAATTCTTGTACTGATGTGTTGCCTTCCTAAATAGACTTTTTTAGTCAACATGAAATTCTCACCATCAATAAGGCATCAGTCTTTAGTTAAAACATCTAATTCCTCTCTAATGTTTGGCAGTTAAGTACAGATTCCTGATGTAATGCTTGATCTATTTCCTCTCAGAAAATAGTGAAGTGTCATATTTTTCCATGAATCTATGCTGCTAACAGAAGTCAAATGCATCAGGCTGATGACATCAGTTCTATGGTTCATACGGTACTTGCAAATCTTTTACTTCAAATTAAACTGGAAACAATAAGCAGCTGCTAGCAGGCAAGTGATGGGACTTCCATAAATTTTGTCCACAAATTATTTATGCGCCCAATTTACAACTAAACGAAACTTGCAGATAGTAAGCAATACATGTGAGTCATTTTCATGCCTTAAATCCACTACTCACAATCTCTTTCTGTTCCATTATATGTGGTCTGATGAATGGGTGTATAATACCATATGCTATTACTAATTTATATGTGAGAGATAAGGGCTACATTCTCAAGAACCACACCACTGCTGCCAATTAATATGTGACAACATGGGTTTGAAATCCACATCACTGGAATCAAGTGTTATTGGACGGTAATTAATTTTTGTCTCAGGATCTGTACAACTGACCAGCAAATAATATGTAAGCAGTGATTGGCCTTAAGAAAATTTGGTAAATGTACTCTTCTACCTTGGATAATAGCTAGTGCGTGCCATACCTAAATAAGATTTACACTGTGCAACTACAGATCATACCTATTATCACTGACTGCCCAGGATTTTAACTACTTGGGACTACCAGTGGACTTCCCTGGTCATCAAACTTAAATAAATAAAATAAATTACCACCTCAGATTGAGAATAGTGCTTTCCATTGTAATCATACAGACCAGTTGAAACTTTGTCAGGATTAGTTTGCATACAACTATGCAAATACACACCATATTTTCTGTAAAGGTTAATAATATCCTCCGGTACCAATTAATATTAGACATTATCCATGAAGACGGTGAAAAGGAAACCCATTTAAAGAGTGTGATGATTAATTTGAAGGGAAAGTGAAACAACATTTTATTCAGCTGTAATGTAAAATACTGCACTTGAGAAAGCTGGCATGGCAATAGCATGCTGTGGTGGAAAACGTAAAAACAAAATGGGTTGAAAGAAATTTAAGAGGTTTGGAAATAATGCAATTTTTGAAAAGTTATCCATGATTTTTTAAGGGAATGGCAACAAATTAACTTAAACACTTCCCTTGAATATACAAAATCTTTTTCTTAAACATTCAGACAAGGAGAATGCTTTAATCAGAACTGAAGTATCTGCCATTGACAAATACATATATTTTTTTCTTTAAACATAAGGAATTTGATAAATGTAAAAGTATTCTCATTAGAAACTTTAAAGATGAGGATACAATAATGAGAAGTTTTTAAATCCCAAAAGCTAAAATGTGATGAAATAGACTTTATGAATGGACATGTCTTTGAATGGTAGAAGAATGAGGGAACCCCGAGACAAAGCATATACAACACTGGCAAAGTTTCAAAAAGGAGTGGTTTTGTTAAAAATAATTTTAAATCAAATACTACTAGATATTTTTTTCTAATTGTACAATTACACAGAATAATAATAATAATAATAATTTATGAGTAAGGGCCATTTGAATTTGCCCCAAAATAATACCTTATTAGACAAATCTTCTATGTCAGGCACATGTGATAGAAACTAGTAATGAGAAATTTCCTTGGTTGTATGAAGTAAAGAGCACATAAGTCAGGAGATGAGGGTAGAATGAATGCTCATATATGGTGTTGCATCAGGAAGATGAGGGTGATATACAATTGAGGAGGAGCATTATGGAAAGGGGAAGCAATGGGTAAAAAATGCTTCAGGAACACATACAGGTAAATGATGCTGTTTTAAATGTATCTCATGTAAAACTTAATGACATTGAAATTAAACATTGACACTTTGTAAGGGACTACATTTTTTCCTAAGCCAAGAATAGATTTAGGTGAGCTATTGTTGGAGTTCCACCTGTATGTGAGAAAGCTAAACAAAAAGTGGTTCATTATGATAAAACTCAGAATCTTACCCTCTCTATATTGTCCTATAAAGTTTTGTGAGTGTTTGTTAAATTGCCATTGGAAATATTAGGTATCAACAATATAGTTTCATAGGTAAGTACTAGGCTAGCTGCTTTTTTGGGCCATTTTAAGCCTAATCAATTTTGCTTTTTGTTCTTGAAATAGCCTAGCCCATTTGGTTATAGTTTGGCCTTACTTATCCCATGGTCGATAATTAAATAACACCTCAAATGAGAATAGCTGGGATCATACCATAGATAATTTAAGGGGACCTATGCATGGGGTAAAGTATTTAGGAGCTGCCTCTGCCATTAGTAGTACAGGATGCAGTCTCCTGGCATCATTTTTTTGTTTCTCATCCATAGATTTAAGTTACGTTTGAATATGGACAGGGATGAACTTTGTTTTATGTGGATGGGGAGTCTGTTCCAGAGTAGAGTCACTCTCTGTGAGATATACCTGCCACTCCAAACCATTGTGTTGATGTTGCAGGAGAGATTTACATCCTTAGACTGAGTATTTTTGATGACATTTGACTTGCTGATGTATAGTAAATCCATCATCAGTAATGGGTCAGATGATGGCTTGTATGCCGGACACAGGTCCTTACAAGTGTGTAGGATACTGAATATAGTAACAAGGCTTTGAGTTAGTTCATGTAGGATATGTTGTTTAGACCTTGTATCCTTTTTGTAAGGTATCACTATGGGCATATGATAATATGATAATTGACATGTATAGAATGTAGAATGTTTAATGATTTTATGCAGGAATTAGAATATAATCATTGAACTTACTGTCAAAGGAGGAATGTAGTAGTTTAAGACAAAATGTGTTACTTAGAATCATGAAAACTGTGTTGGCAGTGATTTGCATTTATGAACTAGTCACGTACACAATATTATTAAATACTATTATTTATTTATTTATTTATTATTTAATGTCTCCATAATTGAGGAGATCCATGCCTATTTTATGGATTTTTTAAAATGTTTCTTATGTATAGTCTTCCTAAAGTGCACACTGGTTATGTGACTGAAGCTAATTATAATATTTGGATTTTTGTTAAGTCATTGATAAAGCTAACAGATGACTTTAGTCGATATACTAAAGATTTTTTCTTACACATTGAATACACACACACACTCACACACACACACACACACACACACACACACACACACACACACACACACGTGTGTGTGAAGCCTTATATGTACATGAAGCTTTGTAATGATTAAAGAGGAAAACAAGTTAAAAAGATGGTGAAAGCACTGTTGGAGCTTCTTTAATTGCCACTATCTGTTTTCTCTTCTGTTTTCCAGAGACACAAGAAGAAGGTCTGTACCTGGAAGTGCTTGGCGACTAAAGTGAAGCATAACGTGCATGGCCACACATTCTGTATGCTGTGGAGCTCCATTCACCATCTGACTTAACCTAGAAACTTTTCTTAATGATCACATCTTTATGAGAAGTTCTTCATAAAATGGAGCATAAAACACTTATGATTTTACAATTGGCTCATTGTTCTCACATCCCATTATACCATTCCTATACAAGTATGCAGGCTAATGTGTTTCTTTTTAAATGTAGTAAAAAAACATAGAAAGATAATGTTAAAATCTGAGCACTAATTTAAATATTGTGCTGTTTAGTCCCTGTCATATAATGCTGTGCGTACTGTTACTGTAGTGTCACTGATTTGAAATCATAATGAAACACATAGGTCAGATGCAAGGTTTTCACTGATGAGTGGATGGGTAATAGGAAATTCACCCTGGGAGTCACATAGGTGGCCCTGCTAGACTGGGGCACAGGTAAATAGCATCCATGGGTGGTGAAAGCCAGGGAACCCTGTTGGCTAGGCTTAAATAGGCCGATAGCCTTGTACCTACCTATGAACCTGTCAGTGGGCTGAACTGGTGGTCAATGGTGCCAACTTCACTAAGTAGATAGACATAGTGAATCTGCTGGCTGAAAAAGTCAGCTAAAATGTCATTCCCCTCTCTTCCACTTATGGAATATCTACTAGCATAACCATCCCCACCTATTTAGCTGTCAGCAGGTTCTGGCGGTGCTCATTAAAGCCAAAAATACATTTTCAATGGTCCCAGACAATATATTCCTGGATGCTTCCTAAATAGCTTGAAACATGACCCATCAGGAGTCATTTTTCAACTGCAGCCTCAAAACAGGCTTTGTACCATGAGAATGGAGGACTGCAATGGTTAGCCAACTCCACAAGGGTGTACTATCAGCCAATACTGGTAAAACAGACTCATTAGTCTGACTAGTCTAATATAAAAAGCCATGGAAAGAATTATCATTGAAATGATCAACAAACACATAGGCAACCTTCAGTCAGTGAAGCCAACCTAGTTTGGCTTTGTTAAAGGAAAGTCATGCCAATTAAACTTGACAAACTTCTTTGAGAAGGTCCCCAAAGCAATAGATGAGGGGAAAATGGTGCATACCACCTTCCTGGACCTGGCTAAGGTATGTGATGAAATACTCCACTCTAGTATAGTTAACTTACTCAATGAACTGGGCATAAACCCATAAATTACTCACTGGATTGCCAGCTGGCCCACAGTCAGGACCCAGGAAGTCAGGATTGTTGAGACTAGTTCCACTAAGAGACCAGTCACCAGCGAAGTACCTCAGGTTTCCATGTTGGGACCTCTGCTATTTGTCATCTACTTCTCAGAGGTAAAGACTAATGTCAAGGGCCTTTGGATGACCAAGTTTGCAGACAGCTGCAAACTGGGACCTATCATAGATTCCCCTCATGACACAAACATTTTAGAACAGGGTCTAACACAGTCAAATGACTTGTGCGAAAGTCATGGCTTAAAACTCAATGTCAATTAATACATTATAGTGCCTTTTGGGAAAACAGCCACCCAGGCTAATCAATGTATTGAGATGACACACATAACAGATGATCCATTAGTTAGGGATCAGGGAACATATGTAGACCGTAATCTAGCCTTTAACCAATATGTGGCCAAGGTAGTAAGAAAATCATTTTATATTGACAAACTTATAAGAAAGGGCATTACATCATGGTCCAAGGAATTCATAGTGTCACTTTATTCAACCCTAATTAGACCCATCATTGAGCATAATTCCCCCTTTGGCATGTGCCTGACAATGCATATACAATAGTTGGAATGTCCGCAAAGGTTCTTTACCAGGAGAATCCAGGGTAGAAACTCATTATCCTATATGGATCTCTTTAAGGCTTCATCTCTGTACTCAGTCTCCTACAGTTTCCTGAGTTGCAACCTGTGCCTGGCATAGAATGCATCCTTGGATCTAGCTCTTATGGACCTTTTGCAAATCCACAAAATAGCATCAGAACCACTATATTCAAGGATTTAAATTTACTTGCAATATAAATAGGACATGCTGGTGAGACAAATATGTGCCTCAGAGGATTCCCTTGATCTGTAACAGGCTTCCCATCTATGAAAAATGGAGTCCATCCTAACTCTATTTGACCATAACCTTGACAAGTGGATGGGGATTCAGAAGGTCACCCTGGTTCTGGCCCCCTATTTCTCTGATAGACATAGGCAGACAATAACTATGCCCAAGTTAACATAACCCCAAAACCTTTATAAAATTCCTAACAGACATCCATGATACATAGCTGGGTTGCATGGCGTAAGCTTATAAAGACCATCATAGTTGGTAGCCAAGTGTATACCTATGAACCTATAAAGATATCTATATAGTGTACACAAAACTGCATCTGAATACAAACATATGGAAATGTAGGTGATAATATAATTATCTGCATAAATATAAATATAAAATATGTATGAGTAAAATAATCTGCATATATATGTAAAAACACAGGTATACATCTGCATTAGTACACTTGTAACTACTTGTTCATGTGCAGAAAGAAAAAATGTTTGCATTTCCATATGTTCATTTAATATTGCAGTTACTTAGGTATCACTTAAATTACATGCAAACAGTTTGTGTAGGCCAGGAAATATTTATTGATGTAGTAGTTGTGCAATAAAGTAATTTCTTTCACAATTATAACTGTACATACAACATGACTGAAGTCGGTCAGGCACCACACCCTAGTCAGAGTAGAGGTTGTGAGGGAGGGTGCAGTGTGATGTGAATGACCAGTATATATTTTAGTGAGAAATAAAAAATACTATTACCTCTGTCTTCTGCCTACATTTTAATATTATCCCCTTGTATACTTAGAATTATTAAGGAATAAAACTATCAAGCACACACTTTTGAACAGCTTAGGAAATGAACAGTTCCATGATTTGCTACATTGCTTTGTGTGTCTGCACATGTAGGCTGAACAATATTCATGGACTGTTGTATGCAAAGCATAATATAAAAAAAAAAAAAAGTCTACCAAAATTGTACTTGTTTTTATAAGTGACAGTAAAGGGAAGATTAGGAAAGTATGAAACTTGAGATGCTAATATAGATTTAAACAAATGCATGGCAAGAGAATACTGCATTGAATACAATGGCTTAGAACTAATAATCAAATATAAAAATACTTATTACAATAACATTAAAAACACAACAGAATACATGTATCAAAATTATAATAAAAATTATAATTTTTCTGCACGATATCTTAATACTGGCATTATACTAATAAAATAGATTAATAATAAAGTATTTTTAAACTATTTAAATAATGTGAATGATTCTTTTTTAAAATGAATAGAGGAATTTGATTGGTGGAATGGAGTATTTAAACAGAGGAAGTGCAACATTTTAATTGTTCTGATGAAGTCTTGCTAGTCAAGACGAAAGTGCTTAACTTTGGTGATTTTTGTCATTAAACCTGTTTTGTGGATTATGCAAGGCTGCCTGTAGGCCAATATTGTTCAAATAATACTCTGTCATCCACAAACATCAGGTAAGCAAGGTATATGGGAGAGGTAGCCCACTCCACAATCTGATATTGTTTCTTGCTTTCACAGATATTTCAACCTACTAACAGTAAAGTGTGTACTACAGCATTTTTAGACTGATATATAGTGCACCTACTATCTGTGTTATTCTTCTGTTTCATGCATGTGAGTTCTACTGTCACTGCAGTCTGGTATAACACCATAGTAGTTACTGTCAGGTCATATTTTGATTCCAGATAAGCTCTAGGCAGATATCAGTCACTCACTAATCTGCAGTGACTCAGTAGCTCAGTTTGTTAAATGCTCTGTATATAGTACATTTTGCCACACACAGACCAGTGCTCGACTCCAGTGATAGGTATCACTAAATATTACAGTAGCAGTCATGTAATGCTCACAAATTCTCTCTCCACAGGAACTACAGGTAAATGGGTGAGGTAGCCCATATTATGAGTAGAGAATTGTGTGTTTAGATTTCCCAGACTGTTAAAATCATTAGCAAGAATGTGAAAACTCAGCAATGTGCAGTCAGAAATAATATGTGTAATCCTGGTATGGCTGTATGCTTAGAGTTTCTGTTACAAGTTGCTGCAGTCCAAGTCACTGCTATTTGGTTCTATACCCATGCCTGTCAACCAAGGCATGACTGCTGTTTAGTTTCTGTACTGTACATATACATATGTCTCAAGTGTCACATTTTCACATTATGTAATTAATAATGTGTAATCTGCCTGTTACAGGAATACCATGGCAATGAGTACCTAGATTGCACAGTATCACCATTTCAGCCCACCGAACACCTTGGTAGTTATATAGGTCCACCTGATGTGCAAGGTCCACCTGATGTGCAAGTGTTCTGTGTAGGTGTGTACCTGGAGTTGTTACTGTTTGTCCAATAGTGTCCCATGCATATAGCTTGAGAGGAATGTACATGCTACATCAGCTACAGGAGATTTGTACTCACTGTAAACATAAAGAAAATACAGACCCGTAGAGTAGATAGTAGTACTGTTGTCAAGGAAGTAAGAATCAATGTTACTAATGGACTGATTTTCTGTCTCTCTCTCTCTCTACCACTTATCTTTATTTATTTATTACTGGTATTCATTGGTTATGGTTTACTCCTAACATATGTTGTTACATTAATTGTGTTTTGGGGCATGTGTTATTATTATGTATTATAATGGATGCATATTAACATATCTTGTTAAATTATCTATTTTGTTGGCCTTATGCTGTAAATGTTACTGGCATGCTGTTATACTGACTGTTCTGTTATTTATTGTTGTTTTTCACATAATTTGCAT
Source organism: Protopterus annectens (assembly GCF_019279795.1). Taxonomy (NCBI): domain Eukaryota; kingdom Metazoa; phylum Chordata; order Ceratodontiformes; family Protopteridae; genus Protopterus; species Protopterus annectens. The sequence continues at coordinate 621,864,801 of NC_056735.1, read as the reverse complement.
TGATATGTAATTGCATTATTTCCAATGTTCTGCCATGTTGTTATTACTAACAATGTTTTGTTAATAACTAACCTATACTTATTGCTATACCTCCATTACCACAGCAAGTCGGGGTAGGCCGGTTCCTGGTGATCTGCCTACCTTGCCTCAACTGGCCATGGCACTGGGTCCTAGCATTTCTGGGACCCAGGCCAGTGGTGCCACCTCCTCAGTCTATGTACCACCTGCAGCATCAGGTGGAACCACCTCAGGGGATGGGGCCTGGCCTCCCCCTCAGAGTGGTGGCAGAGGGGCTGTAGTTACCCAGGATAAACTGCTGGTCATGGTGTACAGGATTGTTCATCAGAGCTATGAATGCCACCTGCGCCAGACTGAGAGCACGCTGGATGACCTGGTGGGGTAGGCTTGCCTTGGCACCCAGCCTCCAGCACAGCCACCCGTGGGGCAGTGAAGCAGCAGTATTGACTGTCCCATGGTCCCATGCGTGGGGACATGAGTCACGCTGCTGCCATCTTATTTATTTTATTTATTTCATTTGTTAACCGGGTAGTGTCCAGCTGGGCCAGAGGCCTGTTTTCAGTGGAGACCTGGAGATAAAAGCTCCAAAGCAAATTAAATAGAAGTTACTTATTACACTAGAAGTTACTTATGAACATATGCAAGTTACAATAATTATTAAAGATATACAAAGGAATACAAATTTCAGCTTTTTACAGTAGTGTGAAAAAAAAGTTAGACATCTTGAGAAAATTATTCAGTAATTATAGGTAATTGTCAAACATAGCAAGCAAATGTCAGCAAAAATATTTATCACTAATAGGCAATTGTCAAATATATCAAGCAATATCAGTTCACCACACTTCATTCTTTTCTTTAATTTTTTTTTTTGGGAGAATGATTCAGTAGAGCCAGGAGATATTGAGAAAGGAAGATAACAGGAGGCTGCAGATGTTTAGCCTGGGTTAGTACAAGAGCACAGTGTATGTTTAGAGAACTGTTCTTTTATTGTCTGTTTAAAAGTTAGTGTGTTACTGATTGTGAGAATATGCTGGGGAAGAGAGTTCCATTGTTTGGCTATGGAATGGGAGAATAGGGAGGTGCCATAAGTGTTTTGGGCCTTACTAACTTTTAGCAATATTTTGTCAGCAGATCTAAGGGATGTTAGGTTACTATAGAGTTGAACCAGATTTGATATTGCTGACAGTTGTCGGGTTTGTGTATGACTGTGTGGGAGGTAACTAGCTGAGTTAGGGAGAGGAGATGAGGGAGCTCTAGCCAGTTTAGCTGAATTAATGCAGTTTAGTGGTGGGCTCTATATTGTTGATTTGTAGCGAATTTGGCAATTTTGTTATAGCAGGATTCAAGGCTATTTAGGTCAGTTTTGCGAAGGTTGGTAAATATTTGAGAGCAATATAGAAAGGGAGATAATAGATGCATCCAAGCAGTAGAGAGTCTGGCTTCATCAGTGAGAAATGCGTTTGCTCTGTAGAGTGAACCCAGTTTGGCATACACCTTTTTATGGCTAGAGCAAGGTGTTTATCAAACCTAAGTCTGCTATCAATTGTAACACCAAAAAGATTTGTATGTTCTACTGTAGAGGACTGCTTAAGTTTTATCTTGGAGCTCTTTGATAGTGGTAGCACAGCAGATCAGAAAAGCATCACTGGCATATTGTACAATTGAGGCTGGGTTAGCGGTAGTATGAAGGTCATTAGTAAAGATAGTGAACAGGAGTGGACCGAGAATTGAGCCTTGTGGGACCCCAACTGTCACTAGGAGCTGAGTGGAGACCTTAATTTCCCACTGAGTGGCTTGTTTTTAGCTATGAAACCATTTTAGGGTTTCAGAGCTGCAGTGGTAGATGGCTAGTTTGTTTAGACATATTTGATGTGACACAGTGTCAAATGCTTTTGACATGTTTAGGAAGGTAGCAGATACTAGTTGGTTTTTGTTTTTAAGCTGGTATACAGTGTCAGTAAAGCTGATGAGTGCTGTACTGGTAGTGTGGTTGGGCCGGAAGCCGTGTTGTGTTTTGGTACGTCTGGAAATGTTCTAATAGTTGTTTGTGTTTACATTTTTCTAAGATTTTGGCAAGTGGGGACAGAATGGCTATGGGTTGGTAGTTGGATATATCAGTTGAGTGCCCACCTTTATGCAAGGGTATTATGTTGGATATTTTCTAAAGGGATGGTACACACTGTTCAGAGATAGAACCGTTGATTAGAATAGATATAGGATAAGCTATGGACGAAGCAGCTAGTTCAAGAAAGTCACCAGGTAACTGGTCAGCGGCTAGTGCTTTTGTCAGGAGTCTGAGGTATGGTAGGAATTGTATGAGGGGTTTAGGTATGGTAGGAATTGTATGAGGGGCCAAGAAAGGAGGAGGTTATTAAAGTTTGGGAGTGAGTGGCTAAGGATTCATTGGGATTCATGGTCAGTTAGCTGGGCAGTGGTGGGCTTCCTAAGTTGCTGGCAGGTTGTGAGATTTTCGGCTCTGTCACTGTGTTTTAGTAAACAAAGTATGTCTTTTGATAGCCAGGGAAGTCTGTTAGAGTTGGCGCATATTTTTTTATGGAGGCTAATTCATTAAATATTTGAAGGAAGGAGGTATTGAAGTACTGAACTGCGCTATCAAGGTGTCAGAGAGACAGCCAGCATCATGTGTATATTATTAGAAAAAATAGTTAATCTAGTCTAGAGTGGATTGTCTCTTGGGTGCTGCATATGGGGACGTTGATATTTTGGAGGTTTTTTACCAGGGGTGGTAGGAGGTTATAAAAGATAGGACTTGTGGTTATTAAGTAGTCTGCTATCAAAATTTCAAAAGAGTTAGGGATATCATGTGGGGTAGTGTTGAATAGTGGCCTGAAATTTGTGGATGGCTTCTAAGGTTGGAATATATAATAAGCAAGTCAGTGTTTCCTGTTTTTAGAGGGGAGGCGGAGGTGTTTGTGAGTTTGTGGATATGTCAGTGCAATGGGTTTTTGTTGCCCATCAGTTATGGGCGGGAAGGTTAGATGAGAAGGAGATAGCATGGAGAGCAAGCAGTAGCAGGACTAATGTATAGATGAGTATATCTGGAGGCATGACTTGGTTCCACAACGACGCCCCCTCATTCAAGGTGTTACCCCTCGTGTCACACACCACACTGTCTGCTGTCTTCTCTCTTGTCTGTCTGTCTGCCCATTCTTCTCTCTTAACTTGCACCTCCACACATGTACCTATGTCCCCTTCCCCCATTCCACTGTCACCTTAAAAATGGGGCAATGGTCCCCCAAAAATCACAAAACAGCTATGTTGTCTTCACCTCTACCTCTGGGGTTTTAGAGTCCTAATTAATTTACAAAATAATCTGTATGCACAGTCCCCATTTCACCACTTTCCTATCACCCATTTTTTTCTTTTTTTTTATAATTATTAGCATGGATTTGCGAAGAGCTAAGTGAAGCAGTGCAGTGCAAAGACATAATAATGGATGTAAGTGAGGCCTGTGATAGCAGGTATATTTGCCCTTTTATCAGGAACTTGTGGAAAGACATATGCTAAGGCAGCAATGGCAAAGTACATGTACAACTGGGACCCTGGTGCAGAAATACAGCCATACAAAGCCATGCACATACTGATGGATGTAGAAATGTTTCCCACAGCCTGTATATGTGCACATATATCTTGCAAATACACACATTTTTCCAGTGACTCAGTTTGTTAAATGCCTTGCATACAGTACATTTTGCCACACACAGTCCTGGGTTCAAATCCAGTTTTGTCTAGCAGTTCAGTTACATTATTGTGAAGAGAGCAAGTAATGACTGAGTCATGCAATCCTAATCCACACAGGTTACTGCTAGTTAATGAACTGCTACCCACTTTTGCAAGTCAGAGGCCTGTAGGTAGGAACACACTACACATATCCGTATACTATATGTTGCCTACTACTCTGTTACTGGCACCGTTGCATAACAGATGTACATTAATTACATGCCTTGATTGGACTGTATAGGTTACCCTTAGCCTAGCTCTGCCGTAACAACTAGGCTGCCACAGCTAACACAGTTGCATGTACAGCTTGCTGTCCTCAAAAGTGCCCACACTCCCCCCTTATGTGTGATTGGCTGCAGCAGAAGCTGCAGCCTGTAGCATTTACAGCTGTATGTAAAGTTAGCTACTACAGACCTAACATAGCTTCCAACCCCCCGGAACAAGGGATCCAGACACAGCCAGATGTAATGTGGGTGGGGGGGGATCTAAGGCCCACAGATAGCGACATGTGTAATGGTTTGCCACTACAAAGATAGTAGTTTGATAGATTAACAGCTATTGCATTAGCATGCATATTCTTTTCCACAAAGATTTTTTATTTTTCAAATTCAGTTGAATAAATTCCATAGTATTTGTATATAACATATTAATAACTATGTACACTATTTACATCAGCCTGACACTATAACAGAGCTCAATATATACAATTACTTTATAGGTATAACAATCCAGTTATCAGAGTGTATCTGTTCAGCTATTGTAAAGTGTCAGTCAATGATGACTTTTTTCCATGGATTGTTAATAAATGACTTAGGATGAATCCTTAATTCTTTAATTTTAATTTCCAACAATGCTGTGGTCTTCAGAAGGCTGTAGAAGTCTTCCAAAGTCGGTATTGTGTTTGTATTCCATCTTCTTGTTATACACTTCCTTGAGATTGCAAAGTATTGTCCATACTAGATACATATTTCACTCATTCAAATGAGGACCTTCATACACATTTAATAATACTAGAACTTTAGATAAGTTAAACAATTCATTAAATAAAGCTTGTAAAATGTTTTTAATACCTTTCCAAAATAGCTTAATTTGAACACAGTAACAAAATGTGATTCCAATCTGCATTGTGTATTTGCTCACACCTCCAACATATTCCCTTTGTGCAAGAATTAATTTTAATAATTCTATCTGGAGTTAAGAATGCTCTGTGCAAGCATTTCCAATTAAAATGTTTGTAGTATTGTGTAAAGAATGTACGTTTTATTGATAATAAAATATTTGATTTAATTTCTTCGCTTAGCTGTAATGAGTGTCCTTTTGTTGAATAATTCCAATATGAGGATTTAGGTGTTGTTTTATAATTTATCAATATCTTGCAAAATTTTGAAATACTATTTCCCATGCTATAATCATTATATATGATTTCATATAGGTATTTTCTACATTTAGGTGTTTCTTTAAAGGAAGAATTACTAATTATTCTGCATAAATCTTGTGAATACATCAGAATCCTTTGCATAGTTAATCAATCTTGCTGTGGAATTTTGTATGTTGTTTCTAATGTTTGCATATTCAGAAGTTTTAGTTCTTTGATACATTGAAACCAACAAACAAATCTTTTCTGTTCCCAGGAATTAATTATTTCTCTGTATATTTTATGTGAATAGATCTTTGTAACTGTGAATGGTGTTATAAGATCAAATCAGATTTTTAAATCTATATTTGCATTAATAATTTTCCTAAATGAATCAATGTAATAATTAATCATATGAGTTTTAGTGGGCTTAGTTATGCTATATTGCATACTAATGCATAATATGTTCCATGGCAAATTGTTTTTATCTATTTTAAATTTTTTATTGATATTACAGTTAGTCATTCTTTCCAATTTGCAGAATAATTTGGACTTATCCAATCTGAGATTGTTTTAAATATTGATGCTTTTATATATGTTTCTATATCAGGAAAGTTTAATCCTCCTTGTTTCTATGGTCTGATATGATGTATTAAAGCTATTCTGTTTCTTTTGGGAAACCATAAAAGTTTTATTAGGCATGAGTTTATTTCTTTGAGTATATTCCTTTCTGGTAACAGTTGTATTGCCAAAGCTATATATAGAATCTTGGGTAGTAAAACCATTTTTATTAACAGTAGTCTGTCTTCAAATGTTAATATTATTTTGTTCCACATTTCCACAGAGATTTTAATTACATTGATGATATTATTGTAGTTTTCTCAGACTAATTCATTATTATCCTTGCATAACTCAATTCCTAGATATTTTAAGGTAGAGTCTTGTTTGGTTATAATGTGATTCCCCTTAGTCTGCAATTCTTTTTTTTTTATTTAAAAATAAAAAAATTGATTTTGATTTATTGAAATGGAGTCCTGAAGTCCTGTAAAATGTGTCAGTTAAAATATCTAATTCTTCTAATGTCTCTTTTGTATGGGATAATGCTAATAATATGTTATCAGCAAAGAGCATTACTTTAGAATTGTATTGTTCATAAACATCTACTCCTTTGATTTTTGTATTGTTATGTATTTTTGTA
>NC_056735.1:621812905-621815037 GCF_019279795.1 Protopterus annectens | reverse complement strand
TTTTGTGACTATTAAACATTTTCCTCCGATAAATATAAAGTATATGTTTGAGCTTTTAAAGGAAATCGTCAGTTTTATACTTTGAGTGGTTACCAGTAAAGTAATGTTTTGGTCAGACATACTAAAATGTGTTTTGTGAAATAACAAATTTAAACTAATAAGTGTTAACAAAAATAAGATCCACACTAGCCATGGAATGAAAATCATTCCTAATCTGATGGATAAACCTAAATCCATCAGATTATTACTCATACCTTGACAATCCAGAACATTTGAGCTCCATAAATTGAATTATCATATGGAGAATATTTGTAATAGGAATAAGCAATATTTACATTATTTTTAACAGATATAGTACTATTGTAGATTAGACAGAATGCTAATGCAATATAAATGTCTACTTATTGTATAAACAATTAATATTTACATGAAAGATAGATGACAAGCAATTCAATCATAGTAAAGTAGGATGTATCATATATAAAATATCAGTAAAAGATTATAGCACACATTTATTTAACATATTCACCCTTATTGATGAAGTCTTTCAAAATGTATTACTTAATATAAATAGACGGTAATAATATTTATACCTAATGTTTATAATACAATGTATTTTACTAGATATATTAGAAGTTATATTTCATTGTTTGCCAGCATTTAAGTAATCACTTTATTGCTAACTTACTTAAAGTATCAAGTTTGTTTTATGTAAACATTGGTGAAAGTTAGTGCATTTTAATTATCAGTGCATCCCTCTTCCCCATTTCCTACACATAAGATTTTCATATCTGTCATTTCTTATTATAAAATGAGTGAAATTATAGGTTAAAAACAAATTCAAGTATTGTGATTAATGGGGCGTGGCCAAGGATGAACACAGGATAGCAGCAGATTTCTTCAGCTCCACCAATTTCATTACATTGACAGGAATTAATTACTTAAAAAATTAATTCTTGAAGTAATTTTCTTTCTAAATATGTTTGTTTTATATAGTTCTTGAACTATATCTAAAAAAGAAAGGAAATCTTAATAATATTCCTGTCAGAAATTACTTTGGAAATTTTCCTGTCAGTTTATCAGTCTGAAATGAGTTCCAGTAAGACAAATTCTCAAGACTCCAGCATCAAGAAAGAACTTCAGTCTCTGATAATTATAGTCCAGCAACTTACTGCTAAGATGGATAAAATGGATACTAAAATAGACACTTTCATAGAAAAACTACAAAACAAATAGACTTGTTACATATGGACCTGCAACAACAGAAGATCCAGATGACAGGCATAGAAGAAGCTGTGAATAACATGGAAAATAGAATACAAGAAGAGGAAATCAACATTGAGTTTCTGCTGAAACAAAATACACATTTACAAACAAAGCTGGATGACCTGGAAAATAGATCTAGGCAATAACATTAGGATTTTTGGACTGCCAGAAAATATTGAAGGTAACAATATTACTTTTTTTTAACAACATGGCTCCCTAAAACTTTAGATTTACCAGAAGCATTCTCTTTTGGTATCGAAAGAGCACATAGATTCATAGCTAATACTAACTCTAACAAAAACTATCCTAGATCAGTTATAGTTAGATTTCTATCATCTTTGATAAAGAGATGGTTCTTAAATCTGCTTGGGCTAAAGCTCCTGTTAAGATTAATGAAACAACTGTGCTTTGACAATGACTATTCTTCCATGGTAATAGCTAAAAGAAAAGTTTTTCTGCCACTAATAAGGGAGCTTAAAAAAGCACAGTTTAAAACATACCTTCTGTTTCCTGCCAAGCTTAAAATCTTCCTTCCTGATGGTCCTAAAATTTTCGATGACTTAGACTCTGCTTTACTGTTTATCAAAAAATAAGATTTTGGAAAAATAGAAGAAATGGAATGGGCTAGTCCTTCGTTAAAGAGACTGGCAACTGAAACTTCGTGGAAGACTTCAGAGAAGAAGAAGAGACTAAAAACAAATGATTTGTACTATGTTTTTTTTTTCTCTCTCATCATTTTATTTTATTATTAATCTTTTTAAATATAGTTCCTGCATTTCCAAGAAGCAACAAATATTTTGAAAAAGATTTAATCAAAGTTATTCTCTGTGTGCAAAGAAATGTTTTGTTTCATAACTAGTCAAAAT
>NC_056735.1:621580405-621807905 GCF_019279795.1 Protopterus annectens | reverse complement strand
TAAAAGTATTTCTGGTTTAATATTCAATGAAGAAAAAACTAAAATACTACCTATATATATACGAAAAAATATTCTCATTAGTGATTTTACTAAATATGTACCCAATTCAGGTCAGATAACTTATTTAGGTATAATACTATCTAAAGATATTAAATCTATTATATATAATAATTATAATACCTGTTTTCTTAATATACAAAATCTTTTTAATACCTGGAATAATATGTTTTTTACTATGGAGGAGAGACTTACAATTATTAAAATCATAATATTCCCCAAGATTTTATACTTAATACAATCAATAATACTTCCACCTACAAAAATAATTATCAAGAAACTGAACACACTAATGTTAAATTTCTTATGGGCACCTAATAGACCTAGGATTGCATTAAAGAAACATACTAATAGCTGGTCTCAAGGGGGTATTTCTTTTCCAGACTTTAATTTATATACTATCTCTTCTATTGTAGAAGTTATTACTTTATTAATAGATCAGTCATATGTCACAAAATGGAAAGATTATTGGGAGCTAATTAGTATACACTTCATGAAAATCTCCTTAACACATAAAAATATGATTGTAAATAACTCCATGTTATGGTTACTAAAGGAATTTTGTACTTCACCTATTACACCTAAACATATGGTTTGTTACCCATTAAATATTATTATTAGTTATCGTAACTTTATATTCATGCACCCTAAGTATAGGGAATGGAATTTTATTGCATTTCCTATAATGTATACTCAGGGTATGCTTTTGTCATCTACTTCTGAAGGAACTCATTTAGCTATAGATAATGATCTAAAGTACTGGTATCAGTTGATATCTGATAATAAAGTTAAAAATCTAGATTTCTTAAAACAAGAATTTGATCTAAGAGAAACTTGCTGGTTAGAGGTTCAGACCTTTAGACAACATCTCATTAATAAATTAGATTTAATGTCTATAACTGTTAAAGAATCTATTCCAACACTGATTGATTACTTGATATTAAATTTACAACATAAAGTTTCTGATAAAGGTAAACTTTCATACATACATAAAGTTATCAGACAAGAAACTTTTACAGTGTAGATTCATACTGGAATTATTTCACTTCTATTAATGGGGACCCACCAAATCAACAAGATAAACAATATATATTGGAATCTGCTTATAGAACTACATCTTCCATTGTCTGGAGACTTTATACATGGAAATTTTTACATAGATCTTTTTATACACCTTTGATGATGAATAAAATAAATAATAAAGATAATCTATGTAAGAGATGTAATGTAGAAATTAATGCTGACTGGGCTCATATGTTTTATGACTGTATAAAATTGAAAGAATACTGGAAGTCAATTAATGAATTTTTGCAGGCTCTTTTACAGATAATTTCATTATTTCTAAATCTCTTATATTATTCAACACACCTGTACCTCAAAGTGTTAAAAGGTTAAGCTTCCCTTGTTATGGTCTATTCTAGCAGTGGCTAGGAAAATAATAACTAGAAATTGGATTTCAGATACACCTCCTTCGTTCAATGAATTTAAAAATGTTATGAATATAGTGTGCCATATGGAAATAAACACAATTAGGATTAGAACAAACAGAAAAACATCTTATTTTATTGTATGGGATAATTTACAAAATTTGTTAAAAAAAATTTAATTTCAATAGCATGGTATTTTAGTTTAATTAATTGATCTGATTGTAGTGGATGTCTTTGTAAATACTTTAGTTGTTTTGTTGAATATTATAATAATACCTATTTTTAATTACTTGTATAAAATTGTTATGATATTTCTCTTATATGTTAAAACAATAAACCTGTTTTGAAAAAAAAAAGTATTGTGATTAATGATTACAAGTTCCTTTCCATATTCATAAATTGCCATTTTATGGCATATACTGAAAGTTTTTAGATTTAAATGGCAACATTCTATTTTGCATAATCAGCAAAGGTTAAACTGAGTGATTATTGTCAATTTAATACTATTTGTTCAGAATGTGATTGTTACATTCTCTGATATTCCTAATTTAAGTTCTATTGTTTCCCTTGAACAACTTTGTCAGTTTGATGTCATGTATAAAACATTAGTTACCTTGGTAACAGCTTAAGTATTATGTATGGTCAAGATGTATTATAAAACCACAATTCCAGTTAAAGCAAGTATATGACTTGTTATGCACATTTACTTATATGAGAAAATCATCATCCTTCCCCTTGATGTTCAAAATAGTGTATGTCATTTATGACAAGTTAAAACAGTAGTGTTATTATACTCAAACCCATGTTATTAAACTGAGTGTCTATTGTCAATTTAATACTATTTGTTCAGAATATGATTGCTGCATTCTGTGACATTTCAAGTTCAGGCTACTATTGTTTCTGTTGAACAACTTTGTCAGTTTGATGTCATGTATAAAACATTAGTTACCTTTGTAAGCACTAATGTATTATATATGGTCAAGATGGGTTACAAAAACTACAATTCAAGTTAAAGCAATTACATAATGTGTTATGCATATTTATTTATATAAGAAAATCATCATGCTTCCCCTTAATGTTCAATGTAGTGTATGTCATTTATGGCAAGTTAAGACAGTAGTGTTATTATACACAAGCCCAAATTATTTAAATCCTGTCTTTAATATCTAAATTCAGCAGACTGCTTCATCTTATATGATGATTATATATTTTATGTCTAGATTTACTAAACTCATACATTACATAATTATTGTGTGTGTTTTTTTTTTCTTTTGGCTGTTGCTTAGCTATTTGAGAGACCACAAGCTGTAATGTTTATTCTTATTATTAGCTCCTTCCAAGCATGTTTATACAGTCCATAGACTTTAAATTATGAGACCCTTCTAGTTTCTTATCAGTATATTTCCATCCTTACATACACACATATCAGTACTTCAAGCATGGGCAACAATGCCCATCCAGTTTTTCCAGAATACCATTCACTAGTTCATGTGATGTGTTTCCAGGCTGTTCTTAAAATATCCAAACCAATATTTGTCCTGTTCCATTTTACCAGCCTGTTCTATGCAGTGGCCACTCTGCCAGTGAACCGCTCAACACACTTTCCATTCCCACAGATATTTCCACAAAGGAAATCTGATGACTCTCTAGCACTTCCCGGCAACCCCAAACACCCCTAGAATCAGCTTTCCATATATGCCCAACACGTCCGACAAGCTCACCTCCCAGACCACTGCAAAGTGTACTTCACAAGATCTAGTGCTCTTAGTCTTTCACAATAACTCAGACTTCCACTCTTTTGTAAGTCCTTAATGTGTTTGGACCAAATTACCTTTTAAATATATAATTGCACTTATTATTATTATTATTATTTTTTTTTTTTTATCAAGAGTTAACTTAATGAGCTAAACGAAGTGCTGGGAAACCATCAATAAGTGTACATGTGGTTTAAAACAGCCCTTTTATTATATATTTTTTTCTATTTAAAGCCAAAAACTTCATTGCCGAGAATCATCTTGGAGGCTCCTCAGAGCCATTAAGCATTATCGTCACTCTATCTCCGTTACCATAGCAACCTGGGAACATCTGTTTCTGTTAGTGTGTCTGTGTTCTGCATACCAGAGGCTCACAATGCACCTGAAGCAAAGCTTCACTTCACTGGAACTTCATGCCAAAATTCCCTCCCTTTCAGCGAGGCAGCAGCCAGGAAAAGAACAGAGAGCAAATAGATCAAAAAAAAAAAAAAAAGAAAAGAAAACTCCCAACAAGCCACCACAACAAGAGACAACACACTCCTCCAGCCCTCCCACCTCTCACTCAGCAGACATACAAACCATTCTCTGCCAAAATATCCCAAATCCCAGTTCTATCCACCCCCTTCCCTTGGATCTAGGCTAAAACACCAAATGTGTCTTCCTAATACATAAATATTAGTAAACCTTGATCACAAGCCACAACCCACAGCTTCCCAGAGACGAAAACGGCAACATATAACAGCTGCCAGACACAGCTGGATCCACATAACCATGTCGGGCTTAATCAAACAGTACTCAAAGCTATGATACCTGCCATAATTGAGATTAATTATGTTTAGACAGAATAATAATGACATTTGTACTAGCTGCCAGACACACCTGCATCCATGCACACCATATTAGGATTGATCAAACAGCATTCAAAGCTATGATACCTGCCATAATTGATATTAACTATGTTTAGACAGAATAATAATGACATTTGTAGTAGCTACCAGACACAGCTGCAGCCACACATACCATATCAGGATTGATCAAACAGCACTTGTAGCTGTGACACCTGCCATAATTGATATTAACTATATTTAGACAGAATAATGATGACATTTGTACTAAGAGCTTGCTACTATTATTTAATCAGGATATACACAACATTTCTAAATCATACTTTAACTGAAGAAGGCATTAGTCACCATGACAGCATTTTTTTTTCAAAACACTCTACTGTTACTGCTGTTATATATGATGTTAATTTGTTACATTTGAATCTAACTCTGATGAATGATACTTTGTTGAATTAGTTAATTAATTACTTAAATTGTTATCAGTAAAATCATGAAAAATGAACAAGATAAGTATTCATTGAGTTCAGGTAGGGTAATAGAAACGTCTATGTTTGTATTATATGCTGCTTTGTTTAGCTTATATATAATGTAAATAGTAACTCATCTTGACCTACCTTTGTTTGTGAAGAATTATTGGACTCTTTGAACATTCTGAATAAATCGTTACTGTTTCTCAGTTGTTTAAGAATCCCTCCTTTTTTTATATAAAAACAGACGACAAGTGATGTACATATCAGTTGATACTTTGAGAGATGTAGTTGTAAGAATTATTGTTTTGGGACAGCTATCTTGGAATCATTTTTTTTTTTTTTTTGCTTTTTCTTTCTAGCATCGGATCAAGGATTTGTTTATTTTATTCTTTTAAGAGTAGGGGCCGTCCATTCCATTTCATCTGGGTTAGACACTATGTTGCTGTTCAACAGTTTTATTATTGGCCAGACTTTTTTCCTTTGTTTTAGTATTCTGGAAGAATAATCATTGTCAAACCTTATCAGGCTTTGATTGTATTTTAAGGGTGATTTTCTCCAAGCAGATTTTAATATGAGTTCCTTGTCCAGAAATAAAAGAAACTTTATAACTATGGATCTAGGTGGAATATTTGTGAAGTTAGAAGCAAGTTTCCTCAGTGCTCTATGTGCCCTTTCAATTGCAAATGGAAGTCCCTCTTTCAAGTCTAAAAATTCAGGAATCCAGACTGTTAAAAATTAAATAATGTCTTCTCCTTCAGTGTTTTCAGGCAGACCAAAGATCCTTATGTTGTTTCTCCTTTCCCTGTTTTCTAAGTAATCGATTTTGTTACGCAGCCGTGTATTTTGTTTAAGCAGAAATTCTTTTTGGAATTTTTCCTCTTTGAGTCTCCCTTCAATGTCATTTATAGAAGTCTCTATATTTGTTATTTTTGTATGGTGCTGCTGTAATAGTTCCTTAAGAGTATCAGTCTGTTTTTGAGAATTTAATTTGAGGTTTTCTAAGTGATTTTAAAGCCATCCATCTTCAAAGATAGTTCCTGTAAGGTAGATGTCATCAATTGCAATTCTTTTTTCAAAGCAGCATCTGGATGAGAATTCCTTGAGTTGTTCATATTCAGTGACTTTTACATATCTCCAACTTACTTGACCGGAACATTTTTGCATTTCGCCACCAAAATTGATATTTATGTAGTTTAGTAGTTTATCTATACATTTCTGACATTTTAAACTTGAAAATAATAACATTTCCTATATTATTATACTAGTTTATGGCGCTCTCAAAATTCACTGCTCTCAGTTGGCCATCTAGGCTCTGCCCCCCAGTGTGCATATTCTGATGGGTATGAAGTCTGAGACTCAAGCGTGTCTCTTTCCTTACTGACCTCGACCCACAATACTTACCGGTGAACTGCCAGATGTCTACTATATCATGGGACACTGACCACACATATGAGGTGAAACTGTGGACATTCTACATAAATCTATACAGTTGACATTTATGGTACCTACAGTCTGTGCTGCTGTACTCTCCATGCCTCAGTGATGTCCATCTTAGCAACTAAGAAAGGGGCAAAGGTCTACATGAAGGCTTTATATATTGCACTGTGGTGGCATGCCATTGGTCAGTGATAGTGCATTTCAGCTGTTTTGATTGCAATTAGCAATTCTAAGTCACAGATTGGTGCAGAGGAAATCACCTGCTAATGAACAGTGCCTTAAAAAGGCAAGTTGCTGCTTATGGGGAACAGCTCTGTATGAGACATCACTAACACAGAAAGTGGATTTCAAAAAGTATACCAGAGGCAAAGTTCAAAAAAGGAGTATTGCACTCCAGCAGGTATGTGATAGATTTCTCCATATAACAAGCTGTGGATGGGAGGATGGAGGTATGGGGAATAGAGATTACAACAGTAAGCCTGTCTTAGATCTGTGGTAATGATGTGTCAGTGATACTCTGCTGTCCTACACCTACAGGCATTCCTTACAACTGTCCCTGATTTCTAATCACATCTCAGCTCTGTCTCTGTCAATCCCTCCTACAATGGTTGGCTGTTGTAGGAAAGGTAATTGATTACACATAATACATAGTGACAATGAGTAAGGGTATACACTCCTGTAACATCAAATGATGCACTGTAATTCACTCCCCTCATTCAGTCACTGTCTCACATACATAGTGTCAAAGGAAAAAACTTCAAAGACCAATTCACATAAGGTTCAAGTATGGCACCCTTTATTACTTGCAGCAAGGAGATAAAACATGCAGATACAGGATTTGTCTAAATTACTAGTGAACAGTATGCTACTTTTATACAGTTCTTTCCATGTTACACAGAAATGTTGCTTCTATTGCTGACATAGTTAGACACAACTTTCTGTAATGTTCTACAGAAAATGTTACTTATATTTCCTGCTGACATGTTCAGATTTAAAACTCACTATGTGTTACATAGAAAATGTTACTTAGATTTCCTGATGACATGACTGGATTACAAAAAACATTTGAGAAAAACAACCTGTCCTTGGGGCTTATTTTTAGCCCACTACAAACTTTCTATTCTTCAGTTGTGCAGTTCTAATATATATGTGTTACATTTCAAGGTACATTTCTAGCTTAGGTACAAGTAATGCTGACTACGGTTTATACTTTCAAGCAGCCTTTGTTTTCATTATCAATAGCTTCAGCAGCTGTGTACTTTCTCACGGCATAGGCAGAAAATCAATAACTCTTTGTTAAGTCTCATGGCACTAGTAGAAATGAAACACTTATTATTATTATTTTCATGACATTAGCAGTAATCAAATGCTTTCCTGTTAATTTCCATAGCATAAGCAGATCATGGCTGCACATATTTTCATGACATAACAGGATTAGAATGTTTCTAGTAGCTTGTGCAGATTCATGCAGTGTGAACAGAATAAATGCATTAACCCTTTTGAACCTCAAATGCACTAAGCATACATATTACTAATACATATTTTTCTAATATTTCCCCCCTTTTAATACTTTTATTCTATTTTCAAAATAAGCATAAACAGTTTTTTCTTCCCCTAACCTCTTCCTACTCAGGATTTGCAGTTAAGAGAGTCATTCAGTTTAAACTATGAAAGCATTTTCAATTTTTCAACAATTCTTCAAGTTCAGCACCTTGGTATAAGGTTTCTGAAACTGACATGTCTATAAAGTCTTTAATCAGTCTTTTCGTGCAGGGGATGCAGCAGCAAACACATACCATCAGTAGGATCATTCCTACACAGATGGCAATCAGAATGTTCATCTGGATACTGCCCCACCCCCCAAAAAATCTCTGGAAAAAGTCCATCAGTGGATTTGGTCCTGGTTTGGTCATAGCCGACACTTGCTGAATTACCTCAAGGTGATTGTCTATCTCGTGTTTGTGGTCAGGAATATATGAACAACACTCCTCCTGGATTAAAGAGCAAGTACCTCATCTCGCCGCTAGGATGAAGTCAAGAGCCATGCGATTTTGAAGCACCACTATTCTCATGGCATTCAGTTCATCAGTCACCAATTCTAGGGCAGAAAATGTTGCATTACTCATTACTTCGAGAAGTTTGGATAGTTTTCTCAGCTCCTAGATCGATTTTATTGCTCCATATGCTGGTAATATGTCTGCCCATGATATAACAGTATCACTCAAGTCCATGTGTGTCAGTCCATCTCCCACAGCATGATGGTTTTTCCAGTGCGCATCAATTTGCCCCACTGGATTGACAGGTTTCTTGATTTCTCGAACATTCCGAATTTTCCCTTGAGGTAAAACTGCTGTGTGTCGTATGGCCGGAACCAGGTAGCCCAAAAAACAACTGCCGGACCAATTCTCAGGTAACCATTTATATGCTTTTCTACCACATATAAAGTAACAGTCTTCTATTTTAGTAGTAACTTTACTATAAACATACACTTGTCCTGCATGAAACATTTTTCTGTCAATTATAGACAGTTGTTTGTAGAGAACAGAATCATGTTTTACTTCCTCAATTGTTTTGTGCATCAATTTGAAAAATGAATCATAGTTTGTATTGCAATAAGATCCGGTATTATCAGATTTAGTGTAGCATCTATAAGGAACAGTCACATTGCAATTGCTCCAACCCACCTGAACCGTATCATTCTTGTAGAAACACACAGTTCCCTTTTGTCGAACAGACAAGTGCAATGCTATTTTATCTTGTGATGTAATGTTTGATGTGTCATGAATCAGGTTTTCCCACGTGTCGTTGGCTGCTAGGGGGACTGAAGTTAACAGTAACCCCCCCGTATGCTGTTGGCAAAGCTGTGCAAATCCAGCAATTTGAAACATCGAAGGTCTCAGCATACGCATATTTGATTGCTTGGTAAGTCTTAAAGTTCGGGTGCCACTCTGCATGTTTGTTCAGTCCAATTTGTGTGGCTGAGAAAAGGAATGGCCACAACAAAAAGCTTATTGTCACTAGTGTAGTCAACAGGATGATTATGCAATACTTCTGTAGAGACGGTTGTTCTGCATTTCTGCTTTCTCCGACCCTTCCAAATAGGTACATCTGGATCTTACTGGATCCTGTCATCTTTATTTCAGATGTACGTTCTTACTCTCTGCCCTAATAGGACCTTCAGCACCAATGGTTTCTTCACTGGGGTTGAGATGGATCAGTCCTATTGATCTGACCCCCCTTTGTAGCCAGACTTTGTGCTGAGGGCCCCGATGGAGAGGTAAGATTTTTGTCCAGTTCAAAGTTCTTAACTAGTTTACAATGCGTCAGGTGGATCCACAAAGCTCGCTCTACAATTTTGACTGGTTGAAAGAAGCAAATGGTATGGACCTTCCCACCTTGGTGATGTCCAGTTTCTCTTTTTAATATTTTTCACCCAAACCCAGTCCCCTGGGATCACTGCCACCTCCGATGTTTCGGTTTGTTCTTTATCTGAAACAGAATTTGACTGCAACAGATGTTTAAAATTCAACAAATTTCTCATATATTCAGCTAGTATATAGTCAGCTTCCTGGTCTGCGGGCATGAGAAGTTTCCACTGGATTGTATAATAAGCCCTTCCAAACAGTTTTTCGAAAGGAGTCAATCCTTTTGCAGTCGGAACAGTTCTCATGCTCAACAGTACCAGGGGCAAACAATACAGCCAATTCTTTCCTGTCTCAGCTATTAATTTTCTTAATTTATTCTTTAATATTCCATTATGCCTCTCAACTAGCCCTGCAGATTGCAGATGGTATGCACAATGATTTTTTAAAGAAATACCAAAATGCTTACTTAACTGCTGTATGGTTTGGTTTACAAAGTGTGTACCGTAGTCACTGTAGATCTTTTCCGGAATGCCAAATCTAGGGATGATTTCTTTGACAAGAACTTTTGCCACCGTAGTCGCATCTGGATTTTTGGTTGGAAAGGCTTCCACCTATCTGGAAAACATATCTACAATGACAAGACAATGCTTCTTAGTTTCACATTTGTTCAATTCTATGAAATCCATACAGATAGTGTGAAACGTATATGGTGGTGTAGGGAAACTCCCTTGCTTGGGCTTTAACGCCCCTTGTGCATGATGTTTGTTACAAATTTGACACATCAAACAAAATTTTTTAGAGTAGTTTGTAAATCCATACGTTGTGAACACCTGGTTCACCAGCTTACCATCCCCCCTGTTGAGACATGGCACTGCCCATGGCTCAACAAAGCTGCATATCTAAACAAATTAGATGGTAGTATCGGTTTCCCTTCTTTAGAGATGTACAGCCCCTTTTCGAGAATTGCTCCTCGTTTTACCCATCTTTGTTTTTCAGCTTGCGTAGTGAGTGTCTGCATTGTTTTTAACATTTCTAAGTCTAAAATCTCAGAGGGTTGTAGTTCCTCATTTAAAAGAAATACTTCAGAAGCTGCTTGTTTTGCAGCTGTATCAGCTCTTGCATTACCTTTTGAAATCCTATCTTGTTGCCTGGTGTGAGCTGTGCATTTACAAATAGCTACTTTCTGAGGTAACTGAATAGATTCTAAAAGATCTAAAATAAACTGTGCATGATTGATAGGTTTGCCAGTAGATGTTATCATTCCTCAGTTTTTCCACTGTTGTGCAAAAACATGTACAGTAGAAAAAGCGTACTGGCTGCCAGTAAAAATGTTTACACATTTACCCTTTGCTAAGATACATGACCGTGTCAAGGCAATCAATTCTGCTGCCTGTGCAGATAAGTTGTGTGGTAAAGGTTTTGCTTCTATAATCTCAGTGTCAGAAACTACTGCATATCCTACTAGGTTCTGTCCTGCAGGACCCCTTTTGCACGAACCATCCACGTAATATGTCACCTCGGCATCATCCAAAGGGACATACGTGAGATCTTTTCTAGGTAGTGTCTTTTGCTCAATCACCTGCAGGCAGCGGTGTGGTGTGCCGTCTGCAGGACTTGGGAGCAAGGTAAAAGGGTTCAAAGTCGTGCATCGTTCAGTTGTCATGTGAGGTTGGCTCAACAATATAGTCATACAGGAAAGATATCTAGCAAGGGAAAGATATGCTACCTTCTCTTGCAGTAAAATAATCGTGACTGCATGAGGCACTCTCAAAGTGAGAGGGTGGAATAAAACTACTGAGGCCGAAGGCTGTACTGCCATTGCAGCTGCAACTACTGCTTGTACACAGTGGGGTAAGGATCGTGCCACTGGGTCTAGTTGTGATGAATAGTAAGCAATGGGGCGTTGCTTGTCCCCATGCTGTTGTGTTAATACTGATGTCATATAGCCTTGCT
Organism: Protopterus annectens; assembly: GCF_019279795.1. Classification (NCBI taxonomy): domain Eukaryota; kingdom Metazoa; phylum Chordata; order Ceratodontiformes; family Protopteridae; genus Protopterus; species Protopterus annectens. The sequence continues at coordinate 621,796,597 of NC_056735.1, read as the reverse complement.
TACAATCTACAGTTTGGAAAAAATGTTTATGGTAGTTTGGTAATCCTAGAACTAATGAGGACGCTATTAACTGTTTCAGTCTGCAGAAAGCAGATTCTGTCTCTGTTGTACACTGTAACAAATCATGTGCTGCCATAGGCTTTTTATATATCAGGTCAGTCAGAAGTGCAGATTCCAAGGCATAGTTTGGAATCCAGCTCCGGCAAAAATTAGTTGTACCCAGGAATGACATCATTTCCTTCTTGGTAGTGGGTTTTGGTGCTTGCAAAATTGCTACTTTTCTGTCTTCATCTAGTGTTCTACCTTCCTTGGATATCACATATCCTAGGTATTTAACTTGTTTTTTCCAAAGCTGTAGTTTATTTCTGTTTACCTTATGTTCTTCAGCGGCTAAAAATCATAATAGCGCTATGGTATCTTCTTTACAATCTTGCTGGGTGGGGGCCGCCAGCAAGATGTCATCAACATAAAGTAAAATCTGACTGCCTCTTGGTGGGGTAAATCCCACCAAGTTGCTTGCCATTTCTTGTGAGAATATTGTTGAACTTTCACAATATCCCTGTGGTAGTCGCGTATATGTATACCTTTTCCCCTGAAATGTGAATGCAAACCAATACTGGCTGTCAGGGTGTATCGGTATCGAAAAGAACTCATTGCTGATGTCCACCACAGAAAAATACTTCTGTTGAGGTTTTAAATCATTCAACAGGGTGTGTGGGTCTGGCACCGTAGGTGCCCTTGGTATTACTGCATCATTTACAGCTTGTAAATCTTGGACCATACGCCATTCTCCATTTGCTTTTTTAACAGGAAATAAGGGTGTGTTACATGGTGAATTGGGAGATTCCACCAGCACCCCTTCCTTAAGTAAAGCTGCTATGATAGGTTTGATTCCTGCCTCTGCATCTTTTCTTAAGGGATACTGTCTTTTCTGTGGTCTAAATGCTGACTTTGGCATGATAGTTACTGGTCCCGCTGTACGAATAAGTCCTACATGTGACTTTCCTGTTGACCAGAGAGTTTCTGGTATATTTTGTAAGGCATTCTCTACCTCCTTTAATAGGAGTGCTAATCAGCTGTCCTTGCTAGACTGCAAGTTTACGGCTGGGTGGGTCTGAGTTATCCAATTCAACTTCTGTATTTGTATTCCCTGTTCTGACAGTTCTAATTCTGTCTGTTTCTACCATTTCGTGACTTTTTCTCCTAGGTCTGCCCATTCTATGTTTTTGTTCTTGGTTAGGCTAATGTGTGGTAATTGATTAGATTTATAAAGTGTAAAGAACTCCTGGGGCAATGAACAGCTGGCTACACTGTTCCCTTCTGAGTCCCAGTACAGATTACGTAATATCAATCTGTTTGCATGATTTTTAAACAATTCTTGCTCATATTCCTTATCAGGTCCTGGTGTGTTACAATAATAAGGGTACAGTGCAACAAGTGTTGCCTATCAATGTCAAGGGAGGGGAACTTGCTGATGGCTACATTCATTAATTCTTCGGTCACAGTCCCGGGACCAGTTGTAACCAAGTCCTGGCTGTACCAATAAAACATTTCACCCTCCGATTGCACTGCGAAGGTATCAATTTGTCGCTGTGCTTCCATACCCTGCATGGTTGGGATTACTGCTATACTAAATAGCTGCATGAGGTCTCTGTCCAAGAGGTTTACTGGGCATTTTTCAGAAACAACAATTTTGCTTTTCTGAGTCAATCCTGAAACAGGATTAGTTATTGTGATGTTACGAGAGAGGGGATCCTGATACAGCTGTCCATTAGCTGCTTTTACCAGTATGTAATCAGGTGACTCTGTGTTTTCTGGCAGTTTGGAGGGATGTATCAGGGTTCATGATACCCCTGAGTCGCACAAAGATTTGACTTCCCTCCCTTTTACCAAGAGTGTAACTTCTGGTTTTGTGTCTGCTAAATAGAGCTTCAGGCTCAATAAAGCTAGGTCTAATATTTCATTTTCTTCACTGTCACTAACTTCTTGCACTTCCTCTATTTCTTCTGTCACATCCTCTACTCCCTCTATCACATCCTCATTTGTCCATTCTCTGCTATTCCCTTCTAGTGATTCCTGACTACCATATAGTCAGTCCTCACCTTCCTTGTCTTCCGCAGTTGCCTTCTTATTTTTCTTGCAATCCCTTGCCAAGTGTCCCTTTTTACCGCATTTAAAACACTCTCCCCTTTTCTTCCGCCTTTCAAAGTCCTCTGATCGTTGATCAGATTGTTTGTTTCCCTGCGCGTTTTTCTTGCCTTTTTTCACAGACTGTACTACATAAACTTCTGCTCCATCTTCTACAGAAAATACTTGAACTTTCTTTTTCTTTTTGCTATTAAAATGCCTTTAGGCATGCCTAGCATATTCAAGTAATGATTGTAACCTGCTTGTACGATGGTCTATCATGTGTTTTGTAATAAAACTGCTTATGGGTGCAATACTACCTTTTAAGAATGCATTCTTTAACCACTGTTCATATGGGGAATCTTGTGTTTGATCTTCAGGAACCTGCATTCCACAGTGGTTATTAAAACATTCTAATAGTCTGGCATAATACCGGTCAATAGTTTCACCTTCTTGTTGGATGCATTGATTAATGCAAGTCCAGTCTGCCCTAGGCTTCCATTTTTCAGAGATGCGGTCTGTGAGACCTTTTACTCTGTTGTCTAGTTCTGCGCTGCTATGTGGGAGGGGCCTGTGTGTAGTGTCATGGGGATTCCAGTTGCCACTAATCATGTGCCAGTCTGGTCCCACAATTTGTCTAACTACTTTTTCTACCTCTTCCCCATTTAAGTTATAACTCAGCCTAATTCCTTGTAAATCTTCTGAGAATTTTCTGAAATTAAATTTTGGATGGGGAATTCCCTCAGTGGCTTTCCGGATAACTTCCGGAGTCCAGGGTCTATACACTAAAATAGTTGGGTCCTGACTGTCTTGTCCTGCCTGCGGATTACGTACTTCTATAAGTGGGCATATTTCTTCATCACTCATAGAATGTGAATTCTTAACCATTTGATATAACTCAATGCCTTCATTTGAGTTACCAGCCCGTGTTCGAGACCTGGTCCCATTGGGATCTCTAATATACGGTTTTATTTTTACAATGTCTCTATTTTCAGTGACAACAGGATATCGTGGGGGTAGACTAACCTGTTCACTTGCTTCATATTCTGGTAAAGGAAGCGGAGGGGCTATTACTAAGTTATTGTCCTCCTTATCTAAAAACATTGTTTTTGAATTGTTGTTCTTTTGTTCCCTATGGTTTACTTCCTCAATCCACCTATGTGCCTGAGGAATTCCTAATTTGCGTTGCTTTTTTACCCAACCTTTGGAATCAGTTTTGAGCTGTTTGACAAGTTTGATGAACGAGGATTTTTCTAATTTTCCATTGAATTCATATTTATAAACCCATTTTGAATAATATTTAATGTTGTCAGCGCATTGCGACTGCATGTATTTTGCGTCTTTGGTTAACGGCGGATTTTGGGGTCTTTTTGTGCAATTATTACCCATTTTGTTCTACCCTTTTGATTGTTACGTAACTTCTCTGATTTTTAACGTGGTACCACAGATTTTGTTATACTCTCTTCAGAATGACTGCCTACCTATTCTGTTTCTCCTGATCTATGACAAAACAGTAATCTTTTCTGTCCCTGACTTGTAAAATACAGTCTTGACAAAAACAATACAAATCTAGTCCCTGATCTAAAACAGAAAACAGAAAAAAGTAGATTCACCTTACCTGAGCCCACGTGATTGATCACCAATTCGGAGACCTGTCCTTCAGTCGCAGATCAGAAAGTGGCTGGCCTCTTTTGTACAACAATTCAGCCAGAGGGCTTTTCAAATAAGAAGAACCAATTTGGTTTCTTCCCCGTATGGTTTCAACCACCTGGCCCGTCTGATCTGAGGCGAAGTGAGGGTTCCGGTCCGAAGGACAAATCTGTCAAAGGAAAAAACTTCAAAGACCAATTCACGTAAGGTTCAAGTATGGCACCGTTTATTACTTGCAGCAGGGAGACATGCAGATACAGGATTTGTCTAAATTACTAGTGAACAGTATGCTACTTTTATACAGTTCTTTCCATGTTACACAGAAATGTTGCTTCTATTGCTGACGTAGTTAGACACAGCTTTCTGTATTGTTCTACAGAAAATGTTACTTAGATTTCCTGCTGACATGTTCAGATTTAAAACTCACTATGTGTTACATAGAAAATGTTACTTAGATTTCCTGCTGACATGACTGGATTACAAAAAACATTTGAGAAAAGCAACCTGTCCTTGGGGCTTATTTTTAGCCTACTACAAACTTTCTATTCTTCAATTGTGCAGTTCTAATATATATGTGTTACATTTCAAGGTACATTTCTAGCTTAGGTACAAGTAATGCTGACTACGGTTTATACTTTCAATCAGCCTTTGCTTTCATTATCAATAGCTTCAGCAGCTGTGTACTTTCTCACGGCATAAGCAGAAAATCAATAACTCTTTGTTAAGTCTCATGACACTAGTAGAAATGAAACACTTATTATTATTATTTTCATGACATTAGCAGAAATCAAATGCTTTCCTGTTAATTTCCAAAGCATAAGCAGATCATGGCTGCACATATTTTCATGACATAACAGGATTGGAATGTCTCTAGTAGCTTGTGCAGATTCATGCAGTGTGAACAGAATAAATGCATTAACCCTTTTGAACCTCAAATGCACTAAGCATGCATATTACTAACACATATTTTTCTAACACATAGTTCCAACATTTTAAAAATGTCCCTGAATGTTCTTGATGTACTCTGGCTAAGTCCCTGTTTCTGTTGACATATCTTCCTGTTTGGTTGATGGCTATGCTTAACATACCTGTCAATGTCTTAAAGCATGAAACCAGGACAAAGCCATAATTTATGGGGGGGGGGGGGGGACAAAGGACCAAACTCAGTGACATTGTTTAAATATTTGTCAGAGAGCCACAAGTTTGTGTAAAAATGACCAAAACTGAGGCAAACATCCTGACATTCTGCAAACATCTGTATAGTTGAGAGGTATGATACCTATAGGGACACATATATAACAAGCAGGTTTGCATTGTTCTTTGTCATTGTGGCACACTGGTGTTGCTGGACTATCCCTATACACTTGTAATAGCACACTTTTAATTGTCTGGTAGTGACCATATAACATATTAGTGGGAGTTTGCCCACAGTTGACACAGCACAGTAGACTGCACAGCTGGGTGTTGGAACATACAGCAGAATCTGTCATGGCACACAGGGACATACCCCAGTATTGCTACTATCTTGGTGGTATCCATGCATGTAGAGTGTTTCCAGACTATGGGGTATGATGTGTGAGGGAGCGGTGGATAGTGCAGGGCATTATAGGAGACCTGGATCTGTACATAGTGGATGTCCATGTATCTGGTCCTGTAATGTGTTCCCCCTTTGTTGTCTTTCAGGAATCATGTACTGTCAGAGGCAGAGAATGACATGATGGTTGATAGACTGAGACAGCACCATCAGATCTTGTTGTCCAGGGGAGGCATAATTGGGGACAGTGGGCAGCATTGTCAGTAGACCTTGTGCGGGATGTCAATCACGCTGACCAACAGGACAGGACATATGAGCAGGTCTGACACCAGGCCACAGACATGCTGAATGCTGCATGATGAAGGGCAGCTAATGTTGTCAGGGATCATGCCGTCATTGTTGGATGGCCTGAGACAGAACATCCACTCACAGCCACAGAGGAATTCCTGGTGAACCTAGGAATACACAACCACTCCCAGGCATCCATCACAACATACCTCGTGGAGGTGGGTGCCATAGTGTCTACAGCAGAGGAGCGCCCAGGTAAGCGTACTGTGTTCACCAGTGTAATACTGTATCAGTCATTGTGGCAGGCTGGACATACCTATACATGGGTGTTAGATCTATCTGCATTGGGGGGAGGGGGTTAGGATTTATGCACAGTTGTGCACACATACTCAGAATGTCAGCAATACAGCCAGTATCACAGTAACCACTGTACATGTGGATATATGCACATATGACCTTGTAGTGCTGCAACACTTGGTGGTGCTGACAATACCTCTCGTTCACCTTTTCACAGGTCCATCAGGAGTGGCCCAAGTCCTTGGTCCTGTACCTGTTAAATGTGATACAGTTTTTTACGACTCATATATACCCTATGAAAGTTACTGGCTGCCATATTGCCCTATGTACAAATGTTGTGTTTAGCCAGAGTAGAATATTTGCATGTTCCATTCTGGAACACATAACTATGGTTCATAGATTGGTTAGTCAGAGGTGTGTATTTGAATGTCCATCAACACATATGAACTTATAGTTATGAGTGGCTACACAGCCTTGTATACATGAGGTAATTACTCCAAGATGCTTGTTCAAACACAAAAGAGAGATGCTACATACCTGAGACAGTGACACTAATACTGGCATATCATTCTAAAGATAGTTGTACTGGGTTTTATGTGTAGGTCTATCACATATAGTGTCAGATTTCATACCTTACAGGCATATTGTACTGGCAACTTTACCTGGATGTGGCTGACATGCAAGTTATAAAGGGCTTGACTTGTCTGTGTATGTTGGTGTGAGGTTGCCTGTTGTGTATTGGAGTGGAGATGAGAAGATGTGTGATTGGTAATGCAGTTGTGGATCCTCATTTGTATGAGTGTGGATTACCATACATAAAAGTGCAGGTAGTAATGTACTGCTTTTGTCTTGGTTTTCACAGGTGACTGGGGGGGGGGGGTTGGAGCCTGTCTCTCTCACAACCTGATGTCAGTGTCTCATCGGACTCTGATGATGATGGTGGCCATAGTGAGACACAGGTAGGGTTGTCAGGGGCTAAATCTATCCCAGAGGTTGACATCCCACTTCTGCCCTCATTGTCACCACACACATTCAGTATGCCCACACATACCTAGTCCCAGAGGCCACAGATATTGGACAGTCAGAGGGTGGCAACATTGAACAGGACAGTGTGGCAACTATGGCATCAGTGAGTGTAAACATTGGCCATAGCCAGACAGCTGGCGAGGTCCCACATAGCCAGATTGATAGGGGGGGCTTGTAGGAAGACTGCTATCCATCCAACACCTGTTGCAGGTGTCACATCATGGTTCACTCGGTGCATGTTTTGGGCTATCATTGAGGCACAGACATGTTCTGAAAGCAATACCAAATGGATGCTTAGGGTTATGGATACAGCACAGTCTGACATCAGTGACTGCCTCCACTGCACTGGATCAGTTCAGTAATCCAGTGGACAGATGGTGGGCTGAGGCAGTGTCTGTCTTGGACTGCACATTGTATGTGCTGGAATGGAGTTGGGTGTCAGACACATGGACAGAGGTCAGCAACACCATCTGCTGAGAGCCCACGTGGCCATGCACAGTCACGCTCCCATAGTGGCAGCACCTCCAGCTCTACAAAGGGATGTGTAATGTCCACACCATGACATGGCAGGCTATGGGCATGTGGTCCTGGGTGGTCTTGTGGGGGGACACAGCCCCAGGATTTGCAGTCACTGTCAGGTACTAGCACCACATCTGACCTTGGGCATGGTGGTGCCAGTGCTACTCCTGGTAGAGCCAGTTTCATGTGTTCATGGCCGGAGATGGTGAACTGTCCACTCTACTATTTATGGTCTACAACTGTCCAACCTTCACATGTGTAGGGCTAGCAGTAGGCTTGACTGTGTACACGCACACACTCAAAGACCACTGTCATATGCAGGTCACCTACAGACACATAAGGCACCGCTCCGTGTCCCATGTAACCTGCACCCCTCCTGACTCACACACATGCTGTCAACTGTTTGGCACAGCCTAGGCCTCCGAAAACTCCTGTGCATGTGAGGATACCTGTGCCACATCCCTGCCATCCATGCCATTGATGCAGGGAAATGCTACTATGTGTCCGATGCACAGGATGCCTGTATTACTTGACATGTACTTGTGTAGTGCAGTATTGTTCTACCATGTCACTTGTTGTGGGCCAAAACAGATGCTATATGCTGGCATGTGTCATGACTACACATCACACTTTGTGTATCTTTGTTGCATGGTGTTAGACTGGTGGTAGTGTTACAGAATGACAGTTGTGTCACAGACCTATGTATGTTTCTGTTCCAGGAGTCTGACAGGGATACACTAAGGACACATGACAGCAATACAATGGCAGAGGATGGTATGGCAGCACAGCAGAAAATTGACATCACAAGGTACGGCAGTATATGTGCATGACACCCTAGATGCATATGTGTAGAACAATCTTTCAGGGACAATGGGGGCAGTCAACACATTCATGCAGTCATACTTTGTGATAAGATCTGCTACCCTGGCTACATGTCACCTGGGTTATCTGAACTTATAAATCTAGAAGGTGTTGTGATGGAGTTGACACATCTATAAATATCTTGTGTCCGGGTCAGACAGGTGGCGGACATCGGTTATGATTATGTATAGAAGGGCAATTTAGGGCCAGCAGCTAGTCACAGGGACAAAAACTGCACAACCATTGTATGGGGATAGCCCATAAGGCCATGTTAGTAGTGCTGCACACAGATATATTTACACACACACAATAGCAGATTGTCAGGCAGAGCTCACGAGGTGAATGACATCAGCAGGCTTTGTAGAGGAGGCAATATAAAGGCCAGCAGCTAGTCACAGGGCCCTAAAATGCATAACCATTACACAGCGATAGCCCATGCGGACATGTCCGTAGTGCTGCATGGGGGATATATTTACACACACACACACACACACACACACACACACACACACACACACACACACACACACACACACACACACACACACACACACACACACACACACACACACACACACACACACCTGGCTGATGTGAGATTATTACCCCTCTTACATATGTGACTGTAGGTACAGTATTTCTGGAGTACGCAAAGTAGCCTTGTGTTACACAGCATGTGTGGCCTGCAGAGCGATATTGTTTGGTACTGTTATTGTATCTAGTGTTCTAGGAGTGAGGGTACTTCTCACTATCCCTGCTATGTGTGTACTGTTAGCAGTATGGCCATATGTGGCTGGTTGCAGTTAGATAGGCAAACATGTGGCCAGGAACAATATTGCCTGTCCAAGGCATGCATTGAACCATTGTACAGTACAACACTTGCTCACCTGTGTCTGTCTACAAGGTGACATTCCACAGGGTTCTGTGGGTGAGTGGATTATGTACTGTCATGACCTTGGTTTGGTTCCTTTGGGGAACTGTTTTGATGTGTAAGTGCAGATAACCTCAGCATTCTGATGGTATGTAGGGAAATGTATAGATTACCACACACACACACACACACACACACACACACACATATATATATATATATATATATATATATATATATGTGTGTGTGTGTGTGTGTGTGTGTGTGTGTGTATAACAGGGATGTCTCAATAAATGTTGCTGTGTGTGTATGTTATGTTATGTATATGACTTCTGTAAATATATGTCCAGATTCTATGTATCACTGTAATATTTATAGCAATGTATATCTATATATACATACGTATAAATAAATAAATAAATAAATATATATATATATATATATATATATATATATATATATATATATATATATATATATATATATATATATATATTGGTATTATGTGTATATGGGGTACATACTGACGACACATACTCTATGCATGTGGGTGGGGATAGGGTCAGTCTTATGTACAGACATATTTCCATATAGCAGGTCTTTGTGATGAAGAGGCAACAGAACTGCACTCAAGTTAGCTAAGTGTAGGAGCATGCCCAGTGGGACTGTCAGTACTTACAAGGTGACTCCAGGTCAGAGCTACCTGCACTCCAGGCCGGGATTTTGTGTGCTACAGACATTGGCAGCTTTACCTATTTCTGCAGTACAGCACTTCCCTGACATTATCCACGGCATTCCCCATCTGTGTGCTGCAATTAATATGTGACTGGGATATATGATGTAACACCTCATACAGGGTGACAGTCTGCATACCTCTCACCATACCTCTCAACTTCTTACAGCCAGAAATCTGGACAAAGCCATTAATAAAAGTGGACAAGGGCCCAAAAAATAGGGACAACTGTTTAATATTGCATTACAAACATAGAAAGGTGATAGAATAACATGTTTTTCTTTAGCATGGATTCTCTGAAGGGTATGATGTCTGAAACTCAAATGCCTGCCATCATTTTTTAACTTCAGTCTTTAATGATTTACTACTAATTTGCTAGAAGACCACAATTTTTTGAAAAATGGACCACGTATATGAGGCAGAAATCTAGACATTCTGCGAAAATCTGTACAGTTTAGAGGTACGCAAGCTCTCACTGTGCATGTTTTTTCATAATGTCCAGCATTTCACCCCATATATCTGGCCTGTTCCTCATACATTTGTGGTGTTCCAGTAAATTGTTGTATAAAGCAGTCAGTGAATTGTACCAACTACAAGCATTTGAGTGTTGGACTTTATATTCTTCAGATATGCTGTACTGATGCAACCCACTTTCATAATAGCCACCTTCTAGGTGAATCAGAGCATGTGAATGTCTGTCTCTAGTTTTGGCCCTTTGTCCCCCATTCTCTCTGGTTTTGTCCAGCTTTCATACAATAACAGAATGAGGGGTATGATAGTTTGTGGGGACACCACCATATGACTACCTCACATACAAAAGACGTGGGTACTGCCAGATTCAAAGCATCAACACCATCATCCATGATAATGTCCCTAGTGTACTGAGCCACACAGGCTGTTAGACATAGATGTGTCATATATCACACAATCGATAGCATACAGACATACATTGAGACACAGAACATGTGCCTAGGTTCTATTTCACAGCCCTGGAATTGGCTGATCTGCTGATATATCATTGCAGATTTACTGTTACAGCAGTTGTATGGGTACACTGATGTGTTGGTGGTGGGGGACGAGCAGCCCATGCTCTACTGGCATTGGCAGTTGTGCGACTGTCGTGTGACCCCACTATTTGCCATCTCCCTTGAATAATGTAGTGAACTTTTCAGCTATGTGGCCTAGTGCATATTATGGAGCACATACTATTGGACAGAGTACCTGTTGTCCCAAGTGGCTGCTAGATCTTCCCAAGTAGCACAGTAGCCCACTATATTCTCTTGCATACATGCGGCAAGTCCATACATATGCTACCATATGCTAGTACCCCTTACAAGTGGTGAATAGGTGTGTGACTTACCTTGCGAATGCAGCAGTTGACAGACCTGTAGTGGTTAGGTACAGGATGTGTAGGCTGGCTGGCATCATGTTTACTAATATGTATGTGAGCTGGAGTAAGGTGTCAGTCCCTAAGGCCCTAAGTTATCAGTGCATGTGCTATGCATTGTCTCTTGGCCAAGGCCAGGGCATACTGGGCATGCCTGCATCTGCCTACAAGGACAACTGCAGGGGTTTCCTCCTTGAAGTCCCCCTGTGGGTGTGGCTGTGGTGACCTAGGCACTGGTGGGGGACTGTGTATCCCTTCCCTTTGTTGATCCTGCTGTAGCTGTTTCCGCAGGATTATATTATGCAGCATAGCACATACTGTGAATATATGTGCACATGTGGCTGGAGAGTACTGCAGGGCTCCACCAGATATATCAAGGCACTGGAACCATGACTTCAGCAGCCCAAACACACGCTCTATGATGTTCCTAGGTTATGCATGTGCCTCATTATGGTATTTTTCAGTGGGTGTGTGTGTGCATTTCTGATGGGTGTCATCATCCATGGTTCCAGTGAGTAGCCAGCATCCCCCAGTAAATGGCAGTGTGGGATGTCCCCCCTAGGAAACATTTGGCACAGCTGTGATGCATACCAGATATGGGAGTCATGATAACTTCCAGGGTTGCTGGCACACACATTCATGATAATGACCTGGGCATTGCATGTGACCTGGCAGATGATGGAGTGATACCCCTTGTGGTTGATGTAGATTCTACCCTCCTCACCGGGTGGTGCCTTGATGTGTACATGAGTGCAATCTATGGCACCCAGTACCTCAGGGTAGTGTGCTACATGGTAGAAGTTTTGCATACTGCTGGCCCTCACCTCAGGGGTGAGGGGAAAATAATTGCGCTCACTGGCATGTGGTAGCATAGCATCTCAGAACTGGTGGAGTACCCTGGATGCTGATGCCTGTGAGACCCCCATCATGTTCCCAGTTGGTCTTTGGAAAGTACTTGTAGCTAGTATCCTAAGAGCTGCACATACCTTTGTTTCCACTGGGATGGATTCTCTGCTGTTGGGTCTGGGTCAGAGTTGGGTTTGGCAGAGCTCAATGAGTTCCTGTAGTATGTTCCTGTCTACCCTGTAGTGCTCTACAATCTCCAGCTCATGTAGCCCCTGGAAGGTTACCCTGGGCCTGAACACTCTTCTTCTTCTCAGTCTAGGCCTATTGTCAGCAGCAGCAGCAGCAGCACTGACCTCAGCATTCAGCACATACAGATGTAGCAGAGCTGCAGCAGCCCCTAGCATTCCTTCAGTTAAAACTCCCAAGTCTGTACTCCAATGGTTCAGAGTATGGGGTGAAATCAGATTGTAGGGTGTATGCAACCTTTATAGTGCTCTGCTGTAGGTGCAGCATATGTGATTGGCTACCTATTATGCATTCCACCTGCTAAGTACATCAGACTGTTAATGGCCCTAGTTTAGGTGAAACAGGAGTCATCAGTAATTAAGATGTCATTGCCTTTCTCAGCCAATTTATTTTTAAACAGACTTCTTACTCAGCAGAGTGCTGCGCCACACAAACACATGCCACGAAGGTAAACAGTGCTCAGCACTCAGTGTACACACCACCACAAAAAGGTCACACTCAGCATGGTGGTGTGCCATGCAAACACACTCAAACCCGGTGAAATATACACCCTGAGGGTAAACAAAGCTTAGCAAGCACTGTACACACACCCAAAAAAAAAAAAAAAAAAAAACAAACAAACAGAATCACCACGGCTTAAAGACAAAAATAACTTTAATGTAAAAAATGAGTAAAAGCCTTCATGACTGAACTGTCATTTCTTCAGACTCTCACACTAATAGCACCTGCTCCCTATTTAAAAACACATCAAATTAAGCAAATCAATTAAACATGCAGCTTTCTTAAAGACATATATATACCATCTCATAATATTATGTAAAAAATGTGACTAATGCATATTATTCTAAAACGCTTCAATGGGGGAGTGCATGTGCACGTAGCAAGAGTTTAAGAGACACCATATCATTGATTCCAGGTGCCTTAGCTGCATTAAAAATCAGAATTCACCTCTGTTCGGCCAGCTCAGTCTTATTCTTGATGTCTACCCCTCTAATAATATCCTTCACAATTTCTAGCACCTTATTCCTAATGTTTTCTCAAATGTACACAGACCCCCTCCCTGCTCAGCAGAGCTCCGTGCCTCGCAAACAGACACCGCTGAGCTCCAATGAGCTTACAAGTCCTCAGACACACACCCCCTTTGCTGTCAGCTACCTCTTCTCTGGACACCAACAAGGTCCTGTGCCTACACAAATGAGGTCTGCAGACACAGATACCCATTTGTGCTATTCAGTAACCCCAGCTCACTTGCATAGAGTCGTGCACACAACCTGGGAACTACACTGTTCCAGCAACAGAACCATTCCACCACTGCAGATACTCCATGCAGGGTCCTATAATACATTACTGTCATGTACTACTAAATGTCGTTTTTACACTTTTACATTTTTTTTTCATAATGGTATGTTTGCGGCTTGTGGCGTGGTGTGCAAAACATACCCAGATTATAAAAAAAAAAAAAATATTTTGCATTATTTCCCATACGGTTTTGGGCACACCGTGGATAGTTTTGCACATTTCTTTCTCTGCTATGCTATTTCTGCCCATCTACCTGCTATTTTATAGTCCCTGTTGTTTTTTTTTACATCCTGTACATGGAATTTTTCCATGTACACTATGGGCACCAACACGAGGTCTGTAGGACTGCCTATCTGCTTTCTGGATCGCTCTACCTCCCTCATATGCATGCAATTCATCTGCTTATCAGGTGATTTGCATGCCACGGATACTTCCATGTTGGGGGGCTCATGAGCACCGCTCAGCTCTGTTTAGTAGATCGCACGCCTGCTTACCTTCATGTAAGCAGTGTGCCACTATGCCTACATGGAAAAAACGTCCATGTAGGGTTTATTAAATTCAACCAGAATCTTATAAATCAACTCTACACAAGTATATAGCTACATATATTCCAAGAAATACACTCTGTTAAGATACTAAAACACACATCTAGCAGCAAGATTCAAGTAATAGTATTGCACATGAACCATGTACCACATTATGGGTGAACAAGCACATAGCAGTAGCAGTTGAAGAAAAAATATTGCACCTGGGTTAGTAGTATAAATTATAATGGTTGGCTGGACTTAATCAATAATAGATAAAACAATATCACACAGTGAATGAGAAGTTTCAACATCCTGACTTGTCAATGGTCAGACCTAATGTTGAAGTTAAGAAGTCTCATCACCTTCGGATAAAAAATGTCTTTGACTCTAGTTGCCCTGCATCAAGTACTACGGTATCTTTTACCCAATGACTGTTTGCAGGATGAGTTGTATCATTTAGTATTTTTGTGGCTCTCTTTAGGCTCCTCAGTGTATAAAGATCCTGGATTGTGGGCAGACTAGTGCCAGCTATCCTCTCAGCAACTCTCACCACTCCCTGCAGAGATTTCTTATCTGCAACCAAACAGCTCCCATACCATACCAAAAAAGTGGATGTCAGGATGCTTTCAATTGCTACTCTGTAGGAGGTGGAAAGTGCTGACAATGGTATTTTCAGCAAAAAGTGGAGATGTTGGTGTGCTTTTTTCAGTATGTGGCAGGTGTTCCCTGACCAAGAGAGATCATCAAAGATATGAACTCTGAGGAATTTGGTACTGCTTACCCTTTCCACCATCTCTCCATTGATCATGAGCAGTGTATGGGGTGTTTGCCTCTTCCCATAGTCTGCAATAATCTCTTTTGTTTTACTTACATTCAGTTCAAGGTTATTTCTTGCACACCAGGCAATCACTGTGTTAACCTCTTCCTTGAATACACTCTTGTTCTGTCTCTCCTGATGAAACCCACGACTGTGGAATCATCATCAGACTTGATGATATGATTTGTACTAAAGTTTGCTGTGCAGTCATGAGTTAGGATAGGTTAGGATGGGTTAGGATACAGCAAGCACGAGTGAGACATATGTCATTATATAAGTGCAAAATTCTTCCTAACTGGTTTTACAAGACACGTATTTATAAAGGATGTCCTCAAGTATTTATAAAGGATGTCCTCAGTGCAATATTGCAAAAAAAAATGCATATCAGGAACAAATATGATCATTATGTTTGTGTAGCAGACTGTAATATGTAAACCGCATCATTGTTTGATAGCAAACACTGTCTTGCCAAGTAAGCATTTAAAACTTCCCATAAAAATGTCATCCAAAGTTTGCATATGCACTTCCCATACATTCTGTTTTAATTCAATAAAGATTTATAAAATAAAAATTCTTTTAAGTAAGAAATTGAATGCTGTATAAAATGATGTGTGAATTTATTGTGTGTATTATTTTCTTTTTTGTCTATATCTCCCCACTTTCTCTGTTTTTATTTTAATTATGCATTCCTTTGTCCTTTGTTAATGTATTTATTTTCTGTTTATGTTCATTTTTTTACAGATTCAAAATTTCTAGGAGAGACCCAGGCACATACCTCCCTGGTTAGGAAGTGCTCACTGACTGCCCATCTGGGAACAACCTCAGTCAGGGTGGTGGCACCGGCCATGCAGGCACCCCAGCATGTGGCAGCCTGGCAAGCCCCACTGAAAAGGGGCTTCAATACTGGATTGAGGACATGCTGGAGAGTTAGATGATAGGTGGTTTCATCCAGTTGAGGCCTGCCTTCAGGGTGTTCAATACATACTGTCCCAGCTGTTGCCAACCTCCGCACCAATACAGGCCCCTACCCTCTCAATATTGGGGTCCTCCATTGTCCCACCATCTGGCAGTGGAAACATTTGAAGCTCTGTGGGCATGGAAGTCCAAGGCCAGATGCAAGCAGATAAATATAAAAGAGATGCTTGCCCTGATCAAGGCACTCAACTCTCTAAACCATCTTTGGTCCTGGGGACCTCTTCAGGATGTTATAGACAATATCGCAGTCATGTGGTACATCAACAAGCAAGGAGGACCCAGGTCATACCCCCTCTGCGGAATAGCCATGTTAGCATGTGATATAGCTTCACTGCAGTCTCACTCTACAGGCACCCTACATTCTGTCAGAGTAAAACTGTGTCAGACAAGCTGAGCAGGACAAGGGCAGACCCTCATGAATGGAAACTAGATCAGAGGAGGTCTTCCAAGGTTTGATCCATCTATGGTGTGTTCCTTAGGTAGACCTCTTTGCCTCTTCTCTGAACAATCAGCTGGTAAGATTCTGCTTCAGACCTGGAAGACCGAAGTCTTTCCATTTCCATGAACAGAAATGCTGTTGTATGCTTTCCCACCCTTTTTACTGATATCCAGGGTTACTTCTGAAGATTCAGAAGGAATTCCCTAAGATCATTGTGTTGACTCCTTTCCAGCCCAGCCAACCATGGTTCTTCATTTTTTTTGAAAATGGCAAGGGTAATTACCACAAGCTTCCTGACAAAGTGGATCTAGTCACAGAAAAACAGAGGTGTTTGATACACCCTGACACCAATCAATTTCAGTTTATGAACTGGATGATAGAGTCTTAATTCCCTTTAGGTACCTGTTTACTAAGAATATGCAGCAGGTACTAATGGAGGCCTGCTACTAGAAAATCATATATTAGCAAACAAAAATATTTTTTTATTTGGTGCCAAAAACATAACCAGCACCCATTCAAGGCTAGATGTCCATTGGTTTTACAATATTTGTGTGAGTTACAATCCTATGGGCTTTCTTATTCCTTTATCAAAGTTCATTTATCATCCATTTCAGAATGTCTGCCCATGGATCTTCCTCTATCAATGCATTCTTATGTCAAAATGTTTAGGAAATGGATGGGTTTTGCATATGAGACCTCCAGGAAAATGGGCGGCCCCTCCCTGGGATTTTAATTTTGTGTTACAGAAGCTAACATTTGCTCCATTTGTACTAGATAACCTGGCTGAGTCGATGTTCTTAATATGGGAAACAGTCTTATTAATTGTTCTGACCTTTGCAAGAAGGTATCTGAGTCGCAAGCTCTTATGGTAAGTCAGCCCTATCTCATTTTCCACAGGGATGGGGTTTGTTTGAGAACGAATCCTTCTTTATGCCTAACGTGGTATATGAGCTTACTTTAAGCCAAACTACTCACCTCCTCACTTTCTTTCCTGAACCCACAAATGAGGGAGAAAGGATTTCCCATACCTTGGATGGCCACAGACAGCTCAGGTACAATCTTGACAAAGCTAAATCCTTTCAGATCTTCTGATCAATTGTTCAAGTTTTGTGAGGGTAAAAAGAAGGGGCAACTTGTGTCAAAAATACTATTTCCAAATAGCGATCTTTGGTTGTACTCACCACAACTAAAGTATTTCAGGCAGGGTAAAGGCCCTCTCTACCAGTGCCTTGGCATCAGCTATGGCTTTTTGGAAAGGGTTGGATTCTAGAAGTATTGTAGAAGGTGTAACTTGGTCCGCTGTACATACTTTTACAAAACATTATATGTTTAATTCTTTCTCTAGGTCTAAATCAGGCATTGCAAGGACCATTCATCAAGTCTTCTCCTTCCATCTCCCAAATAATTAAGGCTACTGCAGCAGTGATCAATATGATGAATGTAGTGCAGTTGTCTAAGTAAATTTACTGTAACAGTAGATGTTTGAATGATCACTGTTTCAGTAGCCACTCCCTCCTTCCAGCCCCCTTATTTTTTGTGTGTTGTTTATTTTAGTGTGTGTGGTTTATTTTTTGTTCCTTATAGCATTGTCATTTCTGGGCTCAGCCTCCCTTTCTTTGTTGGCAGGAAAGCTCTGAATTGCTTGGCACCCATACTTGTCTTTTAGTCAGCTCAGCTTGAGCTGTCAGACAGTTTGGTCAAGTGGAAGGTTTCCTGAAGTTTTGGAAGGTGGACAGCTGTTATATCCTTGGCAGGGTATAACCCATATTGCCAAAGCTACCAAAGCAGTGCTCATTTGAACATCTAATGTTATGGTAAGTTTACTTACATAACTGTACTTTGCTCATGTGGGAATAAATTACTTGAGATATATAATCCTGTGGGATATGCAGAGAAACCTGTTAGAACTTTTTCATGGACCTTACAAATGCAGCTAAGACACTGCTCCTGAGTGGAATCCTTCCTTCACTTTGAATGATGTCTAGATACAGAAAGAAGGTAACTGGCCTCAATAATTGGTTAAATAAGTGATGTCTTTCCAGGGAGATCTGGTATGTGTCAGCACAGGAGAAATTCCTTTCCAGCTTGCTTTGCTAAGGTTGACCTGCAACTCTTGTTTCAAAGCTTTTTTATACTTTACTAAAACCTTTGCTGCCCCCAATGCCTTTTATAGACAGAATCCAGTTGATGGTCATTCTAAATAACAAACAAATCAGTCTAGAAATTGAATTACATTAAGGTGATTCTCCGCAATGACAAAATTCTAAACCATAAATTATCTGATCTTGAAACACTCCAGCATTTGGAAAACATCCATATATGCATAGTTGCTGAAATTTGGTTTTAAAGTAAAGAAAGCAGTAGCTCTATATCAGTGTTTTGTGCTTTTTAAACCTTCAGACCCGATGTCAACTGTGATGGATTCTCTATATTCGTCAAGGAACATATTACCTCCAGGCAGATCTCCGGGGAATCAAAAAACAAATTCACTAAATTACAGATCACTCTAGATAGGATTAATTATCACCCAGCACCTTCTTTGTCAACTTAATGACCATGCAAGTGTCCTCAATGTTTTAAATTATTTCCCTGTTAGTAATATCTCTCCTATTTGTTGTGAATTTAACTACACTTCATAAACTGGGAAAACTGTATTCCAAAGGTAGAATATGCCCTCAAATTCATACATTTAATAAGTAAAAATTCTCTTGAGCAGTTGATAGGTAAACTTACTAGAGAAAACAACATTATTGACCTAATTGTTACAAATGAGGCTGCCTCTTGCACTACTCCTCTGATATGTCCCTCACCAGTGAAGTCTGAAAATAAACTTGTGACCTTATCCTTTAAAATCCCAAAAGCTCCTACAGCAAACCCCATTGAATTTAAGGACTACAGACATACCTGACTCGACCTACTCTGTGATGAAATATCAAAATATCAAAATTCAGTTATAACTACACCTCCCCTGACCTTACTACAACAGTAGGCATTACTAAGGAATTTTACATTCATTTTGAAAAATGCATAGAGCTAGCAGTCATTACCAGAACCGAGTATTATGGGGAATTCAAAAACAAACCATACTGATGATCTACTACCATAAATAATTTGTACAACAAAAGAAACAAATACCTTAAATTATTTAGTAGATCCAAAACCCCATTTCTAAATGATAACATCAAAAGAATTTAAAAAAAAATGAAGAAGCATGATTAGGTCCACTAAAGGAGCCCATGGACTTTGGCTGGCCTCTGAATCCAAACATAATTATAAACCTTTCATTGTCCATGTTAGAAAACTAAAAAAAAAAAAAAAAAAAAAAAAAAAAATTCCCTGCATTGCTCTCAACTTATTTATAATGTTGCCTCCTATTATGACTTAATAGCCTCTGCCAATATCCTTGCTAACAAATGTAATGTCAATTTCACCTCCAAGAGTTCTATTCAAAGCCCCAGCTATCTGAATCCCTTACTCCCCCAATTATCTCTGAATGTCATTTACTGAAAATGCTAACCAAGACCAAAAATACTTCCTCCACGGGACCTGACAATATATCTGTTTGCTTAGTTTTAAACATGCTGTTGCAGAAGCACTCCTCAGACTGTTTAACAAAAGTTTAACTTTTGGTTTTAGCTCTGATAAGTGGCACACTGCTGTGGTGATGTCCCCCATAAGGATGTTCTTACAGTTGTTCCAGGTAATTACAGTCCTACAAGCCTTACAATTTTCATCTACAAAACCATGGGACATACTATAGCTGACCTCATAAACTACAATATCAAGAATCTGATTAGACTTGACCCCCTAGCAGTGTGACTTTTAGAAGAGTAGATCCTGTCTGTTTAATCTGATACTTTTCTACAAAAGAGTCACAGAGACTGTAGATGCTGGCCATACACTGCATGCTATGTATCTTGACCTCGCCAGGGTCTTCAACACCTTTCCCCATACTGGCATCATAATAAGAAGCTAAATGCGTCAAAAATCAACCCATATCTGATAAGATGGATAGTAAACTGAAAAACAGATGTCACACAATGTGAGTTGCAGATGACTTATCAGAACGTACGAAGGAGACCAGCATTGTCCCACAGGGCTCAGCATTGGGACCTCTCCTTTTTTGTATTTACTTCACAGATCCTTTAATTTAGGGCAGCTAATTGCCAAAGGAATATCATCAAGGTCTAAAGTGGTAGTTACTCCTTTTAACTCAGCATTGATCAGGATAGTTACTGAGTACAACACCTCTCTTTAAAATGTATATTAATTAACATATCAAACAATTAGAAAGACTCCAAATGTTCCTCTTCAAAAATATCACAGGCCTAAACTCCATGCGTTACTAAAAGAGGCCGTTCTATCCCTTAATTCAGTGTATACCGACTTTTGAGAGAAGATCTCTGACTCATTTATTGTACCATTAGAGACCTGATTTCCTGTCCATCCTGTTTCAGTGCAAGTCCAATATCTCCATCGGTGCTTGAACTGGGGACCTAAATCTTTACCAACAGATAAATCAAAAAAGCTTTGGAGGGACAAGTTTATAATCCAATGCCTTCCAAACTTTTTGAATAAACTTCCCCTATGTGTTAAGTAGTACAACTCAATATTTTACTTTAAACCTAAACTAGATTATTGGATGGGTATATATAAATTTACTCCAAGATTGACTTGTATGCCCCCCTGGAAAAAGGAGGTGTGGGATGAAGGAGGGTATTGGCTTGAATGGGCATAGGACTTAGTGGCCTTGGAATATCTATGAATCTATGAATGTATGTGCTTAAATATATCTCCCATTACTCATTATAAAAAGTTGTACTTCATAGTCAGCATCCACCCAATTACTACTTGGTCAGGAAAATAGGTCCTTCTTTTAACATC
The DNA here is from genome assembly GCF_019279795.1 of Protopterus annectens. Lineage (NCBI taxonomy): Eukaryota > Metazoa > Chordata > Ceratodontiformes > Protopteridae > Protopterus > Protopterus annectens. The sequence continues at coordinate 621,775,271 of NC_056735.1, read as the reverse complement.
TTGTCTGAAAGCTCTAGCACTTAAGAAGATCATCACTCTTCATGCTGTACTGGAGGGACAATACTGGAATGTGACTTCAAGTGTCTGGTGTGGTTAGAGAACCTATTGTTCTATTGTGCTGTGCATTCTGACATTCTGACCTTACTATCACATTATGAACCAGTATGAGATGTATTCAAAGAGGGAGCAGACTCTTGCTGCCTAGGAACAATTTATTAACCATCAGACTCAATGAGGAGAAATGAGAGCTGTTTTGATGACTCACATTAAAGACACATATGATGGAGGTTAAGAATACCCTATCACTGAGGAGTAGCCTAGGACAATAGGGTACCATAGGAATCAGTGTTGGGACCACTCATTTTGAGTGTTTTCATTCTACATAAATCATAACAAACAGACAAAATTCTGTTCCCATATGACAACAAGGTAGGAACAGTGGTAGTAGATGGGATACTAGACTAAGTAGGGAGCTGGATATGTCAGAGCAGTAGGCTACCAGATAAAAATAAAAATTTAATGATGAAAGCACAACGGTGCTCAGCCTGTGCTACAACAACACATAAAGCATGTTTCAAATTAGAGAGAAGTGAAGTGGAAAATGTAGACCAGAAAAAGGCCCCCAAATACAGATGGATATGGCTGCAGCAAAAACCCCTGGGATGCTGGCATAGCTCTCAGCTGTCCAGATTTTTACTCATATTTTGGTCTGTTCCTCACAAAATGCATGGCTTTCTAGCAAATCAGTGAGGACTGAAATCAGTAAATAATGGCATACATCTGAGTTTTGGACTTTGCTTCCTTCAGAAAATGCATGCTAACACAAATTTTGCTATTCTAACAACTTTCAAAGTTTGTAAGAGCAATATTTAAAATCTGTCTCTGTTTTTGGTCCTTTGTCCCCCCCCATTATTTTAGACTTTGTCCAGATTTCTTCCACTAAGAGGTTGAGAGGTATGGATGCTGGACTGCATCACACCAGACAGTTGGTGGTCCTACTTGCACTCTGATGAGCAACGGTGAAGCCACAACTTATGTGCTGCATGAAGTTCTAAAGGGCACATAAGGCTGGGAGATTGTGTTAATGGGCAGAGTGTGCAGGAAGGCAGCAAAAGTGTTGAATGGAACATATGGTTTAGATTATGAGAAAAAGCTCAAAAGTTCTGAATTTTCTATCCTGCAGTCAGGGAAGGAAAAGGGGGACATCATCCAAATTCATAGGGGATTGCACTGGATGTGTGAGGGAGAATCATTGAATAGGAAGGACATATGGAGAATATGCCTTAAAAATGTCATAAGCAAAGTGTGGGTTGATCATCTCATGTATACATATTTCCAAGTGGCAGCAAAAGGAGGCAGTTTGTCATTTGAGTTGGCCATGTTACATCACTATTATTTTACTTCTATCCCCTCACCCATACTCATATTGTGAATGGATTGAGAGATTTTCCAAGATAGATGACAGTCAGTAAGACTAAAGATGCATTCAGAAAAGTATGGGTAAGAGGGGCGTGGCCAAGGATGAACACAGGATAGCAGCAGATTTCTTTAGCTCCACCAATTTCACTGCACTGACAGGAAATAATTACTTTAAAAATTAATTTATGAAGTAATTTTCTTTCTAAATACGTTTGGTATATCTATTTCTTCAATAATATCTAAAAAAGAAAGACAATTTTAATAATATTCCTGTCAGAAATCACCTTGGAAATTTCTCTGTCAGCTTTTCTGTTTGAAATGAGTTCCAGTAAAACAAATTCTCAAGATTCCAGCATCAAGAAAGAACTTCAGTCTCTGATATCTACAATCCAGCAACTTACTGCCAAGATGGATAAACTGGATACTAAAATAGATACCTTCATAGAAAAAACTACAAAACAAATAGACTTGTTACATATAGACTTGCAACAACAGAAGACTCAGATTACAGGCATAGAAGAGACTGTAAATGACATGGAGAATAGAATCCAAGAAGAGGAAATAAACATTGAGTTTTTGCTGAAACAAAATACACATCTACAAACAAAGCTTGATGACCTGGAAAATAGATCTAGGTGCAATAACATTAGGATTTTTGGACTGCCAGAAAATATTGAAGGTAACAATATTACTTCTTTTTTAAATATATGGCTCCCTAAAACTTTAGACCTGCCAGAAGCATTTTCTTTTGGTATCGAAAGAGCCCATAGATCTATAGCTAATACTAACTCTAACAAAAAGTATCCTAGATCAGTTATAGTTAGATTTTTATCATCTTTTGATAAAGAGATGGTACTTAAATCTGCTTGGGCTAAAGCACCTGTTAAAATTAAAGAGGCAACTGTGTGTTTTGACAATGACTATTCTTCCTTGGTAATAACTAAAAGAAAAGTTTTTCTGCCATTAATAAGGGAGCTTAAGAAAGCACAGTTTAAAACCTACCTTCTGTTTCCTGCCAAGCTAAAAATCTTCCTTCCTGATGGCCCTAAAATTTTTGAAGACTTAGACTCTGCATTGCTGTTTATCAAAAAAATAAGATTTTGGATAAAATAGAGGAAATGGAATGGGCTAGTCCTTCATTAAAGAGGTTGGCAACAGAAGCTTCATGGAAGACTTCAGAGAAGAAAAAGAGACTAAAAAACAAATGACTTGTTCTATGTTTTTTCTTTTTCTCTCTTTTTTTCTTCACTATTAATCTTTTTAAATACAGTTACTGCATTTTCAGAAAGCCACAAATATTCTGAAAAATATTTAATCAAAGTTATTTTCTGTGTACAAAGAACTGTTTTTGTTTCATAATCAGTCAAAATATCTGAGGAACTAATAACAAGCTATCATTCAATATGTTTCTCTTTCTGACAAAGAGAACCAAGGTTAGTAACTTGATACATTTTTTTCTTCTTTTCTTTTATTTTAAATAATGACATTCTTTTTAGATTATGCATTGAGTAAGGGGTGGGGGAGGGCAGGGAGAGAAGTGTAATGAAAATATGATAAATGGAATAATAACTTATTTATTCCTTGTAAAAAAGTATATATGCTGTTTAAATGCTATTGCTAATTATACTTCCTTGATTCTATTGCTTATACTTGTTTACAAATAATCTGTCATGCTTTAATTAATAATAATTAGAACTAATTAGTAGTAAATAATATGTTTCATATCCATCTTTATTAATATAAACAGCAAGTAATATTCCACTGTAGATACTTTTTATAGCTTCCTTTTTCATTTTTTTATCTTTTTTCTTACTCTCTTTTTATTTTCTACTCTCTTTTTTATGCTCTCTCTCTCTCTATTTCCTTTCATATTAGTACATTCACATGCTTTTGATCATACTGATACAGTAAATAATAAGATTTGTATAAAAATTGAATAGGGGCATAAATAATTAGTTCTATTACATATTAATAACTGTGGGCTTAGTTTCACTTTCATAGAGGCTGTAATAACTTGTAAAATACTTGAAGGTTTTGCTCTGTTTAGCTTCATTTATATTGCTAAATGAATGTCAGTCACTTGTTTTTATCAAAATTCCCGCCAGAATGTTAAGGGAGACAATTTGGGATGTGGGTTACCTCGTGAATAGTGTCCTCGAGTTGTTTTAAAAGCTTCAACACTCAGAATTCATGCAGAGAAGCTAAATACAGTCAATTTGAACTTTGACCCCTGAATTCACACTGACACATCGCAGATTCAAGAAGAACACTCTACCAGGAAGTAGAACTGCTGCAAATGCGACTCTGCGATGGAAAATAAACTCTAAAACATTTAAATGTGAGCTATTTTTTATAACTACTTACTTATCCATGTTATAATTTATAAAATATGAAAGTTATAATGATTTTAAATGATTCAGTATCCCATAGTAAGCAAATGTGATATTTTAGAAGGCATAGAAAGTGAAACATTTATACATATGTTTTTGAAAGTTTACTTGACTGCAACATATTAATGTATGTAAAAACCTATGATTTAAACATATACATTGCTATAATTCATTTGATTTATCTGACTGACAAGTATAAATATCTTTATGACTCTATCTTAGAAGAAGTTGTCATGTGACATATTTTAAAGCAGCAGTTCAGATATATAAAATACAGATGGCTTTCTACACAATAATGCAAGTATATCTGAGAATTTACATAGCTATGTAGTATGATTTATAACCATTTCTATAAATATAATATTTTATTTTACTGGCAATAATAAGTATGAGAAAAAAGCTTTGATGCAAGTAATTTAAAGTCTTTTGGAAGCTGTTAACTGCATTTCTATGACAGAAAATAGGTACATCTTAACATATGTAATGTCTGAACCATAATAGCCTAAGTTATTGATTTTAAATGAACATCAGAACTTATTTTTACAAACTTTGAATAAATTAATATGTAGATATGCCCTCTTTTTTTTTTCTCTCTCTCTCTCTCGCTCTCTCTCACTTCTTTTATTTTTTTCTCTCTTCTTGTTTCCTAATATCAAGTTTATTTGAATGCTATTTGATTATAAATGTATTATATTAAATAGATGTACATAGCAGTATGAATTGTTTTTAAAAGTTTCTATTTGTTTATATGATGCTGATTTATCAAATGTGTAGCTCTGTCTTACCAGATAATCTAATTAAAAGTTGTTAATTTAAGTTAATAATAACTAGTATTAAATTGATAAGGTGGCAGCTGAGGTACTGCTGCTTAGCGTAGGGGGTTAACTTGAGTAGTATGTGCTACTCTAAGTTGGAGTTTTTAACTCCAGGCTGGGTGCAAGGTTTAATCCTTACATTATCTTCTTTTGTTCAATGTTGTGTGTATATAGTTCTGACATCCACAATACATTTTGTAAGCTCATTGTCACTACAAACAAAATTGAATTTTATACAAAATCCCATAAGAGATTCAATAAATACAGCTATATTTTAAGGTACACCTAAAGGAGGAGGTATAACATTATTTATTTTGTTAATTGTTATTCTGATTATAAGTTTTATATGTTTTAAAAATGCCAAATGACTTCTCTAAAAGGAATTTCTTTAAACATTAATGGACTGAATAACCCGTGTAAAAGGGCAAGCTTAATAAGATACATTAATTTACATAAGGCCAATTTAGTATTCCTTCAAGAAACACATCTCTTGAAAAAAGATATTGATAAATTAGCCACAAATAAATATACAGTATTGGTTAGTTCAGAGCACACTCAGAAAAAAAGAGGAGTGGCTATTTTATGGAATAAAAGTATGCCCATTCCTAAAATTATTAATTCTTATCAAGATGATAAAGGAATGTTTTGTATGATTACAATACAAATTAATGGAAAGACTTATACATTAATCAATGTATATCAGATACCAGGAATTGGTATTAATACAGTGAAATACCATCTTGATAGGATCATATCATTTTCTATAGGAGATATTATTTTGGCAGGTGACTTTAATTGTATCCTACATGAAAATGATACTACTACTATAGGAAAAAGGAAAAATACATCTAATGCAAAACATTTAAAGGATTTTGTTAATTCTTATCATTTAAATGATATTAATAATCAAATAGACTCAAAATCATTACCATACACCTTTTTTTCTAACATATATAAAACTTATTCAAAAATAGATAGAGTCTTTATTTCTAACCAGATGGTAACATAATTAATTAACTCTAAAATCATTTCATGTCCTATATCTGATCATAATTCAATTGTTTTTGAGTTCATGATAAAAATACTTACAATGTTCAGATCAAAAGGATACCAGCATACTTAACTCAACTAAAAGACTATAAAGAATATATACTTTCAGAAGTACAACATTTTTTAGACATAAATAATACTCCTGAAGTTTCCATTGTTTATGTTTGGGATGCTTTAAAATCATATCTATATGGACAAAGTATCAGATGGTATAATAATAAAAGGAAATCTTGGGATAAGGAATTGTTAGATATTCAAAGTAAATTAGACTCTTATAAACATAATAATAAAGAAAATATTATGGACAAGAAAGTCATTGAAAAAATAAACAAACTAAATGAGAAATACAAAGAAATTTTAACCCATAAAGTTAAAATAACTTTAGAGAAATACAAGTTTTTGTCTTACTCAATAAGCCCCAAATACTTACATAGACTTAAAAACAAAACAAAAAGGTTGAATAAGCAAAATCATATCAAAGAAAGTTTCTCTCTAAGGAAAAAGAAGAATGTTTCTAGTCTACCAGAAATATTAGATGAATTTAGAAATCACTTTCACAAAATTAATCATAATAACATTAATATGGAACCTAAAGATAAAATAAAGGAATTTATAACTACGAACATGAATAAAAAATTTAATAAACAACAGATTAAACTATTGGATAAAAGTATTTCATATACAGAGGTTGTTACACAAATAAACAAGCTTAAATCAAACAAAGCACCAGGTAATGATGGCATTATACCAGAGATATATAAAATTCTTTCTAAAAGTACATACTCATTAATACATAAGGTTTTTATTTTGGCCCAAAATGAGCTAATAACCCCCCCATCTTGGCAATACACATTTATTTCACCAATTTTAAAACCCAATAAAGACCCAACTAGATGTACTTCATATCAGCCCATTTCATTACTTAATGTTGATTATAAAATGTTTATGAGTATTTTTGCTGATAGATTGAAGACAATCATCCCAGGCATTATAGATATAGATCAGACAGGCTTCATTGTAAATAGAAACACTTTTGATAAAAACAGATAAACCAAAAAACAGAGATTACGTTGTTCCAAACAGCTTGGAGAAATAATCCACAACAGTTTTTAGCGCTTTCAGTCACCAATTTATTATGCGACCTTCTTCAGAAACCATTAATTTACTCTGTTGCTTCAATTTATACCTCTTAACAGGAAGTTACCTCATAATTACACATATAGAATTAAAGTGCCATGTCTTGCCATTTCTGTCAACCTTCAATAAAAAGTTCTTTATATAAAAAGTTCTTTGTATAAAAAACATCTTTCAGTAAAACTTATTTTTATCTTTACAATTCTTAACTATTTGTATTGTCACATAATGTATAATGTGTCACAAAATTATTTTATCTATATTTTAAAAAACATTTTAAATTTATTGTGTCGTTCAGTCCAGGGTACTTATCAGCTCCTAAAAGGAGCTGCCAATATGCTTCCTTGCATTCTAAGATGTTATTTAGGTCACCATTCAAACTAATGTTGTCCACACTATCCAAAACAAAGAACTCAAACTTTTTGAATTCTTCACAAAGGATTGAATGTCTAAACAAGGCATTAAATTTATCTTTCTTTTTTATAGCCAAGTTATGTTCATAGACACGTCTTTTTAAACTTCTTTTAGTTTTACCTATATAGTATTGTCTACATGTCACACATCTTGCTACATAGACCAATAGTTCACTGTTGCAATTGAAATAGTTCTTAGCCCAGAAAGTTTCATTTGATAACCCTATTGTAATGAACGAAGTGTTTGAAATAAATCTACACTGTTTACAATTAGTACAACTGAATGTTCCTTTTTTGATTGTACATGCCCTAGAAGGTTTTGTCATTTCTCCATGGAATTCCAACATACTTTTATATTGCAAACCTTTTTATAAGTGAATTTTGGACCTAAACCCACTTTATCTGCTAGGTCTTTGTTTCCCACTATGATGTTCCAATTTTGTGTAATTATGTTTTTTATCTTCCATAATTCATCTACTATGGGAACAGGGAAAGCTATTCGGAAATTGTCATTATTTCCAAATTCACCACCATGTTCGAACAACTTTCCAGCCTGCACCACGACTTCTGTGGAATGTAAAATGGGTCTTGCCACATTTTTCCTTAGTAACTTGACTTCTTTTTCTATTTCCTTAATCCATTTGTTGTTGTAACCTCTTTTTTCAAATAACCTGTTCAAAATTCTTCCCTCTTTTGAAAAAATCTCATCATCTGATGTTAACCTACTCAGTCTTATGTACTGTCCTTTAATGACCCCCTTCTTCATATGAACAGGGTGCAAGCTGTCATTATGCAAATATTGATTTGCAAAGTACGGTTTTCTATAAATTTGGCTTAGGAATTTTTTGTTCTCCTCATCAATCTTCATATTTATGTCTAAAAAATTAATAGACTTTCCAAATTCACCAAATTTAAACTTCAAAAAAGAAGTAGTGTTGTTTAAGTCTTCAACTAATTCCACGAATTCTAGGTAATCTCCTGACCACAAAAAAATCAAGTCATCTATAAATCTATAATATAATCTGACTTTTGAATAGTTTGGGTGCATTTCTAAATATTTTTGCTCCCAGTTTGCCATTACCATATTAAACGCTGAGCTACTCTAGCACCATTGCTACTCCTGATGTTTGCTGATACGTTTTTTTGTTAAATACAAAGAAATTGTTTTCTAGTACAATTTCCATCAGTGCACAACACGTGTTTATTTTTGTGTTTGCCAGTGTAGAATTTTTACTCAAATACTCTCTCATGTATTCAATCCCTACCTGCTGGTCTATAGAAGTGTAAAGGCTCCTCACATCTAATGTACCGAAATTCAAGTTGTTACTTTCAATCCGAAAATCCCTTAAAATTTCCAATAGATGCCAGGAATCCCTTAAATAATGTTTGGACTTCTGAACTATTGGATTTAATGTTTTGTCTAACCAAATGGATATGTTTTCTGTTTTGACATCTTGGCTGATATAATAGGTCTAAATGGAATCTTTTCTGTGTTCTCCTGAATTTTTGGAATTCCAAATAGGTTAGGCAATTTGGGTTCTTCAACCAACATGTATTCATAAGTTTTGAAATCTATTTCTCCTTGGCTTAACATATCAAACAGAAAACTATTTATTGTGTTATACTTTGTCTTTATTGTTTCCTTGCCTATATTCCTATATGTGTTCTCGTCTGTCAAAGACTCTTCCATATTTTGTGTATATTCATCACTATTCATAATCACTATTTTGCCACCTTTGTCGGCTTTCATTACTCTGATACTTCTGTCATTACTCAGAGAACGTAACGCCTTTATTTCCAAATCTGACAAATTATTGTCACAAGTGTTGTGTTTTATTTTTCTGAATTCTTTTTCACAACAATTTTGAAAACCTGTAAGGTATTAAGCAAAGGTGGGTTATAAGTGCTTGGCCTTGTGACATTTGATGTTCCCCCACTGTTGATACTGACTATATCGTGCATGATGTAATTTAAATTTAGTTTTCTTAAATATAGTCTAAAGTCTATTAACAATTTCCCCATGTTGAATTTGTTCGAGGGAATAAATGAAAAGCCTTTTTTGAGAACACTTCTTGCTTCATCAGACAAAGATATTCTTGACACATTTAAAATGTCCACTTCATAGTTGTCTATTTCAATTGATTCTACCACCTTTTCTTGTTCTTTCCCTTCATCTTGTGCTTTTTCTGTGTGGCATTGTACCACCTTGTAGTTCTTTTGTGTAAATTGTTGTTTACTTGAAAAGGGCCCCTGAAATATTGCTTGATGTACTTGCTACCACGGCATAAGTAATGTTGTCATTATTATCATTGTTCACTTTGTTGGAAATCATCACTTGTTCAACATTCTCATTTACCTCCAAAATCTGAATGTTAGCATTGTCATCCTTAGATGTAGATTTAGGCATTTCTAATGGTGAAACTCGTTCAACCCTTGTTGTAGTTCTTTTGTCATTTAATTCAGTGTTACTCTGAATTATAGTATTGGGGTTTTCATCATTCCCCTCTTCATTAATGATGTATGCTCTGTTTGAATTATAAGCCAAAAGATCCCTTTTCAATTTGTGTTGTTTTCTCGTTACTACTGTCGCTCTATGTCTCTCAGCTTTAGCTTCTACACCATTATATAAAGCTGTAAAATTATGGAAGGAGGTGTGTCCCTTAATTCTTTGATCTAAAGTCTTAATTACCTCCTTCAATTTATTTAACTCGGCCTTGTAATGATCTATTAATATAGTCATCATCTTTATTCCAGTGTCATTATATAATTTAATCAAGTCTAAACATAATTTGTCCCCAGGCGAAACGCAATTAGGAAATTTTGCTGTGCGCAAGCCTTGCGGGACAACCTGACGCCTTACACACTCTTCCAAGTATTGCACTTCCAAAAGTAAGTTTACATGTTGTATTACCGCTTTTTCCATATCAAAAATACTTTTGCGACAGTTAATATACTCCATATTATCATTACTTACTCTGAAAGACACTGTAATGTTCTCAACATCCGCAAAAGGATTTTCGTTATCTCTGGATACATATTTCCAAACGTCGCTGCCATTAACTGCCAACGTTGAACCTCCTTCTTTACGGTTGTTGCTGTATTGAAGTTCTACAGCTTGCCCTCTATTCTCGGCTCGTACATTAGTTTGAAAAATAGACTCGCCATTAGCCGGAACGCTGCTGTTTTCTCCTTCCTTGACTGAGTTCACGTCTCCACGCCCAACTCCGTCATGTGACTTGCTGGTTACGCCTGGATTGAATGTTTGTTGAATGTTCAATTCTGCCAGGCACTTCCTGACCGCTCCGACTACGATTTTTTGTATGTCCAAGTCGGAAACAGTCTTGTCTCTCCCTTTAGGTTCGATGTCATCCCCTACTGAGTACACCGATAAATTGAGTAAATCCTCCTGTATTGAACTCTCCGCTGCCATAAGGTCTCACGAAACCTCAATCAACAAAAACGAATCTCCACCACGAACACTTGTGAAAACAGATAAACCAAAAAACAGAGATTACGTGGTTCCAAACAGCTTGGAGAAATAATCCACAACAGTTTTTAGCGCTTTCAGTCACTAGTTTATTATGCGACCTTCTTCAGAAACCATTAATTTACTCTGTTGCTTCATTTTATACCTCTTAACAGGAAGTTACCTCATAATTACACATATAGAATTAAAGTGCCATGTCTTGCCATTTCTGTCAACCTTCAATAAAAAGTTCTTTATATAAAAAGTTCTTTGTATAAAAAACATCTTTCAGTAAAACTTATTTTTATCTTTACAATTCTTAACTATTTATATTGTCACATAATGTATAATGTGTCACAAAATTATTTTATCTATATTTTAAAAAACATTTTAAATTTATTGTGTCGTTCAGTCCAGGGTACTTATCAGCTCCTAAAAGGAGCTGCCAATATGCTTCCTTGCATTCTAAGATGTTATTTAGGTCACCATTCAAACTAATGTTGTCCACACTATCCAAAACAAAGAACTCAAACTTTTTGAATTCTTCACAAAGGATTGAATGTCTAAACAAGGCATTAAATTTATCTTTCTTTTTTATAGCCAAGTTATGTTCAGACACGTCTTTTAAACTTCTTTTAGTTTTACCTATATAGTATTGTCTACATGTCACACATCTTGCTACATAGACCAATAGTTCACTGTTGCAATTGAAATAGTTCTTAGCCCAGAAAGTTTCATTTGATAACCCTATTGTAATGAACGAAGTGTTTGAAATAAATCTACACTGTTTACAATTAGTACAACTGAATGTTCCTTTTTGATTGTACATGCCCTAGAAGGTTTTGTCATTTCTCCATGGAATTCCAACATACTTTTTATATTGCAAACCTTTTATAAGTGAATTTTGGACCTAAACCCACTTTATCTGCTAGGTCTTTGTTTCCCACTATGATGTTCCAATTTTGTGTAATTATGTTTTTATCTTCCATAATTCATCTACTATGGGAACAGGAAAGCTATTCGAAATTGTCATTATTTCCAAATTCACCACCATGTTCGAACAACTTTCCAGCCTGCACCACGACTTCTGTGGAATGTAAAATGGGTCTTGCCACATTTTTCCTTAGTAACTTGACTTCTTTTCTATTTCCTTAATCCATTTGTTGTTGTAACCTCTTTTTCAAATAACCTGTTCAAAATTCTTCCCTCTTTTGAAAAAATCTCATCATCTGATGTTAACCTACTCAGTCTTATGTACTGTCCTTTAATGACCCCCTTCTTCATATGAACAGGGTGCAAGCTGTCATTATGCAAATATTGATTTGCAAAGTACGGTTTTCTATAAATTTGGCTTAGGAATTTTTTGTTCTCCTCATCAATCTTCATATTTATGTCTAAAAAATTAATAGACTTTCCAAATTCACCAAATTTAAACTTCAAAAAAGAAGTAGTGTTGTTTAAGTCTTCAACTAATTCCACGAATTCTAGGTAATCTCCTGACCACAAAAAAATCAAGTCATCTATAAATCTATAATATAATCTGACTTTTGAATAGTTTGGGTGCGTTTCTAAATATTTTTGCTCCCAGTTTGCCATTACCATATTCGCAAACGCGGGAGCTACTCTAGCACCCATTGCTACTCCTGATGTTTGCTGATACATTTTTTTGTTAAATACAAAGAAATTGTTTTCTAGTACAATTTCCATCAGTGCACAACACGTGTTTATTTTTGTGTTTGCCAGTGTAGAATTTTTACTCAAATACTCTCTCATGTATTCAATCCCTACCTGCTGGTCTATAGAAGTGTAAAGGCTCCTCACATCTAATGTACCGAAATTCAAGTTGTTACTTTCAATCCGAAAATCCCTTAAAATTTCCAATAGATGCCAGGAATCCCTTAAATAATGTTTGGACTTCTGAACTATTGGATTTAATGTTTTGTCTAACCAAATGGATATGTTTTCTGTTTTGACATCTTGGCTGATATAATAGGTCTAAATGGAATCTTTTCTGTGTTCTCCTGAATTTTGGAATTCCAAATAGGTTAGGCAATTTGGGTTCTTCAACCAACATGTATTCATAAGTTTTGAAATCTATTTCTCCTTGGCTTAACATATCAAACAGAAAACTATTTATTGTGTTATACTTTGTCTTTATTGTTTCCTTGCCTATATTCCTATATGTGTTCTCGTCTGTCAAAGACTCTTCCATATTTTGTGTATATTCATCACTATTCATAATCACTATTTTGCCACCTTTGTCGGCTTTCATTACTCTGATACTTCTGTCATTACTCAGAGAACGTAACGCCTTTATTTCCAAATCTGACAAATTATTGTCACAAGTGTTGTGTTTTATTTTTCTGAATTCTTTTTCACAACAATTTTGAAAAACCTGTAAGGTATTAAGCAAAGGTGGGTTATAAGTGCTTGGCCTTGTGACATTTGATGTTCCCCCACTGTTGATACTGACTATATCGTGCATGATGTAATTTAAATTTAGTTTTCTTAAATATAGTCTAAAGTCTATTAACAATTTCCCCATGTTGAATTTGTTCGAGGGAATAAATGAAAAGCCTTTTTTGAGAACACTTCTTGCTTCATCAGACAAAGATATTCTTGACACATTTAAAATGTCCACTTCATAGTTGTCTATTTCAATTGATTCTACCACCTTTTCTTGTTCTTTCCCTTCATCTTGTGCTTTTTCTGTGTGGCATTGTACCACCTTGTAGTTCTTTTGTGTAAATTGTTGTTTACTTGAAAAGGGGCCCCTGAAATATTGCTTGATGTACTTGCTACCACGGCATAAGTAATGTTGTCATTGTTATCATTGTTCACTTTGTTGGAAATCATCACTTGTTCAACATTCTCATTTACCTCCAAAATCTGAATGTTAGCATTGTCATCCTTAGATGTAGATTTAGGCATTTCTAATGGTGAAACTCGTTCAACCCTTGTTGTAGTTCTTTTGTCATTTAATTCAGTATTACTCTGAATTATAGTGTTGGGGTTTTCATCATTCCCCTCTTCATTAATGATGTATGCTCTGTTTGAATTGTAAGCCAAAAGATCCCTTTTCAATTTGTGTTGTTTTCTCGTTACTACTGTCGCTCTATGTCTCTCAGCTTTAGCTTCTACACCATTATATAAAGCTGTAAAATTATGGAAGGAGGTATGTCCCTTAATTCTTTGATCTAAAGTCTTAATTACCTCCTTCAATTTATTTAACTCGGCCTTGTAATGATCTATTAGTATAGTCATCATCTTTATTCCAGTGTCATTATATAATTTAATCAAGTCTAAACATAATTTGTCCCCAGGCGAAACGCAATTAGAAATTTTGCTGTGCGCAAGCCTTGCGGGACAACCTGACGCCTTACACACTCTTCCAAATATTGCACTTCCAAAAGTAAGTTTACATGTTGTATTACCGCTTTTTCCATGTCAAAAATACTTTTGCGACAGTTAATATACTCCATATTATCATTACTTACTCTGAAAGACACTGTAATGTTCTCAACATCCGCAAAAGGATTTTCGTTATCTCTGGATACATATTTCCAAACGTCGCTGCCATTAACTGCCAACGTTGAACCTCCTTCTTTACGGTTGTTGCTGTATTGAAGTTCTACAGCTTGCCCTCTATTCTCGGCTCGTACATTAGTTTGAAAAATAGACTCGCCATTAGCCGGAACGCTGCTGTTTTCTCTGGCAAGACCCATTTTACATTCCACAGAAGTCGTGGTGCAGGCTGGAAAGTTGTTCGAACATGGTGGTGAATTTGGAAATAATGACAATTTCCGAATAGCTTTCCCTGTTCCCATAGTAGATGAATTATGGAAGATAAAAAACATAATTACACAAAATTGGAACATCATAGTGGGAAACAAAGACCTAGCAGATAAAGTGGGTTTAGGTCCAAAATTCACTTATAAAAAGGTTTGCAATATAAAAAGTATGTTGGAATTCCATGGAGAAATGACAAAACCTTCTAGGGCATGTACAATCAAAAAAGGAACATTCAGTTGTACTAATTGTAAACAGTGTAGATTTATTTCAAACACTTCGTTCATTACAATAGGGTTATCAAATGAAACTTTCTGGGCTAAGAACTATTTCAATTGCAACAGTGAACTATTGGTCTATGTAGCAAGATGTGTGACATGTAGACAATACTATATAGGTAAAACTAAAAGAAGTTTAAAAAGACGTGTCTACGAACATAACTTGGCTATAAAAAAGAAAGATAAATTTAATGCCTTGTTTAGACATTCAATCCTTTGTGAAGAATTCAAAAAGTTTGAGTTCTTTGTTTTGGATAGTGTGGACAACATTAGTTTGAATGGTGACCTAAATAACATCTTAGAATGCAAGGAAGCATATTGGCAGCTCCTTTTAGGAGCTGATAAGTACCCTGGACTGAACGACACAATAAATTTAAAATGTTTTTTAAAATATAGATAAAATAATTTTGTGACACATTATACATTATGTGACAATACAAATAGTTAAGAATTGTAAAGATAAAAATAAGTTTTACTGAAAGATGTTTTTTATACAAAGAACTTTTTATATAAAGAACTTTTTATTGAAGGTTGACAGAAATGGCAAGACATGGCACTTTAATTCTATATGTGTAATTATGAGGTAACTTCCTGTTAAGAGGTATAAATTGAAGCAACAGAGTAAATTAATGGTTTCTGAAGAAGGTCGCATAATAAATTGGTGACTGAAAGCGCTAAAAACTGTTGTGGATTATTTCTCCAAGCTGTTTGGAACAACGTAATCTCTGTTTTTTGGTTTATCTGTTTTTACAAGTGTTCGTGGTGTAGATTCGTTTTTGTTGATTGAGGTTTCGTGAGACCTTATGGCAGCGGAGAGTTCAATACAGGAGGATTTACTCAACTTATCGGTGTACTCAGTAGGGGATGACATCGAACCTAAAGTGAGAGATAAGACTGTTTCCGACCTGGACATACATAAAATCGTAGTCGGAGCGGTCAGGAAATGCCTGGCAGAATTGAACATTCAACAAACATCCAACCCAGGCGTAACCAGCAAGTCACATGACGGAGTTGGGCGTGGAGACGTGAACTCAGTCAAGGAAGGAGAAAATAGCAGCGTTTCAGCTAATGGCGAGTCTATTTCTCAAACTAATGTACGAGCCGAAAACAGAGGGCAAGCTGTAGAACTTCAATACAGCAACAACCGTAAAGAAGGAGGTTCAACGTTGGCAGTTAATGGCAGCGATGTTTGGAAATATGTATCCAGAGATAATGAAAATCCGTTTGCGGATGTCGAGAACATTACAGTGTCTTTCAGAGTAAGTAATGATAATATGGAGTATATTAATTGTCGCAAAAGTATTTTTGACATGGAAAAAGCGGTAATACAACATGTAAACTTACTTTTGGAAGTGCAATATTTGGAAGAGTGTGTAAGGCGTCAGGTTGTCCCGCAAGGCTTGCGCACAGCAAAATTTCCTAATTGCGTTTCGCCTGGGGACAAATTATGTTTAGACTTGATTAAATTATATAATGACACTGGAATAAAGATGATGACTATACTAATAGATCATTACAAGGCCGAGTTAAATAAATTGAAGGAGGTAATTAAGACTTTAGATCAAAGAATTAAGGGACACACCTCCTTCCATAATTTTACAGCTTTATATAATGGTGTAGAAGCTAAAGCTGAGAGACATAGAGCGACAGTAGTAACGAGAAAACAACACAAATTGAAAAGGGATCTTTTGGCTTATAATTCAAACAGAGCATACATCATTAATGAAGAGGGGAATGATGAAAACCCCAATACTATAATTCAGAGTAACACTGAATTAAATGATAAAAGAACTACAACAAGGGTTGAACGAGTTTCACCATTAGAAATGCCTAAATCTACATCTAAGGATGACAATGCTAACATTCAGATTTTGGAGGTAAATGAGAATGTTGAACAAGTGATGATTTCCAACAAAGTGAACAATGATAACAATGACAACATTACTTATGCCGTGGTAGCAAGTACATCAAGCAATATTTCAGGGGCCCCTTTTCAAGTAAACAACAATTTACACAAAAGAACTACAAGGTGGTACAATGCCACACAGAAAAAGCCCAAGATGAAGGGAAAGAACAAGAAAAGGTGGTAGAATCAATTGAAATAGACAACTATGAAGTGGACATTTTAAATGTGTCAAGAATATCTTTGTCTGATGAAGCAAGAAGTGTTCTCAAAAAAGGCTTTTCATTTATTCCCTCGAACAAATTCAACATGGGGAAATTGTTAATAGACTTTAGACTATATTTAAGAAAACTAAATTTAAATTACATCATGCACGATATAGTCAGTATCAACAGTGGGGGAACATCAAATGTCACAAGGCCAAGCACTTATAACCCACCTTTGCTTAATACCTTACAGGTTTTTCAAAATTGTTGTGAAAAGAATTCAGAAAAATAAAACACAACACTTGTGACAATAATTTGTCAGATTTGGAAATAAAGGCTTACGTTCTCTGAGTAATGACAGAAGTATCAGAGTAATGAAAGCCGACAAAGGTGGCAAAATAGTGATTATGAATAGTGATGAATATACACAAAATATGGAAGAGTCTTTGACAGACGAGAACACATATAGGAATATAGGCAAGGAAACAATAAAGACAAAGTATAACACAATAAATAGTTTTCTGTTTGATATGTTAAGCCAAGGAGAAATAGATTTCAAAACTTATGAATACATGTTGGTTGAAGAACCCAAATTGCCTAACCTATTTGGAATTCCAAAAATTCAGGAGAACACAGAAAAGATTCCATTTAGACCTATTATATCAGCCAAGATGTCAAAAACAGAAAACATATCCATTTGGTTAGACAAAACATTAAATCCAATAGTTCAGAAGTCCAAACATTATTTAAGGGATTCCTGGCATCTATTGGAAATTTTAAGGGATTTTCGGATTGAAAGTAACAACTTGAATTTCGGTACATTAGATGTGAGGAGCCTTTACACTTCTATAGACCAGCAGGTAGGGATTGAATACATGAGAGAGTATTTGAGTAAAAATTCTACACTGGCAAACACAAAAATAAACACGTGTTGTGCACTGATGGAAATTGTACTAGAAAACAATTTCTTTGTATTTAACAAAAAAATGTATCAGCAAACATCAGGAGTAGCAATGGGTGCTAGAGTAGCTCCCGCGTTTGCGAATATGGTAATGGCAAACTGGGAGCAAAAATATTTAGAAACGCACCCAAACTATTCAAAAGTCAGATTATATTATAGATTTATAGATGACTTGATTTTTTTGTGGTCAGGAGATTACCTAGAATTCGTGGAATTAGTTGAAGACTTAAACAACACTACTTCTTTTTTGAAGTTTAAATTTGGTGAATTTGGAAAGTCTATTAATTTTTTAGACATAAATATGAAGATTGATGAGGAGAACAAAAAATTCCTAAGCCAAATTTATAGAAAACCATACTTTGCAAATCAATATTTGCATAATGACAGCTTGCACCCTGTTCATATGAAGAAGGGGGTCATTAAAGGACAGTACATAAGACTGAGTAGGTTAACATCAGATGATGAGATTTTTTCAAAAGAGGGAAGAATTTTGAACAGGTTATTTGAAAAAAGAGGTTACAACAACAAATGGATTAAGGAAATAGAAAAAGAAGTCAAGTTACTAAGGAAAAATGTGGCAAGACCCATTTTACATTCCACAGAAGTCGTGGTGCAGGCTGGAAAGTTGTTCGAACATGGTGGTGAATTTGGAAATAATGACAATTTCCGAATAGCTTTCCCTGTTCCCATAGTAGATGAATTATGGAAGATAAAAAACATAATTACACAAAATTGGAACATCATAGTGGGAAACAAAGACCTAGCAGATAAAGTGGGTTTAGGTCCAAAATTCACTTATAAAAAGGTTTGCAATATAAAAAGTATGTTGGAATTCCATGGAGAAATGACAAAACCTTCTAGGGCATGTACAATCAAAAAAGGAACATTCAGTTGTACTAATTGTAAACAGTGTAGATTTATTTCAAACACTTTGTTCATTACAATAGGGTTATCAAATGAAACTTTCTGGGCTAAGAACTATTTCAATTGCAACAGTGAACTATTGGTCTATGTAGCAAGATGTGTGACATGTAGACAATACTATATAGGTAAAACTAAAAGAAGTTTAAAAAGACGTGTCTACGAACATAACTTGGCTATAAAAAAGAAAGATAAATTTAATGCCTTGTTTAGACATTCAATCCTTTGTGAAGAATTCAAAAAGTTTGAGTTCTTTGTTTTGGATAGTGTGGACAACATTAGTTTGAATGGTGACCTAAATAACATCTTAGAATGCAAGGAAGCATATTGGCAGCTCCTTTTAGGAGCTGATAAGTACCCTGGACTGAACGACACAATAAATTTAAAATGTTTTTTAAAATATAGATAAAATAATTTTGTGACACATTATACATTATGTGACAATACAAATAGTTAAGAATTGTAAAGATAAAAATAAGTTTTACTGAAAGATGTTTTTTATACAAACAACTTTTTATATAAAGAACTTTTTATTGAAGGTTGACAGAAATGGCAAGACATGGCACTTTAATTCTATATGTGTAATTATGAGGTAACTTCCTGTTAAGAGGTATAAATTGAAGCAACAGAGTAAATTAATGGTTTCTGAAGAAGGTCGCATAATAAATTGGTGACTGAAAGCGCTAAAAACTGTTGTGGATTATTTCTCCAAGCTGTTTGGAACAACGTAATCTCTGTTTTTTGGTTTATCTGTAGAAACACTTTTGATATTATAAGGAGGACTCTAACATTAATTGATTTTGCAAATAGGAGAAAGAAAGATTTAACACTTATTAGTCTTGATATAAGTTCAGCATTTGATTCAGTAAGTTGGGACTACTTGTTTACCTTACTGAAGTGCACAAAATTCTCAGATGCATTTGTAAATCTAATTGAACATCTATACAAAGGAGCATTGGCTTACATTAAGATAGGAACATATGTCTCACAAAAAAATACCCATTTTTAAAGGTACAAAACAAGGGTGTCCACTCTCTCCATTATTATTCACTTTAATAATGGAGCCTTGGGCTAATCTGATCAGAAATAGTACTGATATAGAGGGATTTGAAATAGATGAAAATACAACATCTAAAATTCAACTTTTTGCAGATGATGTTCTGATTACATCAGCAGGATCTAATTCTTCTATGCAGTCTCTATTTGATAAAATGATGAATTTTAAAAGTATTTCTGATTTAATATTCAATGAAGAAAAAACTAAAATACTACCTATATATACACGAAAAAATGTTCTCATTAGTGATTTTAGTAAATATGTACCCAATTCAGGTCAGATAACTTATCTAGGTATAATATTAACTAAAGATATTAAATCTATTATACATAATAATTATAATACCTGTCTTCTTAATATACAAAATCTTTTCAATACCTGGAATAATATGTTTTTTACTATGGAAGAGAGACTTACAATTATTAAAATGATAATATTCCCCAAGATATTATACTTAATACAATCAATAATACTCCCACCTACAAAAATAATTATCAAGAAATTGAATACACTAATGTTAAATTTCCTGTGGGCAACTAATAGACCTAGGATTGCATTAAAGAAACATACTAATAGCTGGTCTCAAGGGGGTATTTCTTTTCCAGACTTTAACTTATATACTATCTCTTCCATTGTAAAAGTTATTACTTTGTTAATAGATCAGTCATATGTTGCAAAATGGAAAGATTACTGGGAACTAATTAGTATTCACTTCATGAAAATCTCCTTAACACATAAAAATATGATTGTAAATAACTCCATGCTATGGTTACTAAAAGAATTTTGTACTTCACCTATTACACCAAAATATATAGTTAGTTATCCATTAAACATTATTATTAGTTATCGTAATTTTATATTCATGCATCCTAAATATAAGGAATGGAATTTTATTATATTCCCTATAATGTATACACGAGGTATGCTTTTGTCATCCACTTCTGAAAGAACTCATTTAGCCACAGACAATGATCTAAAGTACTGGTATCAGTTGCTATCAGTTAATAAAGTTAAAAATCTAGACTTCTTAAAACAAGAATTTGATCTGAGAGAAACTTGTTGGCTAGAAGTTCAGACCTTTAGACAACATCTCATTAATAAAATTGATTTAATGTCTATAACAGTTAAAGAATCTATTCCAACACTGATTGATTATTTGATATTAAATTTACAACATAAAGTTTCTGATAAAGGTAAGCTTTCATACATACATAAAATTATCAGAGAAGAAACTTATTACAGTGTAGATACCTACTGGAGTTATTTCACTTCCATTAATGGTGAATCACCAAATCAACAAGATAAACAATATATATTGCAATCTGCCTATAAAACTACTTCTTCCATTGTCTGGAGACTTTTTACATGGACATTTTTACATAGATCCTTTTATACACCTTTGATGATGAATAAAATAAATAATAAAGATAATCTATGTAAAAGATGTAATGTAGAAATTAATGCTGACTGGGCTCATATGTTTTATGACTGTATAAAATTGAAAGAATATTGGAAGTCAATCAATGATTTTTTGCAGGCTCTTTTTACAGATAATTTCATTATTTCTAAATCTCTTATATTATTCAACACTCCTGTACCTCAAAGTGTTAAAAAGGTTAAGCTTCCCTTGTTATGGTCTATTCTAGCAGTGGCTAGAAAAATAATAACCA
This sequence comes from Protopterus annectens, assembly GCF_019279795.1. Lineage (NCBI taxonomy): Eukaryota > Metazoa > Chordata > Ceratodontiformes > Protopteridae > Protopterus > Protopterus annectens. Next base: position 621,753,799 of record NC_056735.1, on the reverse strand, counting down.
GAAATTGGATTTCAGATACACCTCCTTCGTTCAATGAATTTAAAAATGTTATGACTATAGTGTGCCATATGGAATTGATGACAATAAAATCGAGAACTACTAGAAAAACATCTTATTATATTATATGGGATACTTTACAAAACTTGTTAAAAAAATCTTAACTTCAATAGCATGGTATTTTAGTTTAATTAATTGATTTGATTTGATTGTAGTGGATGTCTTTGTAAATACTTTGGTTATTTTATTGAATGTTATAATCATATCTATTTTAATTACTTGTATACAATTGTTATGATATTTCTCTTGTATGTTAAAAACAATAAATCTTGTTTTAAAAAAAAAAGAAAAGTATGGGTAAAATAGAAAAATGAGGGTGTGAGTATGGAAGGCAGGGGCAGAACCATAATAGTAGTGGTACAATATAGCCAGCTCAAATTAGGAATTACCCCCTTCTCTTGTTATATATATGTATACATGAATAATCAAAACAGATATGCAGCATCAATTATATGCCACCATCAGTAGTAGCCATTATTCATCATTTATGACTATAGATGGCCTTCTCAAAGGAGTGACACGAAAGCATCAAAATCCATCGTAACAAGTGGATACATCATCTGTAATCACATGTACACTGTTGTCTTTTTTCAGTTCTTCAGTCATAGAATGACTTCATAGTTTCATACTGAGATAAACTAGAGGATGATCTGCACTTGATTTTCCTAACCAACTCATCTTCAGGACTCAGCACTATGCCATTTGCTATTCTAGCTCATTATCATAATAAAATCATAGGATCATAGAAAATACAAGACAACTGGGCCCAGTGCCCATTTATCTCTTGCCGGTACTCTGCTTGACCTTACTGCCTTTTTCAAGGCGCAACAGGCCAGTCATGACAGGAGCAGATTTGTGGATATTCATCCTGTTATATAACTCCTTTTCAAAGGAGGAGAGTGTGCTGCATTGTTTAATTTGGAATAAAACCTTGTTCTAGAGAAAACCATGACAAATCTATCACTCTGCCATGTGGTATTCTTCAGGACTCCATGCTGGGACTCCTGATATTTAGAATCTACTTCTCAGATCTCCAAATTACAAATGGGGATCTCTGGCTAACCAAGAGTGCAGATGACAGCAAACTTAGTGTCAACCTCAAGTCCCAGTCTGATATGTAGAAGCTCCAGTTAGAACTCACGCATAGCAACAACTGCTGATCAAAAATGTGTTAAAACTAAATGCAAAAATGCTATATCGTCACATTTGGTAAGCAATATGACTGATCTGGTTGATACATCACTTTGTGCTTTGGTAAAAAAATTCTTCCACAATTTCTGTCCTTGCCTGGATCTTACCTTCTTAACGTATAACATGAATTATAACTGTTTTTCATCTTACCCTTGCATCAGCTGTGCCATACACAATAAACATAGTAAATAAGTCCCATCATCATCATCATCTTCATCATCATCATCACCATCATCATCATCATCATGCTTACTCAGTAGCTCGTCTTAATTTATACTTTAGGTACATGGCAGTTAATTTTGTGCCAATGGGTTTGTGTTCTCACTATTTTGCTGCTTACAATTTGAATGTTGCCAGTTTTATTTCAGTATTTATTTCATTTTTTATTTAACAATGGCTGCTTTTGTTGTTGATGATTGTGAGTGGGCTGTCCTTGCTTGGAACTGCTTATTTGGAAGAGTGCTTCTTTCCTATTTTCTGGCCAGCATTTGCCAGAAAATACTGAATTTCAGTTTTAAATAACAAGATGCCATGAAATTCCAAGTGGCTTCTTTATATCACAGTTTACTGATACTTGCTTCCTCTTGTCAGCCATTACATTATCAGCCTCTGCCAGTGGCCTTGACATCAGACACAACGATATCAATGCATCTGTGACTGCTCCTGACTGTGAGATGAGGGGAAGAAGTCACAGGAGGCACAAACAGAGTTTAGAAAAATGTTGGTAAAAAGGTTCTTATGACAGAAAATTTTATTCAGGCATTTTAAAATAGTTATTAAATATTGTTTATAAAACTGACTTAAGCTTACATTTAATATTTGTAATATTAAAGCACATTTTATTTAAAATGTTTTCTTTTTTTGGTCATTTGTTTCTTGAAAGAATGATTTGACAGGTGATCATGTGAAAGTAAGATGCAGATTTTTCTGAACAGATCTCAACATTAGATTTATTCTGTAAAATACATTAAAGAAGCAAATGTGGCAAAGTACATGTGGGAAATGCCTTTGTAGCTCAGAACTGCTTTCCATCTTTCTGAGTTAACAAGTGCTTTGTATCCATCTTTAAACTCTATTTTTCAAGCATCTGGGAGGAAAACAACATCTATCCAATGCTGCTTGAGTGTAGTCTTATGAAATTCTTAATGATTAAATCAAGTTACGTGTGCAGCTGTTAGATTTTTTTAACTCCAAATTGTAAAACTTTGGGCAATGATGCCACATGAACGTCTAACAAGTTTAACATACTATTTTACATATTGACTAAGCTATCAACCAAATGCAAGTATTGGTTATTTGAAAGTCTTTTAATTTTGTAAGCATTATGTTACTAAAACAGAAGTACTGTTACTACATTATTAACTGAAGTCTGTACTGCTATCCAAGAAAAAAAAACTTCAATGAGATACACAGTAATGGAACAAGGTTGTCTTATTCACTATTATTCAATGTTTGAAAGACACGTGCAAGATTGTGATCAGGTATCCACTCTCAATCTGGACATTCTTTGTTTAATAAAATTACCAGGGTTCAATTGCACATGTAAGCTTTAGACATGAATTTAGTTTATTAATTGTAAGAATTGAAAGGACTGTATAATAGTGAAATTAACATTAAGTAACTGGAGGAAACTGAAATGAGGATGGAATGAATACCTTTATCTTTTAATGCTGAACAGGTGCCAGTCTCTCATTTATGCACCAATTCTTCTTGTACATTTCAGAATAAAAAGTCTGCATACATTGTAGTTTGGTTAAAAATGTTTTATTATGTACAGTTGAGGTAGATATCCAAATCTCCAATAAAAGTACTGATAAACTGAAATAGTCTGAATTATAATGCCCATAGTTTCTGCACTAAATACACTTAGAATTATTTCTTTATTCCTTAATAATATAAATAATATTCTGGAATGCTAGATATTTGACCTGACTTCTGCACTCACTCTTGAGTGACTGTACCAAACGTCTGTGGAGTACACTGTAAAGACATTCTGCGTATTGGTTCAAACTAACTTCCTTATGTGTCTGAAGTGTCTCTCTTAATAATGTGAAAACCCTGTAAATTTCCTACAAGTTCTACACACCTTTTTAACCTTGGTTCCCAAGTCTGTTTGTACTTAAGGCACTGCACATTTTATTCTTATCAGTATTCTTGACTGAAGGTTATGAATTTGTGCTGAAACATTCCTTTCTATTGAAACTACATGTAAAATGGAGGTATACATGTCTGCTTTAATATGGCTGCATTTCTAAGCCTATACAAGGAGAATACTGCATTTATGTCTAACAAATTACATTTAAGTGAAACCTAATCTTACATTAATGTTCAGTGTCACAACATGTGCATTGGCTGCTTACTCTGAGATTTGTTCCTGTTATAATTTGTGTTCTATTTGCAGATTGCCTTTTGGAAAAGCCTGCAGAGCTGGTGAGTTACAATTACCAGTGACCAGGGTTCCCTATCAGAAGCCTGAAACACTATAAGCTTGAAAATCAAAATCCTGAAACCAAAAGCCTGAAAACTCAAAATCCTGAAAACCCAAAATCCTGAAACTCAAAATCCTGAAAACACAAAATAGACATACTGACATCATTGTAGCTTTGCTATTGTTAGCCCTGTGGTGTTAGGTCATGCGTTGGGTTCAGGTAAGTGTGCGGTTGGTTTTATGTTAGGGTTAGGGGCAGTTTAAGTGAGTTAGGGTTAGGTGCAGGTTAGGCATGCATGCAATAGTGACAAAAATTAGGGTTAGGGGCGGTTTAAGTGAGTTAGGTTAGTAGGTGAGTGTGCGATAGTGACGGACCTTAGGGTTAGGGTTAAGGTCAGTCGGTAGATATTAGTGTCTTTGTTTTGGCATATTAGCATTATTTGTGTTTTCAAGATTTTGAGTTTCAGGATTTTGGGTTTTCAGGATTTTGAGTTTTCAGGCTTTTGGTTTCAGGATTTTGATTTTCAAGCTTATAGTGTTTCAGGCTTCTGATAGGGAACCGTGACCAGACATCTCATCCGGGGTGGGGTGGGGTGGGGGTGTTGGTGGATGTGCTTGCTAATGGTTAACCCCAGAGGGAATTATGGAACTAAAAGCTTTCAGCAAATGAGCATGTGTATGCACAGCAAAATGTTTGGTGATACAGGAATGCATGGAGGCATGCACATAGCTGCCACACCTATACAATATAATGGAAATGCTGGCTAGGATGTGGAGACAGAAAGCAAAATCCATTTCACTACTGGAACTTTGAAAAGCACTTGCATCAGAAACTTGTTATTCTGTGAGCGCGAGCATCCATTCTGCTACTGGCAGAGCCTTTGGAAGGGTGGAAAAGATGGGGCTGACACCCTGAGAACCATGTTGCAATGGGCTTCAGGGGCAGAAATTATTTTTTAATTCATTTTTTGCCTTTCCCTATCCCCTTTAAGTGGTTTCCCATTGTCACACTGCATAAGCACAGTGCTGGATGTGACCAGTGAATAACAGTCTTAATATCTATCTTCAAGTCCACAGGAAACTCTGAAAACCCGTGTGTGTGTGTGTGTGTGTGTGTGTGTGTGTGTGTGTGTGTGTGTGTGTGTGTGTGTGTGTGTGCGTGTGTGTGCGTGTGTGTGCGTGTGTGTGTGTGTGTGTAAGTGTTTATCTGTCTGTTTGGCTGACTATATGTGTTTGTGTGTATGTGTTAACTCACTTGTTTCTGAAAATAGGAATGAATATTTAGTGCATGTGCAACATGGTAGCCTTTATGTTTGTGTAGTGCTTGTGTAATAAAGATTTTTACCACTTTTGTTTTATTTTAATGACCATGAGAGACAAGTGGCTGTTTCCATTGACAACCTAAGAGGTTAACTGATTTATGCACAATCGCACAACATGACAACAGATGGTGATGAATTACTATGGGTTGCTGGTTGTTTTTGCACTAGCATACCTCTGTTGTCCAGTATGTGCGTGAAATATCAAAGTTTGAACTGAACTGATTTGAGCTATTTTAAATTAGTTTTCCATAAGCCTGTCTTGAACTTCCCTCCTTTTGACAACTACACATTTCCCCTTCTCTGTTCTACTGTTAATTCATGTTTCATAGTAAAACAGACATATTTTGCATCATTTTGTCACTCTCAATTTTTTAAACCTGTGTTTGTGAGTGGTGATATCCTTCAAACCTACTGGAAGTGGGATGAGTTATATTATTAGATATGTAAATATTATACTAGTTGTCCAGATTTTGGGGCAATGCACCTACCTTTGAAGAGCCACTGTGCAGATTTTCAATGTCTGCAGGTTAAGAGGTAGGTCTGGAGGAGTATGTTGCCTTGCCTTGTTTCCATGCCTCTGTCTGTTTTGAAGAAAATGGAGAGCAGTGTTCCAGAAAGTTTTGAGGAATTTGGTACAGTATGCTGCTTTACGGGAGATGTGGGAAAGTAAGTGAGTGAGTACTGATGTTCATTATATTGATCACTGCTACAGTATCCTAAGCTATATGGGTTATAACCTGCAACAGATGTAACAGCTGTCCAGCTTCCAAAGCTTCAGAGCACCTTCCGCATACCCAAATTGTAAAACAGCTTGAGCTGAGCTGACTAAAAAATAAGTTTGGGCACCAAGTCCTTCCAGAACTTTCATGACACTGAAGACTATGCTCTTCTGAGGCTTTCCAGAATCGACAGTTGGCTTGTGCTGTTCTTTGCTGGTCAGATAAGTTCCCTAAAGGGATGACATCATCCATTATAAAAATTGTTTATTAACACTTTCCTGTTTAGGAAAGTTATTTTAAAGCTAGGACTTTGTGTTTTAATGGACTTTTGTGAGACTGTATTGTACTTTTAAATGAGAACATTCTTTTTTTTCTGTCAGTTTAAAAGTTGTTTGAAGTATTTGATAACCATTTTTCTGTGGAGAACTTGTGGATATTTTCCTTGTCGGTACTGGCTAAGTATTTTAAAGTGTTCTTACTGTGTTTTGTGTGAAAAAAGTGACTTAAAGATTTAAAAATTTTACTGGCTTTTTCTGCTTGTTTTCCCCTGGAAAGAGGCACCATTTTTGCTTACCAAGGAACAAACTGTTGGCCCCACAGTCAGGCCTTCTTCCAGCCACAAAAGAAAAAGTTAAGCAACAGCCTTCACTGCCAGAGCAGATAGGTGACTCTGTTGTGCCCATCTTTTGTACAGACCACTCATTGTTTTACCCCAGATCCCTTTGGTGTAGCACCTATAGCCACTATGGACCGGGGGTTAGCCACATCTTTTGTGGATGTGGGGGTCCCCTCGGTGGGCAAGGGAAAACCACTCTTGCCAGTCCTGGGAGAGGAAACAGAGAAGGTTTCTTTGTTTTGTCAAAATGTTGTGTCCATCTCTGGGGAAGCTGCTACTGCTATTTATAACATTGCTGTCCCAATTTTTTTCTGTCAAAAAGAAATGGACAGCTAAATATGTATCTACTTCTTTTCAAATTTCCTTAGGCAGGAGTAGTTTACAATGTCTGGCTCAGGATTTTGTTAGGCTATTGATCCTTCTTATTAAGTACTTCCTTGTAAAAGAAGAATGCCTCTTTTCATGAAGAGATTCAAGATTCTGAATCTGGGCAGGAAGGTGAAGGAAGACATACAGAGTTTTCTCCTAAGTTTTCTGATTCGGACTCAGAGGAGAGCCCAGTTTCTGATTCTCCCTTTGAGGGCTCCTCTCTCTTTGAGACGATTTCCAGAATGTGCCAGTTTTATCAGTGGGAGTACACTGAGTTTCTCAGTCCCTCAGAAAATGTTATGAGCAATTACAGAAGGCATTTCTCAAACCTTCACCAATTCTTCCAGTTCTATCAGCTTTGAAGGATGTGTGTATCTCTAACTATAATTTTCCTGATAGCCAACCTGCTGCCCCTAAAAATGCAGATAGAATGTATACAGTTCCACAGTCTTTAAGTATCTATACATGCTTGTAAATAATGCAGTTTTTTTATTTTGTACAGTTCACTGATCTCTGTTTACAGTGCATTTATGATTCAATTGATGCTTCTTCCATGGCTATAGCCTCTGGTGCTGTTGTGAGGAGGTTTGTCTGGCTGCAGTCTCTGAGCCTCTCTAGAGTATGTGCATAATGACATTTTAATTTCCCGTTTGGATGGCGATTCATTTTTTGGTTCCTTTGCTGCAGAGATTATCAAAAAGTATATAGAAAGGGGTAAGTTATTTCAGGGAATCTCAAAGATATTTCTGCTCTCCTTTCTCAAGTGTTGTAAGGGATTCTCTAATCCATCATCCAATGTTGGCAAAATAGCAATGGTGTTTCAAAAAGAATTATGAACCCCCCTCCCCCCAAAAGAAGGACAGTCCAATAAGTCAGTTTAACTGTTTAATGAACCGTATTCCCTCCTCCCACCTTGTCAGTCCCTTTTCTTTCCCAGAAAGTCTGAATTTCCACTTTTCTCTTCGGCAACAGATAGTTTTAGTTTCTGACAAGTGGGTTCTGAAAATCATCCATCAAGGTTACAGATGACACTGAGAGGAAATTCATCCTTGCTTGGGGGTTATTCCTCCTCTATCAGACCAGACCCTTTTATTTCAAACTGGCCTTCATGAAACTCTGTTTTAGAGAATGGGAGAAACATATCCTCCTTCCCAAGCTGATAAAAGTTCTTATTTCAGGATATTTTAGTGCCAATAAAGAATATGCTTGGTGACCAGTTCTGGGTCTTTCTTTCTTAGACCTGTTGCCCTAGTGTATAAGTTCAAAATGATGTCACTTCACAATCTGCTTCCTCTTCTTCCTCATTCAAGTTTCTTGGTAACTAGATTTAAAAGATGCTTTCATCACATTCTTTTTCATCTAGACTTCAGGTATTATAAAGGCTTTGTGTGCCTGAATCACATTATCAGTTGTCTGCTTACCCTTTGGACTATCCATTATACCAAGAATGTTCACAGTGCCTAGCTGTAGTTATGGCTCACTGCAAGCTACAAGGGCATCCACATTTTACATATTTAGATTACTTTCTTATCTTTCCAAAGTCTTTTTCAAAGTGTCTGGAAAATCTCACTCGTATGAGAGATCTATTACACAAGCTGGAATTCAAAGAACACATTTAAAAGTCCTTTTTGACTCCTTCACACAAGATTGTGTTCCTGGGATGTCAGCTAGATACCTCAGTTCAAAGATATTTTCATCCACAGAAAAATAAATGTATATCTAAATCTGTTGTTAAGGTTTTCCACTCAGACTTCAGACACTGTGAGGGAATACTTCAGGATTTTGGGTCTCATGGCTTCTATGATTCTCATGTTAACCCTGGCCAGACTCCACTTGAGAGTGATACAGTGTATCTGCAGGCTTTTTGGTCCCAGCATCAACATCCTTTTTCTTTTCAAATGTCAGTGCTGGGGTTTGTCAGAAAAGAAATTACTTGGTAGAGATAGCAAATATCCCTAAATTCAGGTTTCCCTTTCTCCCTCCGTGTTCCAAAGCAGTTAGCCATCACAGATGCATTGGACTTTGCTTGGGAGCAGTTTCAGGACAGATAATAGTGTGAGGAGAGTTGGACTCATAAGACAGATGCAAGCACATATATTTAAAAGAGATGATTGCCCTGATCATGGCACTGAATGTGTTGAATCATGTTTAGTTCCTAGGACCTCTTCAAGTTGTTTCAGACAATACCACAGTCATGTGGTACATCATCAAGCAGGGGAACCACGTCATATCACCTCTGCAGACTAACTATGTTAGTTTGAGAAATAGGTTCACAGCACAATCTCACTCTACAAGCATCCTTCATTCTGTCAGAGCAAAACTGTGTATCAGACAAGGTGAGCAGGAGAGGGCAGACCCTCATGAATGGAAACTAGATCAGGGGTCTTCCTAGATTTGATCCATCTGTGGAGAATTCCTCTAATAGACCCATTTGCCTCTTTTCTGAATAATCAGCTGACAAGATTCTGCTCCTGGACTCCATGCAAGCAGGCCTGGAAGAGAGATGCCTTTTCTTTTCACTGGATAGAAAGGCTCCTGTATGCTTTTCTACCATTTCCACTGATATCTAGGGACTTGTGAAGATTTAGAAGGAATCTGTTCAGATCATTGTGTCCCCTTCTGGCCTGTGCAACACTGGTTCCCCTTTCATTTGAAAATGGCCAGGGGCTAGTACCACAAGCTTTCTCACAGAATAGATGTACTCACACAGGATCAGGGGTGTTTGATACACCAAAGCCCAAAACAACTTCAGCTGACTGCCTGGATGATGGGGTCTTGATTCCCTTTAGGTGCCTGTTTACTGAGGACATGCAGCAGGTACTAATGAAGGCAAGAAAGCCTGCTGCTAAAAAATCTTATACTAGCAAATGGAAAAGGTTTTCTAGTTGGTGCCAGCAACATAACCGACACCCATTCAGGGCTAGTTGTTCTTTGGTTTTACAATATGTGTGTGAATTACTTTCCTATGGCCTTTCTTATTCCTCCATTAAGATTCATTTAATATCCATTTCAGCATGTCTGTCCATGGATCCTCCTCTTTCAGTGCAGTCTCATGTCGAAATGTTTTGGAGAGGGGGTTTTGCTTAAGAGGCCTCCAAGAAAACTAGTGGCCCCTTCTTGGCATCTTATTTTTTTAGAGAAGTTAACAGTTGTTCCATTTGAACCAGCTAATCTATCTGACCTGAGGTTCTTAACATGGAAAGCAATTTTACTGATTGTTCTGACCTCTGTAAGAAGAGTTTTTGAGTTGCAAACTTTTGCAATGAATCATCCTATCTCATTTTCCACAGAGAAAAGAGCATAGTACAGTTGTGTAAATAGACTTATCATAACAGTAGATGTTCAAATGAGCAACCACTGCTGTAGTAGCCTCTTTCTCCCTTGTTTTTGCTGTGCTGTTTATTCCTGGGTGTGACATTTTATTTTTTGTTGTTCCAAGCATTGTCCTTTCAAGACTCAGCCTCTTTTTCCTATGAGCATGAAAGCTGTTAAGGGCTTGGTGCCCAAACCTATCTTTTTAGTCAGCTCAGCTTGAGCTGACTAACAATTTGGGAGTGTGAAAAGTGCCCTGAAGCTTTGGAAGCTGGATGGATGTTATATCCTATGCAGGATATAAGCCATATAGCTAAGGCTACTGCAGCAGTGATCATTTCTACAGAAAATGTCTGTGATCATATCAGTTTGGAGGATTTATCTTTGAACTGGCTTGCAGAAGAATTATTGCAATTTTTTCTGGTCTTTGTTTTTCTCAGAATCTGGACATTGTGATTTTCACTGCTGAAACTTTTGGCAGATAAGTATTTTATAACTGCAACCCATAAAATGTTACCATATTCCCAGTGCAATATTATGTTACAGCAACATTTGCAACGACATTGTAACACTATGCCTTACTCTTGACCGAGTTTGGTCTTTCCTTCTGTGGCCTTGCTTGAGACTTTGGGGCTTCCATCTGGCTTATACCACCATTCTGTTTCTGTGGCCACTTAATCATTTTACTTTGTTTTAATATATTAATACATAACTGTAGTACCTATAGCTACATATTGTACTAATGAGGGTATATTATGTGAGACATCCTATATTTTTAAAATGACCATAGAAGAGTATATTTCTTTATTTGCATCATCTGTATAGCGTTTATTTCATTGTATGCATTTTGAAAAGATAAATGTTAGTTCACCTACTTTACTCAGAAAAAGGAACATCCTTGACCAGTATGTCCATCTTATTCATCCTTATGCCAGTATGTTCATCTTGTTTGCCAAATAATAATAAAATAGACAACTGAATGTTTTCACCTGAAATATCTGTGTGCTTTCCAAGTCACTCATTAATGAAATGTGTTTTCATAGCCATTAATGCTTTTGGGTAACCTGTCTTAAGTCTAAAACTCTTTAATTGTGTTGTTTCACTGTTATGACTGCTCTGTGGGCTATAACTACTTTTTCCTGATCAGAAATCAGGACTAAAGGCTTATTTTCCAGACAGGGTGCCTACCAGAGCATTTCTATATCTGACTTGTGTCTCATCTTCACACAATTTGACTCTTCATAGTAATCTGCTTTCTTGGTAGCAGGATTAACAAAATGTTTGTGTGATATTAACTGTAAATGTTTCGTGGCCTGTTTTGGTTTCTTATTTCTTTACAAGCAATTAAGTGATGGCAGTTTTTCCCCAAACATCTTTATTAAATTTACACTTATGACAAAGGCAATCTTTCATTTATATAAATGAAAAACATACAAAATGATATTACTTTAGCTGGAAACAGTTCACATCACAGACACCATTCAAACAACTGTATTTAACATTATACATCACTTATAAACCATCCAGTCATTGTCAGTTAAGCGTTATATAATTCATTCAAATCTTGCCTCTTAAACCTCGGTCCTACTCTGAATATATTGTTCCCACAATTCCCATTTTTCCTATGCAGTTTGCTCCTTCCCTTTTCTAAAGATCCCAATTCTGGTTGTTTTATCTCTGTCACAATATTCACTACTTCTAGTAAAGTTGGTCTATAGACTTTGATTTCAATTTTCTAGTATTTGCTTTTTTGGCAGCCATCATAATTAGACTTAGCAAGACTTTACTAGGTATAGGCAATTCCGATTCTATAGCATAACTCAAAAAAATCTTCTCCCCAGCCAGTCCAATCTGCTCACACAGCATCTCCTACAGAGCAGTCCGCAGGGAATCCCAAAAGTCTGCCAGCTCATCACACTTCCAGCCAATTAATTCTTGCCCATCACACCACCAACACTTGCTATCCACCTGAGGAAAAATTCTTTGGAGTCTACTGGGGGGTATAAAGATACCTGTGCAAGTACTTCCAGGCAAAGATCCTAAATTTTCTAGACTTTGTTGCATATTTGGGAGATATACATATTTCCCCCATTATCTCTTTGTGAGTTGCTTATCCAATCTCTCTTCCCAATCCTTTCTAAGCTCCTCTGATCGATTCTTATAATTATCATGCAGTATCCTAAGTGATGGCAGTTTTGATAAATATAACTCATGGTTAAAAGTTTATTTTTCGCATCCTCTTTGTTGCACTTTTCCTGACAATTCTCGTTTGCCTTGAGGTGTAAGGAATAGCAGAAAGATTTTATGCTTCATTTTGCTCCCACTCTTGATGCTGTTGCATCTGTGCATAATTCTAATATTTCTTCTGCTTTTTATCCATCTTCACTCTGAATTTCTGGGTCTACTTCATGTTGTCAAAGGCCGACAATATCGAAGCTGATATTATCGGCACCAGATTAGTGAAAGCAAAACACATCGAACGTTTAAACGGAAATCTCTGTAAGGGCAGATTTCCATTTAGTTCAAAGTAGTGCGGTCTCAGAGTTGGTATATTTAAGTAGGGGGTGTGGGGGGTGTAGGGAGGCTCGCCCCCTGCTTGCTAAGGTAAGTTTTTATTTATTTTTGCTTTTAGGCATTTTTTTTTTATCTTTCGATGTTTCAGAATTCGATGATATGGTGTCGACCATATCAGATTCGATATTCTGAAACTTTGATAAGATAATATAGATGCGAACCTCTCAATACCTTTCAGAATTAAGCTCTCATATTTCACATTGAATATATATATAAATGTAATTACTTATGTAATAATATTTGGACTCCAGTCCATAAAACAGCATTCATTGAAAAGTGCACATATTTATACTTGTCATAATAACTTCACGGAAAAGACATGGCTTGTAATACTTAACTTGCTAAATATTTATGTAATTGCCTGAATTAATTTTTTTCCATGGGCCTTCTTAACTGTGCTTAGAATATAGAAGTTAATAGGGCAAGATGCGTATGTGCACCTGCTTCCAGGTGTCATTTCCTATACCAGAAGCTCAGTTGCTTTGCCCGTTTTGTGCATACTGCTCCTATGTACATCTGCACATTGTTCATTCCCCAGCCAGCATAGGCATGTGCTTTGATCTCCTAGTTATCCTGTATGCTGTTGATGCTTTTGTATGTGTTTCACTAACAGAAGGCTTGTCATAATCTACAGATGTCTATGGCATACTGCCATAGCTTTTCTTCCACTCACTTACCCAATATATCCTCCTGTACCTCTATATGCCAAACTACAGATGGGTTCCTGAATATTATTCTGCATATATGTCAATTTATTTGTGCATTAGGATGGGGCAACAATATCACAGGGGTATATGTACAGAGAATGTCCTAGCATTATCAGTACATTTGCTCTGACACCATCATATGGCTACCAGCTTTAACACCTTTGGGTAGGCTACCTACATTTCTTCCTGTCTGTATGTATGATGTACTTTGTTTCACATGTCACTGTTTAGTCAGACACCTGTACATGTGTAGTAAGGTATTACAAATATATACATGAGGGTAGCATGTCTTGGTTGCACTCTTTAAGTGCTTGATGTATGTGGTTCTGGCCAATGGCCCTGTTATACTTGCCACGATATGTAGCTCCATGTACTACCACGCTTGTGGCCTGTCATGACTCAAAAATGTGAACCAAACTTTGCTGTGTAACCTGTGCTTGGTAATATGGCTACAGCCACTACTGACACCCACACCTTGTTGGTACTTCATTTGTGTCTTGCTGTTTGGTTGGCAATTGCTCTCATTCAGTTCCCTGTAGTTCTTGGAGTAGTTCACTGACACCCTGGGCTGTTAGACTGCTGTGCTTAAATGCTAACATATTGTACAATATAGAGCACATGATGATCATCTGTACTGCCTACACTGTATCAAGACACTTATATTTGGCCTTCAGTACACCAGATACCCTCTCAGTGATGTTATATGTTATGGTGGGTGCTCTGTTGCATGTGTCTTTAGCAAGAGTGGATTGCAATTTTATGTGTGCCATTATCCACAACTATAGTGGATAACCATTGTCACTTGTTGGTATGCAATGGACATTATATTATTTGTGTGGTTACACTGCTGGCAGACCTGAAATATACATTCACACACCTCTCTACCTACCTGCTAAATGATTTTTGATGCAACCCCTTCTCTGAACTGTGCTCTTAGGGTACATGGTGTGGTCATCTGCTGAGCACATTACCTGACAATTTAGAGAGTGCCACACCAACCAGTTATAGTACCATTCTGTGCCATAGCCAGTGGAGTTTTGATTGGCATGAGGGTGCAATAGATGGTGCCAAGGACATGGGGAAAGTTAGCAGTGGCATAGAAGTGTTCCATGGCAGTCTGATGTTCATGCTGCATGTTTAGGAAACTGATGTAGTTCTGTGCCTTGAAGCACATGACTACCAGGAACTGAACCAAAATGTGACATGCAGCTGATTTGGGGAACTGTCATGGTATTTCCCATGTGCTGCTGGAATATCACAGTGGCTAGAATCCCATGACATAGAAATACCTTTGTTTCTGGTGGTACAGGGTTATGACTGCATGGTGATAAATTAGGTACACACATCACATATACACAGTCGGCATCATTTCTCTGTCTAGCATGTATCTATCTGGGTTGTCCTGGTCTGAGAGCTGGATTAACTGTAGCCTGGTCCTCTGCCCTGCTGGCCATCTTCTGGCCACTGGCCACATTTGCAGATCATCCTCAATCAGAACCTGCAGCATCTCCACCTGTAGGACTGCACCTGCAGTGATTTGCATTATTGTGCATCTTCGTCTACACAGCATGTCTCTTTTTGTAATTTTTTGGGAGGTCTTCTCCATATATGGATGATTATCTAATGCTGTTTTCCACTGTCCATGGTTGTCACCATTTATTTCCATTTGGGGTTATTTCTAATATTGTGGCATCAGGTTTAGGTTTGCTGATGCTATTATTTTAAAATGCTGTCCATTTAACATAACTGTTACTTGGTGTGCTTCACTCTGCACAACTTTCTTTTGTTATCAGGCCCAAGGTATATAATTCAGCAGACATTATACCAGATCTATAGGATACTCTCTTTGTCCCCTTTGGCACACACCTCCAACCTAACTAGTACGGAGATCCTATCTATCTATATTAAACCAAACACCATTCTCCTAGGAGACTTCAACTCCCTCCCCTCCCTCTGCTAACATGGAGAATTATACATCCTCAAACATGTACGCACAGAAATTTCTGTACTTTATCATTACAAGCTCACTGGACCATTCTCCCTAACCAGGGGTGACAGAATCCTGGATTTGGTCCTTACCAATACAGGTCAACTTTGCTCACCATCAATTATATATCCCTCCCTGGTTATATCAGACCACAAGTTAGTCACATTCACAGTAACAATGAAGCCTGAAGCAATTTCCAGTATCTCAGTCTTCAGAGATTATGTAAAGAATAATTTACTAAAACTGAGTGATGACAGGCTAAATTCAAAAGTCCCTTCCATTTTGATGATCCCACTGCTTTATTGCCAAATTCCATGCACATATAAATAGCTGCATATTCATCTGTCCCCCTCAGAAATAAATACAATGCCAAATAGTAAATGTCTGTGGTGTAACCTTAATATGAACAGGCTCTATAATAAAAGAAAAAAACTTTGTGACACTGTATCTAAAGTATGCATGGCTAGCCTATAGAAGTGGTAAAAATGTACTTCTCATTTGTTTACATAACACAGTAGTGGCAATATCAGTGGCTAAGTGCTGAACTTCTAGTCTGCAGATTAACTCAAAGGCATTGCATGCTGGGATCATGGTCAACAGTTCTCTAATACTGATATACTGCCACCTCCAAAAGACCCATCACTAACCGTGAATCCCAGGGTTCTGTCCTTGGAGAGTTCCTCTTTGGCATGTACTTCCTGGAGGATAAGCTAAGGTTAAGAGTTTGTGGAAGACCAACTTTACAGATGACTGTAAACTTGGTGCTGTCATAAATACCCCACAAAACGCCATGATCTTCCAAGATGGCCTTTCCCAAACAAATAGCTGGTGTCAAAATTGTGGACTAAAACTTAATAGGTTCATAGGCACATAGGTGTTTACTAGGCTAATGACCACAAGGATCTTTTTAAGCTTAGCCATGCATCCAAATCTTTGACAAGCTCTGGAACCCTTGATAAGTGTAAGAAGAGGCTTGGTAGATGAAACATTTACAAGAAGTGGCCTAGGAGATGGACCATTTACAGGTTGCCTGTGTCTGTTAGAAACATAGGTGCCAAGCCAGGGATGAATTTCCTGTTCCCCATCCAGTTGTCGAAGTTACACTTAAATTGGGTTAGAGAGGGACTCTGCTTCACATGGATGAGGAGCCTGTTCCAGAGATGAGCTAGTCTCTGGGATACGTTGCTGTCTCTTTATCTAAGAAATGTATAATCATATTCTTCAGCAAATATGACTCCCCCATAGCTATCATATGGAAAACACACCCCTGAAATATGGACCAGTAGTCAAGGATCTGGGAACCTATGTGATCAATGAATTGTCCTTTGATCACTATCTTTGCACTATTATAAAGAAGTAATGTTTCATTGTATAGCTTATATCTAAAGGTATGGCATTGAGGACCTGGAATGTAATTGTTTCACTGTATTCTGCACTCATTAGGCAAGTGATTGAGTATAATGCTCTCCTTGATATGTACTTGTCCAAACATTTATCACAACTGGAATGACTACAATGCTGCTTTCCTATTTAGAAAATCAAGGCCCTAAATCATAAAAACTACATGGACCACCTCAGAGCCTTTTGAATATCATACAGGCTACTGATCAGCAACCTCTTCCTCGAGTATAGCGCCTTAACAGACCCTATGCTGTCAGAGCTATTACACACTCACTAGTCCAATGATTGCATAAACACCCACTCAAGTAATCTTAGTCTCTTTTACAACATAAGTAGAACATGTTGAAGGGACAGGCATGTATCACAGAGCATTCAGCTTTATGGAACCATCTTGTACTCCACATAAAACAAAGTACTTCTCTTACTCTATTCAAATGCAATTTGGATGAATGGATTGCTAAATCCAAATTCACCCCCACTTAGCACCATAGTCCTTTATAGATGGGGCAACATGTAAATTTCCTAGCACATCCTTGTTCTGGCTATCTCTTGGTTACTTATACACAAAATATAAGGGCAAAAAACTACCATAGGAATGTAAGACTAGGTTTCTTAAGATATCATAGATCAATAGGCAAGTAAGTACCTATGAACAACCCTGCACAAGACCCCTGAGTATACAATATTGTTAGGTGATTATAGAGATGAGTCTCTGGACAGTGAATGGCTTGTGCCACACAGAGTAACTGCAACTGTAGTGGTTACTGGGCTGGATTCCAAAGCAAAGTTGCACATAGTGCAGGACACCAAGCTCTAGTTACACCAAACAGACAAAATAGAAGATTCTAAAAAAGTAGGTAATAAGTGCTTGTGTTAATCAGGAGTGGCATAACAAAACAGCAACCTAAGTGGGTCTATGCCTCACTCTGCAATACTTTGTGCAGGATACACCAATAACGTCACCAAAAGCAGTCAGAAGGAGACTTGGAAAGTGTAACCTGGACATATGTATTATGCAGGATGATATCAACACTCCAGTTTGCAAATGAATTTGCCCTGCAGGCAGGGTGTTGCAGATGATGATACAAGATGACCTGCAAATGCAGACAGTGGGCATGTGAAGACCAGTCCCTGCTTGGTGGTGCTTTGCCTGTGACAGGCAAGGCAGCAGTTATGCCAGCTCTCAGACCAGGAAGTTATTGATAGATACTGACTGAAGAGGTAGTTGCTGCAAACTGTCTGTATGATGTGTACATCTTAGGTATTACCTGCAGTCTGCAATGTAACCTGTTCCACTAGAAACCAAGGTTTACCTATGTCTCAATAAACTGACCTTTGGAATATCTCAGTGGAAAATGAGAGATAAAATGGGGGTGTCACAAACAGCTGTAAGTCACATTCTAGAAATGTTACTGGCAGTTACATGCTGCATGGCACATGAATATATTGTATTCTTAATTACTGCAGGAAAGGCAAACTGCCATGGAACATTTCTATGCCAGAACCATGGCTTTGTCCTCAGCTGACTGGGTTAGGACCTACATCTCATGGTAGTTAGTTGTCAGGAAGGCTGGTTGTTGGGCTGGATGTTTGGACACAATGATTGATGTGCCCCTTTGCTCGCTCACCTCTTTCACTATTTCCTTTGTGTCCAGCATTGTAATGAGTGAGTCACCAACATCATAGCCAATATCAAGGTTAGTAGAGAGGATATAGAGGACATTCTATCAAAAGAAACAACAAAGAGTTGAAAAGCAAATTGTTCAACATATGCCATTATCTATATGCAAATAGTCCTATGGGTAGGACACGTGCAAATGCAGGGGAAACCAGAAAGGCATGTTCTTTTGATTCTACTGGTGTCCTCAGCTTGTACAGTGTGTAAGGGTCCTGTAAATGAATGCAGGTCAGAGTGACTTACAGCTATGACTTGTGTGCAAGGTACAGATATAGGAGTGGATGCAGCTTAGTTGGTGAGTCATCCTCATAAACAGGTTTGGGTGAATGCACAGCAGAGCCATCTATGACAGACAGGCAGACAACATGTGTGTGCCACTGTGAAGAAACTGAAAACACTGTCATCTGTATTAGCATGTCTGGCAGGAGATTTGTGCATATTTTTAGATTAACTTGTATTGTATGCCAGCATGCCTGATCATGAAAATGTAAATAAGTTTAAAATGTTGAGTATTTCCTTGTTTAAACAGAATGCCTAAAGAATCTGTCACTGCTTTGATACACGTCTAATTGTGCATGTTTGAGAGGGACATTCTAAAACACTGTGGAGAATCAACTGAACAGTGAATGATATCACTGGAATACTCCTTGCTGTTAGGAGATTGTTTAAACAGTTGATTGACAGAAAAAGAATTTCTTTTAAACAGCTGACTGTTATATTTTAAAATTAGACAGATGAGACAGCTGAAGACAGTTGAGACTGGGAAGCTGTGCAGTTTGTCAAGTACTGACCAGTCAGTTAACACCAAGAAAAGAGAACTCACCAAGAAAATTGTAAGCTTGCTTGGCCTTGCTATTATATCTTAGATTAGATCAGGGACTGTATTTCTTTAGTTAGATCAGGAAAGTTCAGCTAATTAAGATAGAGTTTTTCTTGAATAATGGACTCCTATCCTGCAGTTTGATTTACATTTCTGATGATTGAATTCTAATGTTTATTGAGAGTTATTGATTTTCAATTTTGTAATCATTTTTACTTATTATTAAATGTTTTTCATTATTTTACATTGTGGCAGGAAACCAGTGTTTTACTTTAGAGATTAGAGAGTGCTTCTACCTGTTTGATACTCCCCAGGCCACCCCGAGGCATGGCTGTTCTGGTAATAGCTATCATTTATTTTGATAATTAATTTTCATAATACACACCCCTTTAGAAGGGCATGAAGACCCTCTGATTGATGGCAGCATTTCTGTATTTATTTTGGGAAAGAGACAGCTGAAAATCTGTGTCATACTTTCTCAGAAGTGCTCGGATGTGTAAGATTTTGAGTGTGAGTGTATTAGAGGTCTTCAACTGGGACACTTTGCTCTGAAATGTGTAATAAGAAAAATACATTTGGCTGGACACAGGTATATAGCCCAGTCCCAGAAAAATAGAGCATGTTCCTTTTGTGCTCTTAGGGGAAAATTGTGAAATATTACTTTTGTTTAAGTGACAGCCTCATATTGGAGTCAGTAGTGAGGACTGAAGCGCCTTTGTTACTGACCTAGGATAGTAAGGGACGTCATACTAATTGGAGGCAGTCCGGTGGGCTATAGCTGGATATCATTTAATTGCTGGCAGTCTGGTGGGATATATCTGGACATCACATTAATTGGTGCAGGTGGTGTGGGATTTTTAATTGTATTCCAGTAGCCTGTGGGTAGTTGCCATTACGGCATGAACTCTTGACAACCACAAGGTAAATATTCAGAATTTCAATCCACCACAGTTTTATTTATTTTTTAGTTAGATAGCCAGAGATAGCAGGCAAGGATGTCAACAGAAGATTTCAGGAAGCTATTAAAACTCCAGTTGGCTAAGGAGTGTGAAGCCAGAGGATTGGTGAATGCCAACCTGACCAAGGAAGCAATGATTTCAGTGTCGGTTGTAGCCACAGTTCAGACCGACCAGTTTGAAGTTGGTGGTGTGCAGCATGCTGAGATGGGACATTTCACATTTTCTTCAGAGGATCTGAGAATCCATCTAGAGTTAAAGAGGCTGGAACCGAGGCCGAGGAGAGAATGCGACACCTGTAGGCTGAGGAAAGGGAGAAGCAGCGCCAATATGTACTGGAGACCAAACAACTAGAGACCAAACAGAGATTGAGGCATTTAGAATTTGAGGACAATGAGAGACAGCACCAGCATGAAATGGAATTTCAAACTCATCAAGAGGGTCATGAAGATAATGGGGAAGGGAATAACCTGACCCCAGAAGCTAAAAAGGTCCGTAAACATTTTCCTCAGTACAGAGATAGGGATGACTTTGATAGTTTTATTCATATTTTTGAGAGGGTATTTAGACAATATGATGTTGTCCATGAGCTCTGGGTTCAGCTCCTGACTCCCTTACTTGATGGTAAAGCTGTTCAGGATGTAGCAAAGTTAAATAATGTAGATTGAATTATGAAAAAATGAAATGTTGCTTGCTTGAGTGTTTCAAACTTACGCCTGAATCTTATAGGAGAAAGTTTCATGAAAACAGATGCAAGGCAGATGAAAGTGTACGTAATTATATTGCTGACTTAAGTACTTACATTCACAGATGGGTGGGTATCACATCACCACTTTTGTAGGACTGGCAGATCTTTTGGTGAGGGAACAAGCCCTCAGTACTTTGCCTGATGATATGAGAGTCTGGTTAATGTAGCATGAGTGCACCTCTGCAGAGGAGTTGGGGAGAAAAGGGGATCTGTACTTGGCAAGCAGAGCACCACTGCATAGAAGAGGGAGACCTAGTGCTGTACATGGACATAAGGGAACCCATGGGGGGCAGCCTAAACCACTCCAACAGAGTACACATGTAATGGGGGAAACTACTAATCCAAGTGTACAGTTATGGATTTGATGTTTGAAGTGTAACCAGAGGGAACACATAGCAGTGAAATGTCCATCAAGGCAATGTGAGGGAGCCAGCAAGTGGTGATGACAAATTGCCAGTGGTAATTTGTTTAGAACCATCTGGGGTACCAGATTATCATCAATATTTATATCCAATCTTAGTAGTTTCTAAACAGGCAACTGCTAAGAAGGACACGGCTTCTGATATAACCATTGTGAGGCCTGCAGTGGTAAGAGAAGAGCTGTACTTGCTTGGGAAGTCCACTCCAGTTAGAGCATTGGGAGAGACCCATTCTAGACACCTTTGTCTAGAGTTCATCTTGACTGGGAGGGTGGTAGAGGAAGCAAGCAAGTAGGAATGTTTGAGGATATTCCTGCAGATGTCCTGATAGTGAATGACCTTGAAGATGCAGTACCTTGTGTACATGCAGTGACATGCAGTCAGGCTTGGAGAAAGGCATGTAGGTCCGGTAGTCTGGGAGAGAACCAGAAAGATCTCATACCTGAAGCTGGGAATGGCATGGTGGCTGTTTCAGAAAAGGTGCTATCTGATAGCAGCAATTTGGAATGTGAGCCACAGCTGCTGGTGAGTACAGGTACTGTTGTTCCCTTGGACATGGTGACTGCGAGGATGGAGGTGAGTGGTGGTACCCAGATTGACAGCAAGGCACAGCTGTCGGAAGTGACTAGGCTTCCTGTGGAAGGAGAACTGGGGAAGGTCCCGGAGGTAGAGTTAAGACAGTCTCAGCTTACAGATCCTACATTACAAAGCTTGAGGGAGATGGCTAAGGAGGCACCTGAGGCTCAGGAAAGAGGGGAGTCTGTATACTGGAACAAAAGTTTGTTGTATAGAGAATGGACTCAGGGCTGGTGATAGCATTTTGGGGGCCCCCAGCAAATGTTAAGTTCGGGAGCCCCCAAGACACTTCCATCAGAGTATCACCCTGTCACTGTCTGCCACCCCTGCGAAACAGCCTTTTAGTTCATGCTGCAAACTTTTAGGAGTACTATGTACAGCATGACCTGTAGCTATAATGCTCTTACAGTACAACAGGTCTATGTACCACACTGTGTTCGCCCATCTCACAGAGAGGCATTCACAGTTATTGGTATTTTAGTTACAACAATGATACATTATAGCAAGTCTATTTATGGGTGTGGACTTAGGTGAAATGCTGTCTATATGCTCTAAAGTGTATTTTAGTTTTTTCTTTTTACATAATCTTTTCATCAAATGATAGCTTGAACAGAAATTATGATTAAGGAAAGAAATTCATTGTTGCTGTTCAGCGTTAGTTTTCCTTGTATCCTTTCAAGTCACCTTTCCTGACCAAGACAGTACAGTAATAACCATTTAGGAAATAACTCAGTTAAGCCAGGGTCCAAGAAGCCACAGTATTATAGGTGTTCTGGGATACATTTTAGAGCATTTTTCAAATCTTCTAATTCAGTGGTGTCCTAAACAAAAAACATGAGTAAGAAAAGAATTTCAGTATTTTTTTATTTCAAGAAAGACATAAGTTGTGCCCGAGGCTTAATATTCAAAGATGACAAAATAGCAGCTCGCAACACACTAACCAGCCATTTGTTGTCTGGATACATAGGTCCAATCTGGGAATATGGTCTGCCTCCCTAACCCCCCCCCAAAAAAAAAACAGTTACTGCCTATGCATCCCTTTGGTGTTAGACTGGGATGAAAGCAGAGGTTTAAACTGCCACAGTCATGTGTTTCAAGCGAGTGCTGGCATACATATACATAGCATGCCTTCTGACTCTTCAACCCTACCCATCAAAGGCAGCTACCTGTATACGTGCCTGATGTGAAATTGAAAAAATGATTACAGTAATGTATTCTACTTTGTTTCTCCTAGACAGTACACTGACCCTACACAAGCTATAGTAACCTTCTTTGTACACCTCTGATGTCTGTGAGAAAAGCAATAGAAACAATCTTGAAGAACGGACTCCTATCCTGCACTCTGATTTACATTTCTGGTGATTGAATTCTAATGTTTATTGAGAGTTATTGATTTTCAATTTTGTTATCATTTTTACTTATGATTAAATGTTTTTTCATTATTTTACATTGGGCAGGAAACCAATGTTTTTCTTTAGAGATTAGAGAGTGCTTCTACCTGTTTGATACTCCGCAGGTCACCCTGAGACCTGGCTGTTCTGAGTATAGCTATCATTTATTTTGATAATTAATTTTCATAACTGGACACCCGTTTTGTAGGGCATGAAAGCCCTCTGACTGGTGGCAGCATTCCTTTATTTATTTTGGGAAAGAGACACAACTTAAAATCTGTATTAGGCTTTCTCAGGAGTGTTTGGATGTGTGAGATTTTGAGTGTGAGCATATCAGAAGTCTTAAAGTGGGACACTTTGCTCTGAAGTGTGTAATAAGTACAATACATTTGGGTGGACAGAGGTATATAGCCCTGTCCCAGAAAAATAGATCATGTTCCTTTTGTGGTCTTAGGAGAAAATTGTGAAATATTACTTTTGTTTAAGTGACAGTCTCACTGTGGAGTCAGCAGTGAGGATTGAAGCTGCTTAGTTACTGACCCAGGATAGAAAGGGGTGTCATATTAATTGGTGGCAGTCTGGTGGGATGTACCCAGATGTCATTTAATTGGTGGCAGTCCAGTGGGATATAGCTGGAAATCACAGCCACCACCACAGAACAAAAATAGTTGACCTATGGGATGTATGCAACAGCCATGATATCATACCTTTTGGCTGTGGTAATCAAACTTCAATACCCCAACCAGTAATGCACCAGTTTTCACCCTAGTTCCTGAGGGGCACAAACATTTCCTTTGTCTCTGTCAAAGGAGGACCTAGAGGTCTCACAACAATGGCCTTCCACCACTGCTGGTTTGTGACTTTACATGTCATGTAGCATGGTCTGTCATGTTAGTGACATGCCAATGCAAGCCCACATTGTCCACTTATGGCCTTTTTCAGCACTGATATAGTGCACAGGGTCCTACCTTAAGCAAAGGTGAGGGAGTCTGTCCTTTTGATGGCACATTAATCTTCTAATGTGGTGGCAGGGGGCATCCAGCAGCATGTTTTCCCTGGAGTTGAAATTGTCTTGGCACTGCCAAGGGCTGGACATGTGAAAAAAGGTAATATTACAATGCCCAGCCTTTCAACAAGAGGCATACCAATACAGGCCACGTTATGGTGACTCACCCACATGTGAATGTTAAGTCCCTTTGCAAAGCAGCATTGAAAACTAGCATAGCACTATGGTATTCAGTATATAGTCTGGCAAGGATATACATGTGGAATGAATGTGGATGTCCAACAGTAGGAACAGCATCTTCTTGTTAGTATGCAAACAGCAGAGCACTACGCAAAGCCACACCAACCTCTTGCTGATGCATACCTTAAGACTTGAGGGCAGTAGTGCAACCTATAGATTTAAGACCTATATGAGATATAAAAAAAAAACAAAAAAGATGTTACCAGGCATAAGTAAGGAACCAACAAAGTAATATAATGAGTACTGCTGCTACATTACAGTGATTTCAAGAACAATGGAACAGTGTTGGTATATATACATCACAGTTTGGGTATGTATATACTTGTATGCATGCATTTATTTATTTATTTCCATTGTTAATTGGAGCAGTCCAACTGGGCAAGTGCCGTTTCCAGTGGAAGTCTGAAAAAACAAAGCCACATGAATGTAATTGCACTATAATTAGTATGGTGAGATAAAAAGTGACATAGAGTTTTACATAACATAGAATATTACAAAAGAACTTCCATGTACAGTTTACAATAATACTGCTAACAAATGCTATATTACTTTTGGTCATTAGCATAAGGTAATATACACAATTAGAACATAGTATGTAAAATAGTAGAATGATGCTACAGTGAAAAGAAAGAAACGGAGATTAATATAGATAGTTGAGAGAACATAGTATATTAAGTTGGTAGAGGTAAGTGGAAAATATAGAGAATTAGAAATGTGAATTTAATACTTGTAGGTAGACATAATATCATCAGTTCTTATTCTTATTTTTCCTGTCAAAATGGTCATGTACTATAGCACAATGATGTACATGTCAGCTTGCACACAAAGCAAAGTGCATCATATCTAGGTAGCACACAGAAGTACAGTTTGGAGGACAATCAAAACATATATGCAATGCAGAATACGTAAAAGGAAGGAAAACAAACATAAAAAATGAATAGGTATAGTAACTCTTTCATGCCTAATCTGTGTAAAATTTCACATCCTCAGACACCTGCTGATTTCCTGTCTGAACAGCTTTCACTTGAGATAAATTCCTGAGAAGGCAATTTTGCAACCTTCCTCTAAACAAATGTATATATCTAGAAAACTATAAAAGTTTCAAAAAAAGTTAAAAACAAAAGATCTTCAGTAGATACTCTTCACAATGGTGACATTAGTATGCTACCCAGACATACTAGTAACTTTATATTGAACAAGTAATTTGATAATATGTAAATTTAATTATTATATTTATGCAAACAACTATTAACATATCTCTAACCACAGTAGACAGACCCAATCAGCATGACTTGTGTTCATTTGCATAAGATCTTCCATTTGTTATAAAACATTTTTGTAGCTGTCACTTCATTTTTGAGATATTTGCATAATTATTAATGATATGCATATTAGCATATATAATGGACATAAAAGTAAATATTTGCAAAGAATTCCTAGTAGGGCATCAACTACCATTGTAATTTTTTTTCAGCATTGTATGTGCTTTCATTTGATACTGTGGAGTACCATATGAACACCGTCTGTTTGAAGTTATTAATATACTGCATGGTCCCCACAAAGTGCTTTTAGAAAGTTGCCAGTGACTTACTTTGTTGCAGTTATGTTGGATTGGGTGTGCCTGTTCTATTTAGGAATCTGGTGGGCATGTGCAGAGTCTGCAATTATCCTACACTGCATAAATAATTACTTGGTCTTGTTTTAGTGGTCATTACAGAATTGCATCCTCTATTGATGTGCTGATCTCTTCCTTCGGCGTACTTCTTTGACGGCAAGTTTCTTTTGGAATCTGACCCAATGTTTTTAACCAAAGATGTTATTACTGTAAGTCATAATTGTTGCCAAATTACAATTACGTTCACTGTTCATGACAACTTTGCTGGCATCAAAACCAGTAGAAAGTATAGGTAGTTTTAATAGATAGTCTCTATCTAAAAATAATCCACATAAAAATTCCAGCTCTTCCAAAAACACCAATTTATAAGAAACAATTCTTGATAACTAAAACATTTGCTCCTTAACCATGATGGTTTTCCATGAGTAAGGATAGCAACTGTCAAAGTGTTCGTAAGAGTTAGAAAAGCTTTTTACAGTAAATATTTGATGTTTAAGACTGGACACTCTAAATCAAACATAGGTGTGAGTCTGCATTCGAGTGTGTGGTGTGGTAGAATTGCTGTGGCAGGGCTAGGCCCCCAATGGTGTAAACCTTGGCTCAAGATGATTGTCACAGTTGAAGTGATGTCCAGACCCCATGTACAAAAATGGGAAAAAGGGGCTGTGGATGGATGAATGGATGGATGCACTGGCACAATCCTTAGAAATCCTAATATCCAGGAATTCAGTATGTCTAGTGGACCATTTACAAGTAAATTTTAGAAATCTAGTAGTAGTACTCAAATTATGACTAAACTCCTTAAGTGTGTCTAATGGTCTACTCCACAAGATAAAAATGTCATCTAAAAAGCTAAAAAAGTTGAACACTGCATGTGAAACCTTGATTTAAAAACAATATTAATTTCCCAGTGAATTAAGACCAAATTAGCATAAATTGGGGCACACAATGCACCCATTCTGACCCCTGTAGTTCAGTGGTAGAACTCATCTTTAAATGGAATGAAACATTTGTTTAAAACTAAATGCTTCACATTAACAAAATTCCCTTGGATGACAGTTCTTCACACATCAATATTTCTTTAAACCAAAGCAAACTTATTTTTTGTGGTATTACTGTAAATAGATCCATCACATCTACTGTAACTAAAAAGTACTCATTATTAAATTCCATTTTTCTGATCTCATTAAAAAATGTCAAGAGTCAGTTAATACATATGGATATTTTTAATCACCTCCTCCATTCTCCAATCAATCCATTTTGCCATTGGGTCAGTCTTGGATCCTTTTACTACCACAATAGGATGGAACTGAGTGTTATTGATGTCTTTATGGACCTTGGGGTCCCAGAAATGTTAGGAATCTTTGGTATTGTCACTTTGTTGTACTTGTAAAAAGTTAAATCTATGTAGACTTCCAAGTATTACCCTTCAAGGCAAAAGTTAGTTTGTCTATATGCCACGATAATCTTATTCATTGATGTAGTGACATAATACTGTTATTATTTAATAACCTAATCATCATGCTACTATAATCATGTGCTGTCATTTAAACTACACTTGTTCCCTTGTCAGTTTCATAATTTTACATGAAAGATCTGAAATCAAATTATTCATAGTAAGTTGTTTACCAGTAGTAAGATTTTGATAAGCACCTTGCTGTCTGTTCTTAAAAGTCTACCTAATATCCCTGTCAAATCTTTTCTCAAAAAGGTGTATAATGAGATTTAGAGGTGGGTTAAAAATGATCTTTCTCTTAAGAACACGCTCACCATTATATTTGCAAATACTACTGTCTTTGTCAGCCATCAAAAAATGCAAATTAAGCTTCTGTGTAAACAGTTTTGAATCAATGAATGTGTCTGCTATTTTAGTATTTCAAGAGTTTATAAAGGTAAAAACCCTCTCCAACAAGGAATAATGAGAGTCACTGAGTTCCTTGTCAGCATAATTAAATATTTTCAAAGTATTCTTTTGTTACAGTTAAGTACAGTACCTGCAAATGACAGAAATACTGCTGTCCCCATCTGCTCATTTTCCCTCAGTCTCTGTTTCTTCCCCAGGCTTTCATTTGTTAAAATTGTCTCCCCGTCCCAAAGAGGACTATATTGTTTTCTGTTCCTGTTCTTATTCTACCTTCTGCAGACAATTATTGAAAAAGAATTATCACCCGATTCATGTTCATTTTCCAAGGTAACCACTGTAATTAATTCCTCGGTCCTTTTACTGTCTGCATCATCTCTGACATCTGCTTCACTTGATGATTATTGCTTGGAAGATGGATACTGTTCCCTTTTAGTAATCTCTCTGATCTCTCTATAATTAATTGTTCTTTCTAGTCTTAATTTTCTTAACTTGGTTGTCCATGTTAGAAAAGACTTAGATAAGATTAATTTTAAAGTCTTTGATTTCCCTTTCTAAATGTGCTAATTGTCTTACATTCTCCTGATTAATTACTTCCGTAGGTTCAAGGCCCATTCAGTCAAATAAATGTAAGCAGTTTCTTGATAACTTCATAACAAGAGCTGCTAAATTACCAGTTAAGGCAGTAAATCCACTTGGGTCCCTAACACGTTATGTTGACCCATAATGAGTTCCTTCGAAGCAGTTACAGATTACATGGACCATATTCATCAATAAATGTATTTATTATTTATTGATATTTGTTATTTATTGACATTTGTTTACTGGGGAAGTCTGACTGGGTAATAAATATCCATTTTCAGTACAAGCCCAGGGAGAAATGCTCCAGAGAGTTCAATAACATCATATAAAACAGTACCATAGATGTAATTAAAAAGCATTTATACATATAACTTGACAGTGGAATATATAGGATTCAGTAAAGCATGAGAAGACACTAGTGATGTAATAATAAAAGAAAATGACAATCATTATATGCAAGAGCATTAAAAGTGTAGTTCACTATGCTAGGAAATAATAGTTAAAAAAAAGATGATTCAAGTCTCTCCTAAGCATGGGAAGAAGGAAGTGCTGAAAGGGTATAGACAGATAACATGATGAAAAGCTAGTAAGAATGTAAAGTATTTCTTGAAGTGGATCAAGCAGAAGAGGTGCATGGGCGGGTCTAGGACACATACTCGACTTCACTAAATACCGAATGGTTAAATCACGCTCACTAATGCAAAAAGTAATAAATCACGTAAACACAAATGACCGAATCTAGGAACACCGAAAATAGAATAATGGCAGAAAGTGCAGAAACACCCAGTGACAACAAATGACGTAAAAATTACTTAATCCCAGCTCACATTAATATCTGTTCTTTTCACAGATTCCCCGTATTAACGTCAGTAAAATGAAAATACAGTAACTTAATTTAAATCTTCAATAATTGAGCTATAGCTTTAATGAATTGCAAGCTTGTGTATTCATGTTTGTTTTCCATTATGATTTGAAAACGTTCCTCTCTTCGTATTAGCTTCCTCTTCTTCAGGGTAGGAGGACAACCAGACAACATCCTACAGCGAACCTCATCAGCTCTGTCTTGCTCATGACATATACCCTGTAGAATGCTGAGAACATCAAAGAAGTACATCCCTGCTATACAGTGTAGCCTCCTGTGCCATGCTTCAATTGCATTCTGTGTTCTGGGCAAATTTAACTCATTCAACACAGATATGTTCCAGAAGCTCACTGGAAAAAGAGTTGGAAATCTCATTTCTGTTGACATCCTAGTTCTCAGAACTCTAGGTTTACCCAAGAAGTACCATTCCATAAAGTATTTAAGTAACGTCTGTCCTTCTATAGGGAACTCTTCCTTTAACAAGTTAAAAGTTTCCAAAACTTTCTCCTCTGGAAGAAATGCCAAAGCAACTAGATGTTAACATTATGCTGAAACTGAATATCTGAGTTATAACATGATGAGAGCCCTAAATTTTGTACTTTCCTCCAAACATTTCTGTCGAAGTGGAAAAAGCACCCCTTACACAAAACACCATTTACATTGCGATGCACACTTTGTGTAGCTGCAGGCTCAAAATCACACAATATAAATGATGCACTTAGTAAAAGGTTAAACTCAGACAATAACTCAGTTATGCCTTTCCACATAAGATTGTATGCTCGATAGGACTTTTTATTCATAAGACAGTAAAGGAGTGGTACACTTTTACTGTAGCCACCATATCTGACAACAGAATGTATGGTATACAATTGTCTACACTCTGAGCCCCTTTGAAAATAAGTACCATCCATTAACAACATGCTTGTACAACTGAGAAACCTATGTGTTTCATTTAAAGGGAGAGTAAAGGTCTCAATTGATATCATGCGCTGTTCGGTTAAATTAAATTCAGTCAACTGAGTTTTCGTGATTTTATTACTTCATGTATTAGTGAGCATGATTTAACCGTTCAGTATTTAGTGAAGTCGAGTATGTGTCCTAGACCCGCTTGGGCATAGCCTTGAGTAAGTGAGAAATCCTTTGAGAGAAGATTTAAATATGTGGATGCTTGATATAGTTCTAACTGAGTTTGGGATAGAGTTCCATAGTTTGGCTATGTAGTGTGAGTATAGACTTTGTCCCTTACCATTTTTGTTTATAGATTTCAAGCAGGTTTTTGTCATGAGAGCGCAGAGGGTAATTTG
This sequence comes from Protopterus annectens, assembly GCF_019279795.1. Lineage (NCBI taxonomy): Eukaryota > Metazoa > Chordata > Ceratodontiformes > Protopteridae > Protopterus > Protopterus annectens. Next base: position 621,723,058 of record NC_056735.1, on the reverse strand, counting down.
AGCAATAGTGACAAAGTACCAGGAGATAGAAGGGCAAGGAGAGGGGTTAATAGTATTATTTGGGCTAGAAGAAGTCGTGTATAGGCTAGTTGATGTACAAGATTTAACAAGCTGAGATCATGTAATGCAGAGCAATGATGAGCTCTATGTGGCAGGTTAGCTGCAAATCTTACTGCAGCATTGTTCCAGTTGGGATTTAAGACAGATCTGGATGTTAGTCAAAATAGGTGAGCCCTAGAGAAGAGAGGGCAAAAGATAAAGGTTAGCAAGGGTGACTCTACAAGGAGTAAGATTTTTTTTTGTTTGCTGTATAAAGCAGATCTAGCTTTTGATGAGTTTTTTAATACAGCTTTGTATGTGAAGATCAAACTTTAAGTTGTCATCTGTGGTGATGCCAAACAATTTGGTACTGGAAACTACTTCAATAGCTGTACTCTTTAGAGAGGTAATGTGGAAGTTACTTTTAGCATTGGCATGGGAGTTTGGAAAATATTAGAAGTTTAGTCGTTTTAGGATTATGTAAAAGTAAACATTGGGGAGTTGGCATAATGGTTAAGGGGTTTACCTTTATATGTGCGTACTGCACATGTGAGAATGCCAAAAGGTCAAAAGGACTTTTTCAAGATTCCAATAAGTAAAAAAAAAAATGCTTTGAATGTGCAATAAGCGAATGCACAGTGAGATTCACTCATTGCAGATTCGGCAATTTGGGTACAGATTGCACTATATTGGGGATCTGGAAATGGGCTCTTTCCCCACTATAGTGCGATCTCAGACTTAGTATATTAAAGTAGGGGTGGGGGGTGCAGGGGGGGCTTGCCCCCCTGCATTATGTGCTCGACATTGTAGCTTGAAAATCAGTGAATTTGCTGTTCAATTTTCTGATTTTTGAACTTCTGTGATGTTCGCCATGCAGAATTCATCCTCTCAGTTCACATAACAGGATGATCGACAATATGATTTTCAACAATATAAAGGTAAACCTGGTTAAGGTGTTTATCTGACAGATAAGAGGTACAAGGTTTGATTCTCACCAATGGAAACTGGAAATATTTAAAATGGCTCACATGGGTAGTTAGCCTAGTACTTACTATAAAAGTTGGTTTTGATGTAGCCACAGATGAACCGAGCTGAAGGTATCTTGTGCCATAGATTGTAGTTGCAGTGGGGTATCAAATGAGCAGATGAGAATTGAGTCATCTGCATACTGAATAAGGCAAGCTTGCTAAGAAGAGGTATATAGGTTATTGATGAAAATGTTAAAGAGCAGAATAGAGCCTTGAGGATCATCTGTTTTACCAGAGAAAAGGAGTGAGAGAAGAGAGCCATTTGACAGATTGATAACTTTCAGAAAGGTGGTTAGAGAATCATCGAATACTTGGTTTGGAAGCACCCAGAGAGGACATTTGAGTCAGAAGATTCTCTGTGCCATGGTGTCAAAGGCTTTTGAGAGATCTGGAAAAACAGAAGTAATAAACTTTACTTGGTCTCTAACCATACTAATGGTGTCAGAAAAGTTGAGGAAAGCTGTAGTGGTGCTATGGTCTGGTACGAAACCATGTTGTGTTGGAGTTAGCAGATCATCCTGTAAGAGATACTGAAGGAGTTGCTTATAAATACACTTTTCTGGTGTCTTAGAAAGGAGGGACAAGATGGGAACTGGCCTAAAGTTAGAGATTTCAGAAGAGTTACTTATTTTATAAAGGTGAATAATAAAGATTTTTTTTTCCATAGGGCAGGGACATGGGAGGCATGAATAGATCTGTTGATGAGAATTGAGACTGGGTATACAATAGAGTCTGCAGTCAGCTTAAGGTACTCAGCAGGGAGATCATCAGCAGAAGGAGAACAGGGTTTCAGTTTCTTTAGTAGCTGTCTAACATATGATATGGAGAAAGGTTGCACATTAAAGGCAGGGATGTCAGGACTAGTAGAGTTCTGAGGCTGATTAAATGGTTGGGGAGAGCAAGTGGTAACAGAAGCTATGATGTCAATGAAGAAAGTGTTAAATTTGGTAGCCATTACTGAGAGCGATAAGTCTGGATAGAGGTTTGGTGAGGAAGGAGAGGCAGGTTGAAGAATTTTCTTAACTGAGCAACAGAATTTCTATGCCTTCTTTCTGTGTTATCTTGTAGTTCGTAGAATGAATTTATGAACAGAGTGGGCAGGTGATCAACACCGGCTATCCCTGTCCATGAGGGACATGGGTGTCACCCCAGGGGCAAATTTGTAGTCTCCTATCCAATTATCTAGGTTGCTTTTGAATAGGGTCAGTGAGGAGTTTTGTTTTACATACATAGGTAGTCTATTCTAGAGAAGTGGCAGTCCCTGGGAGACACATCTGTCTTTCCAGCATGATCTGCTAATGTCACAAGCTAGGTTGAGATCCCTAGAGTGAGTGACTTTTGAGACATTTTACTTGTGGATGTGCAGCATTTCCATTAGGGCAGGGTTGTAGATTGCCCTATAGGCCAGGCACAAGTCACCTCTCAGTAGCCTATATGATACAGAGTAAAGTGACATGGCTTTCAGCCTGTCCACGTAGTTCATGGTTTGGAGTTCCTGTATTTTCTTAGTGATAAACCTCTGAGGTCTCTCCAACTGCTGCAGGTGTCTGGTGAGGTACATGCAGAAGGGTGCATTATACTTTTTTAGTGGCCTGCTGAGCATTGAGTACAGTGGAGTTATAAAATCACTTGACCTAGATGCTATGTCCTTGCTTATGAGGTGTGCTATGTAGAAGGCTTTCCTTACTACTGTGGAAACTGGGTGGTCAAAGTTCAGATTGCTATCAACTTGTTTTCCCAGGTCTTGCCCCACTGGGTTAGCACTCAGGGGGATGCTGTCAGTATTGTAATTTGTAGGGAATTCTGTTTTGCCAAAGGGAATAATAATTTATTTTTTTAATTTAGTTTTAGACCATGGCTTTGGCAACAATCATTTTTTGTGTTAGCCCTTCTTATAATATGTTGACATCATTGGGTCATTGCAGTCATCAGTGAACTTGATAAACCAAAGGCCATCTACTGTGTCCTGGACCATTGAAAAATAGATGCCAAACAGTAAGGGGTCCAGCACAGACTCCTTTGATACTCTGCTGGTGACAGGTCTACTGGTGGAGGTGGAGTCACCAGTTTTGACCGAGCATGTTCTGTCAGTGAGTCAATTGGCTACTCATCTAGCACCGTGAGGGTTAATCCCTATCTGAGAGAGTTTCTTAATGATGCCAGAGTGGGGAATTTTGTCAAAAGCCTTGGCAAGATCAAGATAGACTGTCTTATCTTTGTACATGGCTTTGGTGACATTCTCAAAGAAGTCTACCAGGTTTAATAAGCATTATTGACCTTAACCAAGCAAAATTGGGTTGGGTCCAGCATTTAGAGGTCATCTATGTCCTTGTTGATAAGGTCCATGATAATTCTTTCCATGGCCTTACAGATGAGTCTGGTTAGACATATGGATCTGTAGTTCCCAGGGTCAGTTGATGTCCCCTTCCCTTCTTGCAGGGGGATTACTGTTGCTGTTTTCCATTTTGCAGGAACATAGCCATTTCTCAAGCTATGATTAAAGAGAACACCAAGTGGGTCCACTAGGTCTTGTTTTACATTATTTAGTAAACAACCTGGGATATTATCTGGTCCCATTAAAGCCATGTTTTTGGTCTTGGCGAGTGCAGAGATGACCTGTTCTCTAGAGATACTAGGCAGATGACTGGTATATGGTATGCTTTGGGATATGGTAGTTGGGGATAGGGAGGTGAAGTTTGCACTGAATCTTTCAGCTAGCAGATTATCCTTGGCTAGGGATGTGATTTTAGTTTTGTAATTTGCTTTAGAAGACTTTACACAATTTCTGATTTTCTTATTTTGGCTTAGGAGGGAACTCTTCCTCTGCAGAGTGATATCCCTCTTGCTTTTGAACAACAGTTTCTTCCTCTTGTTATATAATCTGTTTATACTTGAAGTCCACCACAGTGGCTTGTTTTTACTGGAAGACCTGGTTTTGATCCAGTCAGGAACAGCAGAGTTTATGCAGTCGCTTAAGTGTTTGTACAGGGCATTTGCATACACTTCTGCATAGTGACCATTGGTGTCTGTGATTGTGGGTGATATGAAGCTTTTCATACCATTGATTAGTAGGCTGTAGTTAGCTTTGGTGAAGTTTTTTTATAATTTTTGTTCCTGTGAGTGTGTCAGTTCCAGTAGTTACTTCATATGAGACTGATTTGTGGTCTGACCTAACCAGGGAGGGCATCATGCTGGGGAAGTACAGTGGTCCTCCCCATGTTGGTGAGTACTATGTCCAGAACATTAGAGCCCCTAGTGGGGGGTGCAAACTATCTGTTCCAGAGCATTTGTGTTAACAAAGTCCAGGAACCTCTGGCAAGCATGTTTTTTGCTCGTGTATGTCCCCTAGTCTATTTAAGGATAGTTGAAATATCCCATGACTAAGGTGCTCGGCTGTATGGCGAGGGATTCCGGTAAACTGAGGCAAGTGGTGTGCTTATTCTTATTCAGGGATCTATAGCTAGCAATGATGTAGTATGGTACTTTCCCAATAGTTAATTGGACATGGAGTAGTTTGAGAGTCATGCTGTTTGACCAGTCTTGAAGTGTATTTGGTTTTAATGAAGATGGATGTACCTCTACCTTTGGTTCCTTCAGGCTCATTCTGAGGCCTGAACATGTGGAAGGCATTGTAGCCTTGCATGGCTTTGGTGCTCTCAGAGGCCTTGACCATGTCTCGGTAACTGCACATACATCAGCATCCTCCAAGGCAAGGAGTGCTCCCAGGAGAGCAGTTTGGTATTTAAACTCCTAGCATTAAACAGCAGGACCCTGAGTTTGTTTTGATTAGGTTTTGTTACATTGGAAAATTTGTTGCCTAAAAAAGGCACTATGGGGGTGGCAAGGGCCTTTGCCAGTATCTGAAAGCATAGAGGAGACAGGTGCAGAGCATTGCTAGAAAAGCAGAAAGGTCCATCTACTATATCCTCCCAGGCTGCCAGATACTGGATCCCCTTGGACTGACACCAGTAGCTGAGCCACTTGTTGAAATCAATCATTTTTTGTTTATCGAGTAACTGAAATAATTGTTGAAGTCAATCAGTTTTTGTTTATATTGTGGCACCATTGTGGTAGAGGGTAGAATACTGCTTAGGGCTAGGGAAATACCTGTCTGGGACACATAATCAGAGAGTTCCATCATGTCTCTCTTCATATAGTCCAGACAGGTACATCTCAAGTCATTCACTCCAACATGGACTATGACAGAGTCATAATGATACTTGTTGTTGAGTGACTTGAGTGCATGCGTAATTTGTTGGATTCTGGCACCTGATAGGCAGCTGACTGTGACCTTCTCCTTGTCCAGTCTGGTGAGAGAGACATCTGTGTGTCTCACTATGGAGTCACCTATAACCAAGACATTTCATGTGTTTTGCCTTAGGGAATTATTTGTTGAGACAAAGGTGTGTGTGTTGATCTGTGTAATGGTTTCTTTATGCTTAGTGGTGAGTGTGGGTGGTGTGCGTTGGGGGGTCTCTGTTCTTTTGGTAGACTTTTAGTGAGTACCTCCACATATATGGGTTTATGTGTCATGACCTTATTTTTTGTGAGAGTTGAGGTTTGCATGAGAGGTAAAGCGCGTGTGCTGACAACCTGTTTGATGTCTAGTTTGTTTTTATGGGAAAGAATTGACTCCAATTCCAGAGTGAATTTGCATCTCTCACATAGGGTGTTAGCTTGCTTTAGGAGTAAATGGTTGTCAGTATACATGAAGCAATTTCTACATTGCTTCAAGATGCCCATATCAATCAAGCTGCCAGGAGAAATGATGGGAACCTACTCATCCATTGTGGCAGGATTTTTCTGAATGTGGTATTTGGGAAGGAAGTAGGCTAGCTAGTCACAAACAACAAAAATGAAACAGCAATTCAATTAAATACAGTTAACAAAATGCAGTGCTCGCTTAAAATATACTTATTTTTAATTTTTTTTCAGTGGATTCCTTGGAGTTCTGTGCAGATACACTCTAGACCTCTGCCTAAAGTTGCTAAACATTGAGCAACTCCAGTAAACTGATCCCAAACCCGAGAAAACGCAAGGCTTATATACAGGCAAATTAAACAGTTTTAGCACAACTACCAATGGGAAACCCCCAGACTGAGCCTTTCCCCAGCAGTCCCCATCTCAGATGGGTCCTGAGCTACACAGGTCTGCCACAAGGGTGCAGGGAAGTCCTCTTAATGTAAGATGGCTAGTTTAAGAGCACAGTGATACCAAACAGTCTAGCTGTAGCAGGTCTGAATCTAGCCTATGCTATATAAGGCAATGAAATATATTTTCAGAGTGCAGAGTAAAAAGCAGTCACAAACAGCAAAAATCAAGCAGTAATTCAATTAAATATACTTAAAAAAGTGCAGTGCTGGTTTAAAATATACTTATTTTTATTTTTTTTTCAGTGGATGCCTTGGATTTCAGTGCAGATGCACTCCAGACCTCTGGCTAAAGTTGCTAAACATTGAGCAGTTCCGGTAAACTGAGCACAAACCCATACAAACAGTAAGAGGCCAAGATCCTAGCCTTCAGTAGATTCCCACTGGTAGCTTATTTGTGAAAGTTGACTGCAAAAGTTCTGTTTAAATAATGTTTTTTCTTTAGAGAGGTTTTATGAGGATACAAATAAATGGTCTGCTTATGAGATGCACATGATTTAAAGTGACAAAGAACCTTTCTACATAAACAAAAACTGTACCCATTTGCTTGCCTTTATCTGGTGGTAAGGGAGAGCATGATTGCGAAGATGTAGGAGCGTTTTAGAAATTCTAATGATGAAGGTTATTTGCATGTATATGCCTAGTTCCTAAAAAGCTGAGAGGAAAGGATATATTGTGGGTACTAGTGGCGTGATTGTGACGGGGCAGGAGTTTTTTTTTTCTAATTCTAAGGATAAGGGTTATTAGCATGCATAGATCTAGATGAAGAAAAGCCAAGATTAAGGTTTTGAAAGACTTGCTGCAAAGTCTAGAGTCTAGTAAGACAAAGGTTAAGATGTATTATGCCTGCAAAAAACAGCTAAGTTCATTCTGTAGTATTTAAGGGTCTTGACATATTCTGAGAAAGTTACTCAAATATTTTGTTTGGTTGGAGGACTACATAGCTAGTATGGAAGTGGATAATAGGTATGCATGTATCTTTTCCTTTTTTTGGCCCTCACATGCCCCATCAGACAGCTACTTTACACATATTTTGCCACTCAGAAAAGTAATGTAGAGCTGCCACTGATAGTAGCACTCAAAAACCATGGCTATTTGGAGTCTTTAATAGCAACATTAAGGAGAACTAGGCTGGTAATGGATATATTGCACAGCTGTACAGTTATAGGAGCTTCTAAGGGAATAGGAATGTATGCTGTGTTGTTGAAGGTGTACCTGCCTGCCATCTACAGTCAGGGGAAGCCATGGATAGTCCTGGGTAGATATTCCATAAACACAGTGGTAGGACAGCAAATAACATAAGTATGATGGTACTGGGGATTGCAGAATCACATATATTTATATATACAACACAAAGGTTTACACAAATGTGGGACAGTAGATGTGTATGCCCATTTGGGGGAGTGTTATGATATGCAGGGACTACTTTGAGGAGAATGACATGTATGGTCACCTTATGACATGTTTTCTCCTTGTACACAAGCACTGTAATGGCTAGCAGAGGAAGGAAAAGGATTGAGAAGAGTAGTGCAACAGAAAATGATGCATTATTGAAGGTCGTATGCACCGAGCATAGGAAGTACAAACCAGCAGGTCAGAGGTCCAATATGGCAGAATCTGCTATGAGTTTAGATACCATGACAGCTTAGAATGAATGAGAATGATTGATATACTTTAATGTGTCAAAAATAAGTCATGCAGAATTGCTGTACACAGGACCACCACACAGGATGGACCATCAACAGGAATGTGGTTAATGAAAGTGGAGGAATTCTTAGTGACAATTTCTGGCCTGAAGAAGTGGCTCCTTGCTCCTGTTGGTCGTCTGGATACTAGTGTGGGTTTTGCACAACTCAGCTCTGTCTCTGTAGGCAAAGCAGCAGGTTAGTCATGAATGCTACACTTTTCTATGCCAAGTGTTTTTGGGTCTATATCACATTATCGAAATTCCAAAATATCGAACACCATAAGCTCGACCTTGGAATCTCGAAATGTGATATACTTGAATGCTCAGAACAGCAAATTTTTTCCAAGGCAAAACATTTGCTGTTCCGAGAAAAGACACACACAGCAAAAGCACACCAAAATACATAATCCACACATACACACTTCACAAAACTCTACACTAAACCGTACATACACTACTAGCTATCCACTTATCTTAACCCAACCCTAACCCTAAGGAACCTAACTAACGCACACTCACCTTACCTGCTCCCTAACCCTAAGGTCCCTAACTATCGCAGACTCACCTTACCCACTCCCTAACCCTAAGGTCCCTAACTATCGCACACTCACCTTACCTGGTCCCTAATCCTAAGGTCCCTAACCATCGCAAGCTCAACTTACCCGCCTCCTATCCCTAAGGTCCCTAACTATCACACGCTCACCTTACCTCAGTCTGTTCACCCACTTATCTTAACCCGGTCCGTCACCTTTGCACCACAGTCAAAGAAATAGCGAAGCCGCAGAAACGGCCCACCGAATACTTTCCCTAAGAAAAATATTCGGAGTTCTTCAACTTCGCTATTTCAAACATTCGCTGAATAGGGGTCGATATTAGAACATTCAATGTTTTAACACTTCGATGTTCTAATATAGACCCATGTGTTCACACATGCCATGAATGTTGGCAACATGCAGATCTTACATCATAGGTACCTCCAGGCTGTGTGCACAATGTCTTGTCCAATAAAGCGCATGTGTATACCTGACAAGTGTATACAGACTCAAATATGACAGCCAATGCTACACCTTAACAAACAAAATCACTATTAATTTTTTTACCTTGCCTTCTAAGACCTCAAGATGACAATATTCTCTTACTTGAAAGATCTCCTTTTAACCTGGTGATTGGTGACGAATGCTGACTGCACCTGTTAACTGGAACTTCGTCTTTACTGAGTGCAGAAAGGTAAGAAATTATCTTGAGCTCAGGAAGGTGCTATACAATTTTTTTATAAGAAACTAAGAAATGTGTCTGTTTTAGGGAACAGTGGCTAAATTAGCTCCTACCAATTATATAGCTACAAAACACTCTAAGACTTGCTTGCCAATTGCTCAAACAAATGAAATCATTTTGATTCTAAACTCTGTATATATGCAAAAAGTACTTATTTTTGCATCACATAGTGTAATTTTGTGTAACAGTAACAGGCTATCTGCTCTGTTAGAAGCACAATTATTATACTTGATATGTTATATACATCTGCAATTACTGTATTTTCATGAGTTATGGAGACACAGATGATTATATTATTCTTATATTAACTATTTATTTATTTAACAAGTACATTTTCAGTGAGCACAATAGCTCCTTTTCAGCAGAGGTCCACAAGAAAAAAAGTTTCAAAATACATAGTGATAAAATTAAGTTAAAATAAAAACATTGATATAAAGTATGATACATAATACCAAAAAATAATATGAAAAAGAAAAAAATATCTGATACAAAATGTGACACATACTCAGAACAAATGAATGTATATGTAAAAACTGGATAAAGATCAAATTAATACAATAAATGCTAAGAAGACCTTTAAATACCTTGAATGGGGTAAGGGGAGAATCAGCAAGGGTAGAAAAAGATTGAGTAGAAGGTGCTTGAGATGTATTAGGAGGGAATGTCGAGGACAAGATAGTCCTTAGTGTTATGGGATGAGGATTTAAGGGACAGGGAAAAGTACTGTGGGTGATGACATAGAAAGAGATAGAGACAGATTAAATTAGAAGGACTTAAATGATTGAAAGAGAAAAGTCTGGTAGGTTTTCCTTAAACTGATGGGTGTTTAAGAGTGAGTACAAGTTCCAAGGGGAGGAAGTGCTGTCCATTAGGGCAACTGCTAGTACAACACCAAGTGGCTGTTTGATGTTTCCTAAGCATGTTTTGGAGTTGTTTGGAATTAGATTCAAAACTGATTTCAGAGGGGAGTGTATTCCAGTTTATAGCAACATGAGCTGAGCACAGAGAACCACCATGATGTTTTTTTTATTATCTTTGAGTAAGTAATACATCTGGTTTTGTGACCTAAGGTTTCTGTTGTCAAAGTAACTGGATTGTATTTGAGATATGTAAGGGGTCAGTACAGAAATTTATGAACTACTTTGAACTGGAAATAAGTCAGTAGGTGAGGTATTTCTAGTCTTATACAGTGGTGTATTCTACATTGTTAGCAGCATAACATACAGGGCATTGTCAGACCCCACTCTGATGGACCTCCTGCATATCCTCAAAACAAACAGTAGCAGAATTACCCATTCTAAAGACTTAAACCTTGCCTGTGATATAAATAGGACCTGCTGGAGAGACAGGTATGTATCCCAGAGATTATCCCATCTCTGGAACAGGCTCCCTATCCATGTGAAACAGAGTTCCTCACTAACCCAATTCAAGTACAACTTGGACAATTAGATGGGAACAGGAAATTTATCCCTGGTTTGGCACCTATGTCTCTAATAGACGCAGGCAGCCTGTAAGTGGTTAGTCTCCCAGGCTCTAGCTTGTAAATGTTTAATTTCCCAAGTCCCTGCTTACACTTATTAAGGGTGTCAAAACTTGTCAGAGACTTGGGACGCATGGCTAGGCTTAAAAAGGCCCTTGTGGTTATTAGCCTAGTAAATACCCATGAACCTATGAAATTTGACTAATTCTTTTGTAAATTACTTGTAGCTTGTTGAGTTGGGTAAATTGAATATTTGTTAGAATATTAATGGCATATAGCAGACTGGTAGTAAGGTGAGTGAACAGTTGTTATGAGAGCTTGTACAGTAAAAAAAGGTTAGACCCTGTAAAGTAGTCCCAAGTTTTCTTGTTTGTTTTATTTTTAGTGTAATTAGTATGTTAGCCAAACTTCAGATGTGGATTGATGATGACGCCAAGTAACTTTGTCTGAGTGACATTTTCAGTTATGGTGTTGTTTGCTGAGATGATATGTATTGCATTGACTGCAAGTTTGTATATCTGCTAAGACTATGTACTGATGATTTGTAATTATGCTCAATATGTTGCAAAGCTCTGTTACTAAACGTAATCCCTGTATCAATAAGTCAATCACACAATGCTTGTATGTACTTGCACACCTGAAAAAAATATTAGCTATTTGCTAGGCCTTCTGTAGATGTATTGCTATACTTGTCATCTGTATGTAGTCTATGCATGTTGACCTTATATTTTTGTGCACCTTTTGGCAAGATTGCAACTGAATAGAGTCTATCGATCAGTCCAAGCATCCAGATATCAATTAGAATAAGTAATCAAAATTCATTTGAGTTAGTTCTGCAGTTTTTTAGGATACATGGCATAGTCGTATAGTTTTGGTACATGTATGTAAGCTTACTATGGCACATTGTTTGTTATGTATTCACAGGTTCCAGTGGTGAAGAGCCATAAAGAGACATGCAACAGGGGCCAGATGTAAGCATAGTGACTGGGCTGATGATGATGATGCCAGTATGCAGTAACATTCTGATAACACAGTGGCACTATCTGTTATACGGCAGGAAGTAAGATCACCCAAAATTGCAAGAACCAAGGCCACTGTGAGTGTACATACTAAGTAACTTCTTCAGAATGTAATAATCCTCCTATGGCTGAGAGCCCCGCATGTGATTTCCATGTGTCCTCTCCAGCAGCTGGTTCAAGAGAGCACACAGTCTCTGTAGTAGGCATACCCACCTTAGATTATCAACACAGGGGGTGTCTGATGCAATAATACCTCTCATACTTTCTTTGATATGCAGCAGAACTCAACGTTAATCAACAGATGTGCAGGTCTGTTGTCCATTCACAGTCAACTGCTGCACATTCCACTATGGTGTTGATAAGACTGCTGAATGACATGTTTGAGGACATGAACCAGCTCCATGGGTAATGGAGAATAGAAATAATGAAACAATATTCTGTTTGAGGTTTTTGGTAGCACATAGTACTTTCCTAGCTCCCCTTAGTGCCTCAATGAGACTGATTGCATGTCACTTCCAGTCTGTCTCTTCTAACAGTGTAGTACATTGATATGGAAGGGTCCTGACTCATGGTGGATATGGATGGAGTATCTTATGTCAAAGGCCTTTGCACATGGCACACACACCATCATTATCACAGGATGATGTAATTTCTGTTACCTCTCATCATCATCAGTGATTACTGTTGGGCACTGCTCCTAGGGCACCTCATATCGAACTTCAGCAAGATACTTTAGTTCCATAGCATCTCTGTCACAGGAGTTATCCAGTTCTGATAATATTAGCTAGCAGAGTGCATGACACAATATCACTTTCACAGGAAAAGTGATTCCTGACACCCAACAACTACCCAGAGTATGAGACTACTGACCTCATCTCCTGTGACATACTGCCCTATCATTTTACTGTTGCATTCGACTAATACCGTGTACAACACTGCCACCTGGGCAAGTGATAATGTCTTTGACCCTAACTACCATTCAGTCAATACAGCAATGGTTATGTATGATGAACAGTGTGACCAGCCCATGCAATGACCAACATAGCCTAACTGTAAAACTGCATACATCATTTTATTCCTTGTAACACTGTCATGATATGTTTGCCACGATCCATAGTTATCAACAAGCCATTGCAACCTTGTAAGTTCTGCATTATATTATACCCATCATTGCCTACACTGGGATATGTGCTGCCAGTGCATTACTGTCCACAGTGTCCCTACCATGTCACAAACCTGCTTCTCTGTGTCATACAGCTGACAATGCAACACTGGTATCTGGTTGCGCAGCCTATTACCATAGGACGATTTTATGTAACATGGCACATACAATGAATGTCTTATTGGCTATGTATGGACTGAACTGCAGCAGCATCTTGGATGTATGCACATAGCAAATATGTGAATTATTGGAACTGCATGGGTGGCATATAACCTCATTATAGATAATGGCCTTTATATTACATATCACCTACCAATTCACAGAATGGTAGCCCTTCATACTGATCTATCTTTGTGGGTGTGGCTCGTCTGAGGTCTTTATTACAACTTGGTACAATCTATGTCATACAGGAGATCAAGAATGCAACACAATATTGCCAAACCCACAAAATTAAATTAATTAAATCACTATTTTAATTTCTTTAGAAAATTTATTAACTCTAATGTTGATATTAAGACTTGGTTTAAACTGTTAACCCTGTTTAAAATTACAAGAAACTTTCCAGATAAAATACATTTCAATGTTTTAGATAGCTGGGAATCCAAGAACTTTATATGTTGGTATCAATGCATAAATGATACTAAAGTTTTAGACTCTCAGTTTCTTATAAAAGAGCATGATTTGCTTCCTCAAAATTAGTTAATTCTACAACGTATCTTAAGATTTATGCCTAATACTTAAAAACTCATCAAGAAAGACCAAAGATGATAACTCTCATGTGTGAAATTTTACCTAATAGCCTCACTATAAATAACATTATTTTGAAATTATATAACATGTTAATTGTTTATAAGACTAGTATACATCAAAGTTACTGGAACTTTATATTCAAAGGCTGTTCTTTTAATTTCTCACATGACGAAAAACAAAAAAAATTGTTAACCATCAAGCATACTTCATGGTCTCATTACTGGAGTATTTTTGCTTGGCAATATCTCCATAGGGCATGTCTAACACCAAATAAAATAGTTAAAATCAATAATAGCTCTAATGCATCCTGCTGGAGATGTATAGAACAAACCAAAGCTGATCGGGCACATATTTTTTATGATTGTCCTAAATTAAAGGGTTATTGGAACAGCATAGATGATTATCTCAAAGCATTATTCACTGATTCCTTTTTATTGCCTAAATCATTAGTTCTTTTTAATGGGAATGAAGGTCACTCTTTAAATAAGAATAATTCATATTTACTGTAGTCAATACTTGCTATTGCTTGAAAATGCATTACAAGAAGCTGGTAAACTAGCTGCCCAACTACTGTTGAGAATTTCTTGTCTTCAGCGAAAGACCTGGCAGTCAAAGAAATTAATACCCAAGAACTTAGAATCTATCCAAAGACATTTGTTAATAATCCTTGGACAAAAGTTTTAGCACTTATTGAGACTTTGCAAATGGACCATAACTCTTTCTGAATTGATACACTAAAGAACTTGTGTATCTTAACTGTGATCTGCAGTTTTGCTTCAGGTGTATGTATATATTGTAAATAGTTTTTAATTTGTTTGTTAATATTTTGTCTTAAGAATGAGAATACTGTTTGTCATTTGCTGCCTTTTATTTTTCTTGGAAAATTTAATAAAATATGTGAATTAAAAAAAGAATGCATACAGTGTCAGTAATGCACAGATGGTATTAAATTTCTCCTTTGCTGTCTTCATAAGCCAGATATGCTCATCCGCATGTTGAAAGGGAGGTTGGCATAATGGTTAAGATATTTACCTTATAGCCACAAGGTGCAGGGTTTGATTCTCATGTCAGTTAATTCACTAGGCTTAAAATGGCCCACAAGGGCAATTAGCCTAGTACTAATCTATGAACCTATTATGTTGAGAAACTGATTAAGCATGTATGAGGTAGAAGCCTGTGATGTGCATAATGTGATCCTGGTAGGTCACTGAAAGGTCCCTGGAGCTAGAATGATAAGTGCTTCACATACCTTACAGTCCACAGAAATTGGTATATCAAGTATACTCCTTGCTTCTGCATGTGATGATACAGGTCAGTAAGGTCCCTTGCAGTATCCATATCTATTCTGAAACAGCATATGATTTACTGACTGATAAGGTGATAGTATGTAAGTGACTGTCTATATCTTTCACTTCAGTGTGGATGACATTGCAAACACTGGCACCAGTGGTGGCTACTAAAACTTGCTATTGTGCTATAGCTGCTACAGCTCCTATAATGGCCTCTTCATGAACTCTGACAATACTGACATGCAATAAAAATGCCTACATTTTATATAGTCTTAAATCACACTGTCATCTTTGCTATATACAATTGCATGTTGTGCTTCCATTGCTTACATGTTTTACTTCATTTATATCTACTCGTGTGTTCATTTACATGTGCCACATATGGTGCAGTGTTGAGGCTTATCTTGACACTATGTGTGCATCTCTGAATTGCCTATACTATGCATACGGTTGCTTTCCATGCAATTTAGCACTGCACATTGTGTTACCTTACTATGAATCCATAATTTGCATATAGTCATGCTGAAACTGACGAAGAATGCCAGACCCAGTGATGCATTTTTGCTGATGAGCCCTAGCAGATTTTGATTCTTGGGGACTACTGCAAAATGTGACAGGAAAGATAAAGAGAGAGATGGACTTAAACTCTAAAGGAAAAGAGAAGGTGGGGACTTTGAGAATGGGTATGAACAATGCCTATTTTAATGAAGCAAGCTGCAGAACCAGGAAAGGAGAGATTCAGAAT
This sequence comes from Protopterus annectens, assembly GCF_019279795.1. NCBI lineage: Eukaryota > Metazoa > Chordata > Ceratodontiformes > Protopteridae > Protopterus > Protopterus annectens. The sequence goes on along the minus strand of NC_056735.1, from coordinate 621,707,434 downwards.
ATGAGCACACTGATTGTGTATATGATTAGCCCACAGTTTTGGGAATCTCATGATTTTCTCAACTGACTACCAATAATAGAAAGTCTAAACTGAGTCTGTTGTACCAGTATTACAATAATTTTCTAACAATTTATGGGAAGGATGAATGAGCTAGGATCTAAATGATAAAGAAAATTTATCCTAAGGAAGTAACTATTCTCTGCAGTGAACTGATCTGACTTCTGTATTACTGAGCAAGCTCTCAAGGACTAGAAATTATTTGTGACCAAGCAAGGATGAGACATATGATTTCCTATTTAAGTGAGTATACTAATTTTTTGTTAAATAACTATGAGTTAGTCTTAAGTCTAGCCTGCTACCATCTGATTAGCTAAACTTGTATCTCCTGATCACTTTTTGTATTCTTTTCTAAGGTAGAAGACATCTTCCTGTTTGACAAGTCTGTCTGAACTATTCCAGATAGATAACATTCTGTCAAGTGCACTCATATTTTTTACTTAAAAATGTATTTTCTGATAATAAGATAATGAGTAATACATACTTAAAACTTATTAATTGACAAACACAAATTAAACAAGATTAACTATATGCAATATGTAAAATGGCCTGAAAAGAAAAAAAGAAAAAGAAAACTTGAGAATTTACATTCCTCAGTAGAAGAATAAACATTGTAAAGATTACTTTCATATTGCAGAATGAAGAGAGATAGGATCCATTTCTAGAGTATCAATAAGAGATATGACTTTTTCCCAAGGATTGTTGATGAAAGATTTGGGATGAATTATGTATTCTTTGACTTTAGTCTCTTTAAGTACAATTTCTTTCAAAAAGGATAAGAAGTCTTCGATGACTGGAGGAAAAGTTGAATTCCATTTCCTTGTAACAGTTTTCTTGGCAATCACAAGTATTGTCCATAGTTAAAAAAAGATTATCCTTATTCAAAGGAAAATCATCAAGATTAAATAAGACTAAAGCTTTAGTTAATGAAAATGATAAAAAATAAAGATTTTTAAGAAGTCATCTAGATCACTCCAAAATTGTTTTAATACAGGGCAATCATAAAGAACATGTAGCCAATCTAATTTGTATACCTACAAGCACCTCCAACAAGAAATTGCCTTAGATATACTAAATTTAGCTATCCTTGTAGGGGTTAAAAAGGCTCTATGTAAAAAATTTTAAATGAATATACTTCAATAGTAAGTATCTTGCAAAGATCCTAAGAATGAGCTAATATACTATGTAGGAGTAACCAGTCATGTGAAGCCAAATCAAAATTGTTCATAAGGTGGTGAATATTAATGACTTCATGTTCTTGACACATTGTTGCCAACAAGTGAAATTTTTAGCTTCCCTTGAAGTAAATGTATTATTATTTATTTCATCAAAAAAATATAACATGAAGGGTATATAAACTTCAAACCAGATTTTAATGTCAACATTAGCAATGATAAATTTCCTAAAATTGTTAAGAATAGAAATTATGGAGTATAATTTAGTTGATGAAGAGATGTCATATTGTGAGATATAACAGAAAAAAATAATAACATTTGTTGAGTGTATCCTTTGAAAAGAGGTTTGTTGAAATATTATTTTCATTTTGTAAAATAGTTAGATGGAGAGATTTCAAATTATAAGCAAAAGTTGGAAGCACCAAATTCAAGAGAATTTTAAATGTTGAAGCTTTAATGTAAGTTTCAAAATCTGGAAAATGTATCCCTTCCTGGTCCCATGGTCTAATGTGATGTGAGAAGGCTATTCTCTTTCTATTAGGGAACCACAGAAATTTTAATAACAGCTTGTTAATATTCTTGATAAAGTGTTTATATAGAAGTATAGAAAGTGCATGGGTTGTATATAGAATGTTGGGTAAAAGGATAATTTTTATTACCTGAAGCCTATCTTCAAAGGAAATAAAAAATGTGTTCCATCTATCTATATAGTTTTAATTATGTTTACAATATTATCAATATTAGTTATTATTGTATCTTTTATTGCACTACTTATAACAATTACTAAAAATTACAAACATAATTACTAAAAAGTTAACACATTGGGTTTATTTTCTTGTATTGTATACCTCTATAATATGTATTTGTCTTGTATATCTATTTCAATTTGTATTATGTAAAAACTTTCTTAACTTTCAAAGTTAAGCTGATGTTATGTAAAAATGTCTGTGATTGTATGGAACTTTTCTCCCTGGGCCTCCACTGAAATTGGGTTGTTGGGCTCAGTGGATTTTCCTGGTCAAAAATGTCAATAAATAAATACTAAATAAATAATATATCCAAATAATTAAGATATTTTGTTTGTTTCCCAATAATGTTATTTTTTAAAAAATTTTATTTTTTCTTTTTGTTTAGTAGTAAGTAATTCAATTTTTGTTTATTAAATTGAAGACCAAACATTGTTTGAAAAGTATTTATTGAGGATTGTAATTCTGATAAAGTTATTTCTGAGTTAGGTAAAGTTAATAAAATGTCATCCTGAAATAGCATAATTTTGGAGCAATATTGATTATAAATGTCAATACCATTAATCTTTGGATTATTATGAATTAGAATAGCAAAAATCTCAATGGTAAGAGCAAACAGTATGGGAGACAAACAACAGCCCTGTTTAGTACCTTTTGATAAAGGAATTCAAAGTAAAAGGCCCTGATTTAACATAAGCTAGGTTATTATTACAGATATTTCTTAAAAAGAGAAGTAAAAGAGGAGGGAACATCAAACAGGTTTAAAACTTTAAATAAAAAAAAATCTAAATTTAAAGAATCAAAAGCCTTTTCAATGTTCTGACCAATTAACAAAGCTTCTTTGTTTTCCCTATTCAAATATTCAATAAGGTTTAATATTCTTCTAATATTATCATGTATACGTCTGTTATGTATAAAACCTGTTTGATCACCATTGATTATATAAGTCAATGGTACTTTTATTCTGTCTAGGAAATGGGACATGAAGATCTTATAACTATTATTTAGTAGAGAAATGAGTATGTAAGAGCTAGAACATTTAGGGTCATTATTTTCTTTTAGAAGTTGGGTGATTAGTGAATATCTCCAAGAAACCAAAGTTTTATGGAAGATAGATGTAATAGATGGAGGAAAAGTTTATATATTTCTATAATTATTCCATCCATTTCTGGTGCTTTGTTAGGTTTAATTTTTTTAATTTTATCAATAACTTTATATGGAATTTGTGATTGAATATTTGTTTTTAATTCCTCTGGAATTTTCTTAATATTAGGGTAAACTAAGCTTAATTTTGAAGGACTGGTCTATATATTAGTAGAGTTATTATGGTCTGTATAATGATATTTGACGGCATCCAGGATAGCTCCAATATGTGATATTTCCTTTTTATACCTTTATGCAATCTTTTAACAATATTGTTAGACTTGGGTGATAAGGAATAAGCATACATTTTTAATCTCTCCATCACTAAATTTGACTTATGAGATAAGATATCAAAGTATTTCTTGCTTAGTTCCTCAATTTTCTTTTTGTTATCAAATTTGTGTTTGGAGAGATTGGATTTAGCTGATAAAAGTTAAGATTGAATTTCTTGTAATTCTAAATCCCATTCTTTAAGTTTATTTTTAGATCATGCAAGAATCTTATCAAAAATGTAAGATTTTAATGCATCCCAAATCATAACAATGTTTACATCCAAAGTAAAGTTTGTAGTTCTGAAATTAACCATGTTTTGAAATATTTGATTTTGGTTATATAAGATGGAATTCTTGTCGCAAAAGTAAGATGTTTGAAGTCCATTTGGATTTTAAAGATGAGAGAGTTGTGATCAGACATAGGAAAAGGGAGTATGGAGAAATGCATAGTTCAGGAGAATAGATCACCAGAGATTAAATTTTATCTATTCTTATTTGGGTACCTAAGCTGTAATCTTGATGTGAAAAATGTAAAGATTTAGTGTCTTTCACATTAAATGTGTCAAGTAAATTATATGATTCAATCCATTTTTAAGAATTTTTGCTGTAGGGAGTAAGTAAGTAATAGTGTTCTTTTTTTAGTAGTTTCCAAGTTGTCCAGGATACAATTAAAGTCCCCTCCTAATATTAGATTACTTTTCTATGTGTTAATAATGAAATCTGGATGCTTTTTGGCAATATTTATCCCCATACCAGGAAACCAATAAACATTAACCAATGCCCAAATCCTGTTATTAAACTTTAAAATAAAAAGTGTGAGAAGCACATCTTGGCCTTCATATGAATAGATTATTTCAGGAGTAATAATATTTTTCTTCCAAATAATTATAACCTCCCTACTCTTGGTTTTATAAGAGGAATGAGCTAAACTTAAAAAAAAATACCAGCATTCCAAATATCTTTTTCAGCTGTTTTAAAGTGAGTTTCTTAAAGGAAGACCACATGCGCATTATTATTTTTCAGATTTCTCATCGTTTGATCTTTACCTTGGATTATTTAACCCGTTAGTATTTAAAGACAATAATGTTAATCCCATCTGTGTTTATAAAAGGAATTTGAGATTGAAATAAATTTTATTAGTGAATCCCAATATTTCTCCTCTTCATAAAATAATGTGTAAATATTTAATAATTTGATTATTGTAAATAATGAAAAACTATTCATTATTATAGTTTTATAAAGTACTGATTCAGACCTAAAAGAGAATGAAGTAAACAAAAATAGCTTATGAAACTAATTAATAATATAAATATAAATTATTAACAATATACATGGAATAATCAAAATTCCTAGTCTAATAAATAAACTAAGCTCTATCAGACAACCCTTCATGACTGACAAATTACACCAAGAAGAGGTCTACAGAATTAGATATAAATAAGGAAGGCTGTTGAAGTAAATAGTATAATTAACAGTCGATACTGATTAATCAAACTAGAAAAATATTAACCAATATGTAAACTAGTATGACAATAATAATGTAAGAAGCCATATCCCCTTAGGTGGATAAAGATAAAGCCTTAAATATCCACTAAAATATGTTTCAAAGGTAAAATACTAAAAATAGACCTTGAGCAGTTGACTACTTCTTAAAGTTATAAATAGATTTATTAAATATAGCTAACATTTCTGAAGAGCTACCATATCCAAGAATGAAATATATATGGGTTCACACAGTTATAACATTTCAACCTTATTTATCTCCAACTATCTGAAAGACAAAATTCAATATTACTTTGTACATTACTTTACTAAGAATGAACTGAGGTGGTGGTGCTGCGGTAGCGTTGTCGCCTCACAGTAAGACGTTGTCCCGTTTGATTCTCAGCTAGAGCATCTTCTGTGTGGAGACATGCGTGAATGGGCGTACCTTCATTGAAGGTTGTGCGTCAGAGCTGGCAACTCAGCACGTAAAAATCTACTGCCAATCATTAGTGGACTGGAGTTCCGCTGTGGTGACCCCTAACCGGGAAAAATCCAAAAGACACAACATTACTATACTAAGAATATGACAATATTAAATAAGACAGTGAGAATAGAGTACTAATATGCTGAATTCTTAATTTACATGCTTAAAATTACCTTAATAGACCAAAGGTAAAAGAATGCCTACAAAATTGCACAACTTCCTTCTAGCATCTCATCTTTAAAAAGATAGATTTAATATTTCTAAAGTATATCCTTTGAGATATCTTACTGAAAACATGAAAGATGATTATGTCTTTGTCCATCAATATAAAAGAACCATACTGTTTCCCCTTCTATGCTTTGATATGTCACGCAGATGTTATAATGTGTTATATCATGTGATTTATTATTAGTAATTAAACATATTGTTTGAAGTTATGTACTGTAAGGAGTTTCAACTAAGTATATTAATTAAAGATCACATAAAGTACACTTTACTATAAAACATATGTGCTAATAGCAAAGTAGAAAGTATAAGCCTCTAATACTATCCATAAGTACAAGCACCCTTTTATGACCCATATAACATTGACTGATATTCCTTAACCAGTTGTGCCACAACCATATTTTTTCCAGGCGTTTTATTTTGGCATATGGTTCCTCATTTCCATTTTACATCCTTAAACTTCATTCTTTGAGACAATTTAGTCCCTACAGATAAAGGCAGCTGACATGAGAATTATGAGTATGTTACTATGGCAACATCTATGACAATGTAGCTGCTGTCAGTCTCAACAGGTACCAAGGACACAACTATTTCCATTTATGAAGCAGAAAGTAGAAAAAAACAGAACCACGGCTAAAGTTAAAAGCAGCTTTAATAATAAAATGTTAAAATCACTCTTCTGCAAAATCCAAAAGTTAAGTACAAGAAGTTAAAAATAAGTCTTCAGCATTATCCAAAAGTTGTGTTGCTAGTAAAAACTTATGGCTTCTTCAGGCTAGTGATTCTCTGTGTTAAAACTGCAGTATTTAAGTAAAAGCATGTGATTAGTGCACCTATAGTTGTAGATGATGAAGCATTGGTCCTAAAGTGAAGGTTTCATTAAGACCTGGTGCAGTGTATGCACTGAAGTGCAAGACCCATTTCATTTCTTGTGTTTTAAACTTCCACCACGTATTGGTTTATATACAGTGTATAAAATTGAAAAAAATTAAATTATATGAATTGTCTGTGTTTAAAATATGCTTGTATAAGGTGTTAGTATATACTTGTCTGTTAATATCAGAAATATGATTACCAGTCCTTTCCTTAAGCTTCCTGTTAGTCATGCTTATATAAAATGCTGCGCATTATGTGCATCTAGCAATGTATACCACATTCTTGGAGTCACAGTTCCCATAAACTTGCATGAATAAATCTATGTTAAATACAGGATGTTTAATAACCCTGTTGGTATCTATATGCTGACAATAGGTACATTTATTACATTTATAGGTACCTTTTCTTAAACTTGAAAAACTTGTGGTAGATCTTGGTTGCTCCTTGTAACAGAGTATATTCTTTAAGATGGCTGCTCCTCTGTAGCCAAAATTAGGAATGATGGAGATGTAGTCTCTTAGTTGTGGTATTTCATTTAGAATTGGCCAGTATTTGGTGATGATTTGTTTTACTGCTAAAGTTTTTCAGTTGTAACATAACACGCATTGAATCTTGTGATTTCTCTGTGCCGTGTGTTGTATATATTCATTATTATGAAATAGAGATCTCACTTCATCGTTGCGAGCTGCTTTGATTTCTTGCTGTATGTCACTGACCTGTGATTCTTGATAACCTCTTCTGATGAAATCAGAGGCAGTAGTATAATAATAGGGTCTATATCATATATTCGAAATTCCAAAATATCGAACACCATAAGCTTGAACTTGGAATTTCTAAATATGATAACATCGAACACTCAGAATAGCAAATTTTTTCCCAGGGAAAAAAATTCACTGTTCCGAGAAACATACACACAACACAAGCGCACCAAAATAAATAAACCACACACATACACTTAACAAAACCCTACTTCTAACCCTACACTAAACAGTACATACATTCCTATCTATCCATTAACCTTAACCCACACCCTAACCCTAAGGTCCGTAACTATTGCACCACAGTGGAGGAAATAGCGAAGCCATGGAACGGCCCACAGAAATCTTGCCCTAGGTAAGAATTCGATATTCCATGGCTTCACTATTTTCATCCTTCGATGTAGTGGGTTCAATATAATAATATTCAAAGTTTTGCAACTTTGATGTTATAATATAGACCCTAATAATAATATCTAGTGTATTCAATTTGGCAACTCTCAACATTTGGTTTTTCAAGACATTTTTAAACATATGTGGAGGATGCATGCTTGTGTAATGTAAATAACTGTTCCTTTTAACTGGCTTTTTGTACAAATTAGTATCAATTTTGCCTTCTTGGTTGATCATTAATTTGCAGTCTAAGAAATTCATTTCTTGACTAGAACTTTCCTTTTTGAAGCTGAGAAATTGAGTAGTTGCTGAAATATGACTGTGAATGTCTTGTAAAGATGTTGCATCTCCATGCCAAATAATAAAAAAGATCATTCACAAACCATTTGAAAAAGACTACATGCTCCTTAAACACACAACCCAAAATACATAACTGTCTATATGCTCCTGTGAGTAACACAATCATGGGGGCTTGTGGCATTCAAAATTAATTGCCATTTCAATTCACATTTATCTTTGGGTATGTTTAAATGTGGACACGGTTCAAAATGCCCTTATATGATGATAAATGACAAAGTTAACATTAGGGGCAATGTATTTAAATTGATGGGACATTATAATTGTGACTCTGCCCGAGTGGTATATATTGCTATGTGTAAATTTTGCCCAGCATTTTATGTAGGAAAAACTAGTAGAAAATTGAAAGAGTTTATGAGAATATATTAAATATCAGAAAGGGCAAGAGTATTAATGCTTTATTTAGACATATTACTGTGTATCCAACAAATTCATTCAAATTCATTGTTCTAGAACAGATTATTAAAGACAAAGGGGGGTAGGGTCACTGTAGAAGAACACTTAAATAAATGTGAGTTGAAATGGCAAATAATTTTGAATGCCACAAATCCCCTTGTCTCAATGAGTGCTGTTCTACTAATTCTGTTTGAAACTGAGACATTTGGAATTGTAATTATTAATTTTTTGTTTTTTGTCTATTGGGGTTTTTTTTGCAAGCTTGGTAACATATTTTATACATATTTTATTATAGCATATATTTTAACATATATTGATATATGATTTATGGAATAAATAACTTTAGGATTTATTAGGATTTTATCATGGGTTTAGAAGTATAGTTTAGTGAATAGGATATAATTATATAATTAGTGATATTAGCCTTTTCATTGGTAGGAATTATTCAATTGATCACAATAGCACTGAAGAAAAGGTGCCCCACGAACCAAACTAGACTACAGTATGTAGGAATGAAGCACCTAGAGCCACGAGCCACTCGAACAGACTTTATTACAAAAAAATATATAAAAAACACACTATAGCAACAAGAAATGCTTAACTTCTTCCCTTCTTGCCTTGGATATCGGAGCCACCACCATGGAAATGGGCGCTAATGCGCAACTGCTAAATGCACACCGCACTGCGCACGCTTGGTCCTGCATTTAGCAGTTGCGCATTAGCGCCCATTTCCATGGTGGTGGCTCCGATATCCAAGATGAGATATTTAAGCTATAATTATCTGGAATGAATAACCCTGCTAATGCAATGTTTTTGCTGACTGGGTGATCAATGAGACAAGTCTGTATATAATAAGAGTTTGAAAGCTATGTACATGCTGAAGAAGTTACATGGATAATGAAAAACGCGGCAAAGAAGTTAAACGTTTTTCGTTGCTATAGTGTGTTTTTTTATATATTTTTTGTAATAAAGTCTGTTTGAGTGGCTCCAGGTGCTTCATTCCTAATTATTCAATTGAGGTATTTAAAGAGTGCTTTACTGTGGAGTTTTAAGTTCTGATGAAGTCTTAAATAAAAGATGAAAGCGGCAAACTTTATATAGTAAAGTTCTTTTTGGATTGTATTTCATTTTTTGGAAGAGTTTGATTATATTGGTTCTGCAGCTTCACACAGGATTGTATATCTTTCTTGGTGGTCTCTTTTCTTGGTGTTATTTCATAGATACTCTGGCCTGCCATGACTAATGAACTGAGCTGTGTTTAAAATCACCAGCACAGAGAGAACAGAGAATTGTAGGGAGAAACAATACATGAATGGTATATAGTAGCCTTTGTAGGAGATGCATGAAAAGAACCAGGAGGAGATGGAAATACCATATACTCGAAGACAGAAAGATGGGAGTGTCTGAAGTGAAGGTTTGTACCCACATAAGCTAAAACATTAATTTTATCTGTAATATCTATCACACTATCCAATAAACATGATAAAACTACATAAGAAAGGTATATCATGTGGTAGACAATTGTAATGAAAATAGGAAATAATCTTTCTTTTAGAAATAACTTTGAAAATATACTCTCATTTTGGGTCATTTGAAATCGGGCATAATATTACTTAAATGTCATTCTTTTTGCACAGGTTCTGAGTTTGGCTGCAGAGATCCATCTGTTTTTTTTTTTTTTTTTTTACAAAGAGATATTACATGATATACCATATACACAGCAGAGGTAGAAAAATACAAGTGATATTTTGTGCCTATGGCCCCTGTAAGAATTATTTTAGCATTTACAATGCCATGTCATTACAGACTTGCCGATTTTCATCCTTTTGCTATCAAAACTTAGAAGAATGCATCCATTTTTCACTGCTAAAAATTACTGCATTTTCAACTAATGTTTAACTCTATAAATAATGATGCTTAGTATCTGACTAACTTTTGTAAATGTCTGAATGCCTGTCTGTGGTGGAGCTTGTGGTTGGGGCACATATGTTATGTGCAATGACAAATATATTGTGATATCATTATTTTTCCTCCTTGCACACAGTTTTGTCTAGCCATGTCTAAAAAGTTTCTGAAACTACCTACTTGCTAGTCAGTGCCTGTCTTGCCCACACACTGCTTTGTGGTTTGCTTAGTTTCCATGAATTGGCATGAAAAAAAAACACAAAACAAAATCAAAGAAGTCCTGCAATGAAATCAGAAGAGGGTAGTGCATGCAACTCAGTAATTTTATGTGTTACTTTACAGACATGTCCTGAGATATGTAGGAACAGCATTTGCACAACCTTTTTAAGTAAACCAGATTGAAATGCAAGTTAAAAGTAAAATGTACTGTAGATACACAATGTAAGGGATGATTGGATGGTAATCAAGTAAGAATACTGAGTTTGGCAGCTAAGTATGTGCAAACACCCCATCTGGGTTTTAAAGTTCATCACTAATCACTACACGTGTAAACATGAGTAACAGATTCTTTTTCTGGTTTCAGGATAAAAACATAAATAAAAAAACTCCTCACAAAACACAAAGCCAGTCAATGTTGAGATGAATAAATGCTTTCATTGTTTAATTGTAGAGAACTTCATCTGACGAAGAAATGTACAATTCAAGAATGAAAACGCTTATTCATCTCAACATTGACCGGCTTTGTGCTTTGTGAGGAAGTTTTATTTATTTTTATGTTGGGAGTTTATTCAATTTATTAGTGGTTTCAAGGAAAGGATTTTTTTCTAGGTCATTGCCCCCAAACTACCTCCCATTGGAAATAACCTCATGCATTCCCCAGGGGTGAGGATCTTTTATTCTGTATTAGATATCCTCGATGACAGATATATAGAAGGGACGTTATCCAAGCAAACTTTGGGGAGTTTGGCATACCAGCCTTGAAAACATTTTTAAAGAATGGCCCTATCCCCTCCACTTAGGTAGTGACATGAGCAACTGCATACCATAGAGACTACCTATGCCCCTCCAATAATTTGTGATGTTCTTCCACCTGCATGGACATCAAGGACTATCTTCACAGACTTGAGTGGCCATGCTCAAATTGTCCCTACAATGGTCCCCACCCTTATGACTCTATCCCTGCCTCCCGATAGAGATTGTGTCTGGAAGCATAGTTCAAGACAAGCCAGAGCCACTGCTCCCCTCTGTGTATGAACTTGAATAATACAATGACTTTAGAAATGTTAAATGGGTCTGAAGTACAATCAGTCAGCTTATTAAAATACATATATTGACAATTGAAAAAAAATTGCAAGTATTTCTTCAGCAAGTAAAGAAAGGGGTAACTGAGCAGTTAGATGGAGAAGGAGAAAAGGGAAGTGACAATGTGTGAGAGAGCCAAAGAAAGAAAAGGAGAAAGAGTGAGAGAGAGAGAGACAGAGAGCGACAGATAAAAAAAGAAACAACAACCTAGGTTGCCTGCTTGTATAACTGCTTTAAATTAGCTCCATTTTTATACAGAGGAGCACAGACTCAGCCATGAATACAGACTCAAGCATACCCTGCATGCATGGAGACGTATTCTTATACATGCAAAATAACACATTCACACACACACACACACGTTGCCTTTGCAACTTAATGCTGAATCATATATGTCTTTCTAAGTCTCTCTAATGGTTGTACTGACAAATTAATTCCTGTGAAGCATAAATATAGTGGAAAATTCTGCAGCAACACTAAACAGTGAAGTTATAAAATCAGTTAATTATTAAATAAAAAAATTATTGCACAACTCATTCAGACTTTACTCAGCCAAATGCAAAATGGCTCATGTCAACCCCCTCCAAAAAGAGCTCAATAAAACAGTCAAAACTTGATTGACCAAATTTTAAGGAAACTAAAGCTGGCAGATTTTACTATATATAACTATTTTATGTAAGACTACCACACAGAAACAGACTAAATGTAGGCAATAGTAACTTTACAAACAGCTTCTGTTTGGTCTTTTCCCTTTACAGTTCAAGTATCAAAAACATATTGAATAACAACTGGAAACATTTTCTGAGAAGCACTTAACTGTGTAAAAGCATAGGGAAATGGCCCCACTTCACATTTAAGAAAAACAGTAAAATTAAAGTTACTAAAAAAACAGAGCTCAAAGGATGCTCCACAGAATAATTAATCTCTAAAAACATTTTCCTTTGTGTTTTGTAAGATGTGCAAGTACATGAGGAACAACATGAAACAGTACTTTGACTGTAACAGTACAGGGATTGCATATATTGCTTCCTTTGAGATTTGTGGCTTTTTATGTAGGGAAAACAACTAGGAAACTCTCAAAGCTGGTGCTAGAAACATGTATAGGCAATCAAAAAGAAAGATGCTTTGGACACACACTACAAATTTATGAACTGCAAAAAGTTTTGTTTTTGTGTTTGACTCTGTAGAAACAGGCAATTTCAAACAAGATAACATCTTGTTTGAAATAAAGGATTTGTGATGATAACCCGTGTTAGGGGCAAACAAAAATCCAGGCTTAAATGGTAATTAGAATATTAAGGGCATTTTAAGGAACAGAGCTGTTAATTATAAAACTCGTTTATTGATTTTACATGTTACTATAAGCTAAGCTAAAAGTATACATAATTTTAAGAGGTGTTCATTTTAAAAAGACTTCACAATAGAAGATGAATGTGCAGAGAATGCTTGGTTGTTAATTTGATTTCTTTTCACACTCACATTATAAAACTGGTATCTTTTAAAACTTAATTTTCTGCATGAACACCCTTATCCTGTATTTAATATGAGTACTCTAGTAACATATGCCATTGGGTCCTCCATAATGCTATGTATGATCTGCATTCTGATGCTAGTCACATGGCTGATATGAACCCCACAGATGTGTCTGATGATGACAGATATGGTCATAATGCAAAGATGAGTGACACAGTACAGCTGCATGTGTCAATCATGGGTAATGAGTTACCCCCACACTCTTCCATTTCACTTCTGAGATACTGGCTGCACTGAGAATAAATTAACAGATGTCCAAGAATGCCATCCTGGTAGAGTTTTGACAGATGGAATGGAGCTGGTCAGTGTGCTGTATGGTGTTTGAGAGGATGCTGCCCAGCACCATACTGTGTATATATGGAGTACAACCATCAGGAGGTGATACGTGCCCTAGGGGCTCTGATGGCACACACTGTTGTAATAAGCAAGTCCCTGCATAGGATTGCCACTGCCATCATGGCTGACAATAATGCCAGGGATTGTAGTTACCAAAGGGGGACATGAACATGTGGTGACTATACACCTGCACCTGTGCAGAGTGGGGGCTACTTCACCTTATCACATGTTGAAAATATTGAATGGCAATAATTTCGTAAATGCCGTACATCAAAAGTGTTGTTGCGGGATCATGGTACAGTGGGGATGAGAAAATTTGCTCTTTCCTCACTGTAGTGCGGTTTCGATGTACAGCATTTTCGATGTTTATGCCGTTCGATATTGTCATCTTTTGACAAGGTAATATAGACGTGCAGAGTGCATTAACAATGTCAGTCTCATGAAATGTCAAATATTTGGATCCAGGTCCAGGTCACACAGTAATACCCCATACCTATCACAGGAGGTTACAGGCCCAGCCACCCATCACCAGCTCACAGGATCTACATCTATGTCTAGGTGATGCAGTAGCATCTCATCCCTGTCACAAGAGTTCACAAGCCCAAACAACCCTCACAAGGCCACAAAATCTGTACCCAATCCCAGTCACACAGTTTCACCTAATACGTGTCAGAGGAGTTCCAAAACCCTGTCAGCTATTGTTGCTTCTCACACAACAGCCTGCCATGGCCATAGCCATTATCTCCTGTGATGGTTCCCTTCCTGTTTTGTATGCTGTTTAACAATCTTGTGGTATGGAGTCCCCTATAACATGTGGTTAGTTGTTAGGTCCCATAATAATATGGTGTCATTGACAGGATGTCGTAGGGAGCAGAAACCACTGTTGTGGCTGCCTGTATAATATTCAGCTCTCACCCTCACTGGGGAATATTAAGAACAGGGGAATAAATATTAACCCAGCAGCTAAGGACCTAAATCTTATAGAACAAATATAGAATTAGCAATTTCGACTCCTATATTTCTGCAAGTCAAATAGCTTAGCAAATACCATAGCTAAGGACCTAAATCTTCACTACCAGATAAACAGAGCATGATAGAGATATATATATATTTATTATGCAGTGCTTACCTTCTCTCTGGAATATGCTTTCCCTCCATAGTAAATTGTGTGATACATCATCATCCTTCAAATGGAACCTGGATGATTCGATAGGTACCCTGAAATTTACCGCAAGACTACCTACCCCAGCCTTCCCTGAATCAGGGTGTACAGCCTGAGGTTGGGTATTAGCAAGGCATTAATGGTTATCAGACTAAATTATCTTGAAATTCCTATGAATTTTATGAATTGACATGGCTTATTTGGGGAGGCTTATTAATCAGCAGGTGCAAAGCTAAAAATATATAGAAAGTTATTCTTTACTGAGTTGTCATAATCTCAGAGGCAAAAACGTACGTCACCAAATTGGGGAAGTTTATTATTACTGGAATTTATAGTTCTTCCTTTCTTTACATGCACTGGCAATAATGTATGTTAGATGAACCTAAGGTTGCCCATGTTTCTTTATACTACCTAGGTCAATTTAGCTGATGTCTTTTTATATTATTCTGACAAATTTACTATAATATTTCTTGCTGTTACAGAGATATGCTCTTTTACTATGATATATCTTCAAATAATTTCAGTCAGACAATTGGTTACATTGTTATTTGACATGTAGTTCATAATAAATCTATCCATTTTGCATTTTTTCAGACCAAGAAATACTGTGTGTCTGTGATTTACATTATTAGCATATTCTTATGAAATGTGAACCAATTTTTTGCAGGAAAAAAGTTATATTTGGCATAATGTTATATCTTATAGCATAACATATATACTTTAGCAGTCGCCATTTGTCTTTGCCTCTGGTAGCCACGCAGCTCTGTCTGTTGCTAGAAGACGTTATCTGTTTTGGTGCAATCTGAGGAGGAAGGCAGGCCAGTAAAGTAATCATTGGTGAGCATGGAGATACTGCACAGCATCTGACAACAATAAACTAAAACACATTACTGTGGACATTCTGTGACCTGACTGTGCTGCCTTCTAAACCAGGATTTACATGCAGATAGATCTTGGGGTTAGAACGGCATACTTAAGTGTCTTTGGTACCACAATTTCCTATTAGAATTAATTGATTATTTCTTTCATTTTTTAATTGCTTAGGAGGAACTGATATATTGTTTTGCATTTGCAGATGCATTGATTCATATGTGTTCATTGCTACAGTTTGACACTACTCTTCATAAATGGTTCACATTGGAGTGTTATGCTGACTTTCTGTTTAATATGCACAACACAGTTATGGCATTGAATGTTTCTCCCTGAACTTATCAGTACATCAGAAGTACAACTCATACATGTTTGTCTTAGATAGGGAATTGTTTTATACTGGAATCATGCCCCCCAGTTTAGACTCACTTGCAGTAAAGTATCTTATATGAAGATAAAGTTGTTCATGTTTATTTATGCATTGCATCAGCACAATATGAGATTTCATAATTAAGGCTGCATTCGTTTGAGAAATTTACTGTTGCATTTATTATATTTAAAGTATTATGGTCTATTATTATTATTATTATTATTGCATACTACAGATCGTTTTATATAGTTATTTGGTGTCTATTGACTGCCATTTATCCAGCCCATCTCCCATCTATAGGTACTCTATTCTGAAAGTACCCAGTTTACCATCCTTTACCTCTCTTCCACAGATTCTGGCAACCACGGACGGACAATTTCCTGTGGTTTCTCCTGCTAGTCTTATTGATATGGGCATCCTGAGACAGTGTAGCAACTGCCTCATGTACAGACAACCCTCTTCTTCTACCACCTAGGAACACAATATGTGAGAGATGCAATTGCATTAAGAACCTAGAATCTTTGCTGTCCCAATCACAAGCCAGTACATCTGGCACTGAAAAGGATATCTGCACAAATACCACAAGCACCATACCTCTAACACCACTCACACCTGTACAGTACATTCCTACATATGTGGAGGTTCCTGACAAAAACATACCTAAACAAAAGAGACCTCCGAGGCAAAAGCACACATGTACATGACAACCCACTGCACCAAGCACCATACATAGTACACATGCCTTTGTCATACAGCCTCTAAGGCCCAGCCACAAACCAACATGCTAGTCATAGGAGACTCTATTGTGAGACACACAGATGTGCCTCTCACCAGGCTAGACAAGGAGAAAGTCAAGGTAAGTTGCTTGTTATGTGCTAGAATCAACCATATCACTCCTGCACTCAAGTCTCTCAATAACAGGTACTGTTATGACTCTGTCATAGTCCATGTTGGTGTGAATGACTTGAGATGTACCTCTCTGGACTATATGAAGAGAGACACGATTGACCATACTGAATATGTGTCCCATGCAGGTATGTTACTAGCCTTAAGCAGCATCCTACTATCACCCAGAATGATGCCTCAGTACAAAACTGTAAATTATTGACTTTAACAATTGGCTTAGTTTCTGGTGTCATTCCAAGGCGATCCAGTACTTGACAGCCTGGAAGGACATGACTGATAGACCACGATGCTTTGCCAGTGATGGCCTTCATCTGTCTCCCCTGGGCTTCAGGCTTCTGGCAAAGGCTTTTGCCTCCCCCATAGTGCCTTTTTTAGGCAAAGTCATGAGGACAAAATTACCAACTTGAAAAATTCTTCTAAATGAAATTTAAAGGTCATGCTTCTAAACGTTATGAGTCTTAACATGAAACTGCACTCATTGCAAGCATTCCTTACCCTGGAAGATGCTGACATTTGTGCAGTCACTGAAAGCTGGTTCAAACCTGCAGAGAGCACCCCAGCCTTACCAGGTTACTTGTCCTACCATACTTTCAGACCCCAAACAGAGGGCTACAAAGTCAAAGAAGGTGAAGTTTCAATATTTATCAAACACATACACACCTCCAGGCTGGTCAAACAGTATGACACACAGGGGACACTCCAGGTGCAGTTAACTATTGACAAAACACCTATTCATATCATAGCTAGCTATCTACAGATCCCCAACCATGACTCAGGAGGTCCACTTCATCTATCTGGATGTACTTGAATCCATCAAGATTCAACCCTCTGCCCTGATCCTGGGTGACTTTAACTACCCAGCCATAGAGTAGAAGACGTATTCTAGCTCAAACACGAACGCCCAGGATTTCTCGACTTCGTCAGTGCCAATGCATTGGATCAGCTGGTTAACACCCCCACAAGAGGTGAAAATATCCTGGACCTGGTACTAACCAACATGAGTAGCCACTGTAGCACCCCTACATTGTAATCTTCCTTGGTAAGATCTGGACCATAAAGGAATCACTTTCGAAGTCACCATCTCCCCTGACCACCACCCCCTTGCCAGGGTCGAACAAAAAAGTTTTTCTAAAGCTGACTACAACCTCCTGAGAGCAGGTATAAGCAGCTTCACAGCCATCATACCTTCAGTTGAATCAAGCACTAATGTCCAAGCCTACACCAAAAAACTATATGAGCACATATATAGCTGCAGGACCAGATCATCTTCCTTAAGGAAGGATAAACCTGTCTGGTGGACAGCAGCAATAAACAGACTGTATAATAAAAGGAAAAAATTGCTATCCAAGACCAAGAAGGAGCAGGTACCAAGTTGGCAACAATCTCTCCTTTGTCTGAACAAGCAAATAATGTCACTGGTGAAATCCTCTAAGGCAAACTTTGAGTCCAGATTGGCAACATCCACTAAGGACAATCACAAGGCCTTCTTTGCATACGTCTGCAATCTCAAAAGTAACTCCCAAATCTGGCACTGAATTGGTGGTCAACAATACCACATACACAAATGCCATGGATATAGCCAACCTGCTGGTGGACAAGTTCAGTGAAAACTTCACCCACACTGTCTCCCCCATCAGTAAACCAGGACATCCCCAGCACTTGCCCCCCTCCCCTCATCATAAGGGAACAGGTTATTAATGCCCTCTCAAAGACAAAAAATACAGCCTCCATGGGATCTGACAACATCCCTGGCTGTGTCCTACATGAACTGAGGCAAGAGTTCTCAGCACCACTAGGCATCCTATTCAACCAAGGCCTGTGCACGGCTTCATCACAGCAGAATGGACGACAACCATTATCATTGTCATCCCTCTGCACAAAGGTGGAGCACCCACTGACCCAAGCAATTATAGGCCAATCAGCCTATTAGCCTGATCTGCAAGGCCATGGAATGCATTATCACGGACCTTATAAACTAGGACATTGGCAACCTCCAAATGCTTGATCCTACACAGTTTGGTTTTGTGAAAGGGAGATCATACCTGTTAAACTTGGTTGCCTCCAGCAAAACAGTCACCAAAGCCATGGATGAGGACAAGATAGTGCACACAGCCTACCTTGACCTAGCCAAAGCCTTCGACACTATTCCCCACTCAGGCATAATAGATAAACTCTCCCAGAGAGGCATCAACCCATATGTTATCAGATGGGTAGCTAACCAGCTCACTGATAGAACCCACTCAGCCAAAATAGGGGAAGTCACCTCTAATAGTAGACCCATAAAGCTGTGTACCCCATGGATCAGTCTTGGACCTCTACTGTTTGGGATATACTTTTGTGAGGTGCAAGCCAAAACCAGTGGTCTGTGGCTGACCAAGTTTGCAGATGACTGCAAGCTGGGGACTGTCATTAATTCCCCTAATAATTTGAACATCCTCCAAGAGGGCCTTAACCAAACTAATGACTGGTGCCAGAAGTATGGCCTCAAACTGAATGCCAAGAAATGCATCATCCCCCTTTAGGGAAAATGGTGTCCCCACTAATTATCACATTAATAACAACATACTAAGCATGCAATTAGTTGTGAAGGACTTGGGCACCTAGGTTGATAGCAACCTAACTTTTGACCACCACGTTGCCTCCATTGTACAGAAGGTTTTCTACATGGCCCACCTCATAAGTAAGGTTATTTCATCCAGGAACAAGGAGGTCATAACATCCCTGTACTCCTCCCTTATCAGACCCATTATCAAGTACAATGCCCCCTTCCGCATGTACCTTGCCAAGCACATGCAGCAGATGGAGAGACCACAGAGGTTCCTGACCCAGAAAATCTAAGGTCTGAAACACCTATCCTATACAGATAGGCTAAAAGCCCTGTCCCTCTATTCCATCTCGTACAGACTGTGCAGAGGTGAGCTGTGTCTGACATACAAAGCCATCTCAGACTCAGCCTTGATGGAGTTGCAGTATATCCGTAAGTCAAACTCCACTAGTCAAACTGCAAGCAAGGTCTCAACCTGGTTTGTGACATTAATAGAACTTGTTGGCGGGATAGATTTTTGTCCAAATGACTCCCCCATCTGTGGAATAGACTTCCTCTCCATGTCAAGTAGAGTACCTCACTAGCCCTGAGGAAAGAAAACTGGATGACTGGATAAACAGAAAAATATATCCCTCTCATCTGTCTGTGTCCCTGTGGGACTTTAACTGTGGGATGTGAAAATGTGAAAATCTTGGCTAGGCTTATAAGGGCCTCCAGGCCAATAACCTAGTATTGTCCTATGAACCTAGGAACCTATTTTGTTCACAGCAAACATATTTGTTTTGTATTTTGTTCTCAGGGGACAAACTCTGAATGTATGTCTGTCAGGCAAGTCTCTGGATGAAAGCAAGGAGTAATTGATTATAGTGAAGTGATTAGCTCTGGGAGTGGGGGATAGTATATATTTTCAGACAGCAGCAAATTAAAACAAAGTAGTGTAGGCACTCTGTGCACTGTCAGTATTATCTTGTAAGTTGTAAATAAAATACAATGAAGTCCTTTGAAGTATTACTTTTTTAAAATATCGTTTTCACCCAAATGACTTAGAACAATTATCTGATTTTTTTCTTTTAGTTTTTTAATTGCCTTAGGAGAACTGACATAAGGTCTCATCTATATAGATACATTGATTCAAAGGTAACCATTGCCACAATCTCATGCAAATCATTACTGATAGTTTCCATTGGGATTGTTGTTCTGAATTTATGGTGAGTTTGCAGAACACAGTAATGGTCATGAATGCTTATTTATGGACTTGTCATTACATCAGAAGTATAAGCCATCTAAATTATTTATTTATTTTTCAGAGTAGAATATTTCTGTCACTGCATTGATGACCCCACAGCTCCATCTTGATTTACGTATTTATTGTTACTGAACCATGTAAAAAGGCAGGTAGCAACATAGGCCTAGTGAGCTTGATTTATTTATTTAGCATCTGTTTACCAGGAAAGTACAACTGGGACAAAGCCCATTTTAGCTGAGGCTCAGGGAGAAATGCTCCAGCTCCATTTTGTCGTTCTGAATATAAGTTTGGTCATAAACCAAATTAAAACTGCAGCAGGGTGCATACTCTCACAATCTGTTGGAGGAGAGACAGAACTGCATAGGTATCCTGAGGTCAGACCCCTTGACCACCAAGTCACAATCTGGTTCTTACTCTCTTAGCAAGTGTATGAGAATGTACACGCACAGAGGGAGGACATTGTGGGTCCCTGCTTAGATGTGGGTAGTTTGTCCTTCTACCTAGGGGCTGGGGTTAGGTCATTCAAATGTCCTCATAGCTAAGATGCTGGTAAGGACAAATTCAGCCCTAATGGCTGTCCTGAATGATGACCCTTCCTGATCTCTTTTTCTCTCTCTCTTTTATGGTCCTGTAGAACTCCCAGCATGGTGGAACAAGTTGGTCTGAGTCTAGTTGCAGCAGTTTGCTTAAAGAGCCATTAGCCATGAGGATGGATGGCCTGCAGTAGCACCTCATTCTCTGCGTTGGAGAACTCGCTCTTCATGGTTTTCTTCCCATTAGTGGAACAGAGTATTCTGCTGTTGATCCGTTCTAGGCATACTGTTGTGGGTATAGAAAACACTGGCATCAGCAGGGTGGTGCTGACTAGCAATAGCCACTCACTGGTGCACCATAGCCTTCATTGTCTGTACATGCCCTTGACCATACACCTCCTATATTGCACCTGAATGCAATAGAGTGATCTGTATTCTGATACTGTGTAAGCATATACCACAGATTTCAACACTAGCTACCATGAATCAGACCTCCAGTACTATACTTCAACATGCACATAGTGGTGTGATCTGCAGTCTGCCCTTCCACAGATCATGCTACTGAGTTGCTTGATGTTGCGTGACCAATCTTGCACTGGGAAGCAGCTATGACTATGAGAAGCCAGCTATTATTCTCTGTTTGGAGTCTTGTAAAATGGTTATGTCTTCTAAGGGCACTAATGCCTACAGAGTGCCCTGATGGTACATTCAGGAAACCAAAATCCTCCTGTATCTGCTCCATATATGCCACAAGTACATTTGCTGGGGGAATGTTATCAGGCCCCCCAGTATAAAATGCATGACTGGCACCATCTTGCCAGTTCAGTGATGGAGCCTACTGGCATGCCAAGAACTGACAAAAAGTACAGATACTACTAAAATGATCTAAAGAAGTGTCATTCAAACCTTCTCTTTCAGTGAGATCATGCTCTGGAGATGTACTGGAAACACAATACTTTTTTTTATTTTAACCTGTGCTTGATCTTTATAGCTGAGCATGCAGTATAGTAACAATGTCTTTTCCGACCACAGCTCCAGATGCCATCATGGATAACAGAAATAGTACCGAGGGTCAATGCAGTGTCTCTCTAGGTGCTGGGGAGGGTGCAGTTTTACTTGTTGAAAAAAAATTAAGACGGTAAATGTAGAAGACGCAAGTACGTATGTTTATATTATAGGAATGTGATTTAGATATTGGTCAACATGTACACACACACACACATATATATATATATATATCTATATCTAACTAAATATCTATTTATATAAATATATATATATATATATATATATACACACATATATATATGCGTACACGATACACAGTCAAAAACACATAAAATTGACTGTAAAACATTGACCTCATAAGGTCAGACACCAATGTCAACTTATACTTGCAACGCAAAACAACCTCAGTGCATGTAAAATCTAAAACTGTAAAGAAAAATGGGAAAACATCAACCCCCTGCACCCCCATAGTGAGGCCTGTGTCTCCCACACACCCTACTAATTATATATATATTAACTTAAAAATTACACAATATCAGGTTAGGGGCACATTCCTCAAACATGGGAAATTATGTGATCTTGCACACCTGTCAGCCATCTGCTTAGTCTACCAAGTCTGGTTGATTAAGAAGCTGTTGACCTCATGCACACAATCGACAAACTCAAATAATGCCATATACATACAATCAATATAAATCCATCCATCCACAACACCTATTCCCCACTTTTGCATATGGGGTTGGGTGTCATTTCAGCAGTGACAATCATATAAAGATAATATTCAAATTACCAGATGGCTAGCCCTGCCTCACACAAATCAATATTAATATAAATATATATCACTATACTTTTATAATTTTTTCTTTCATTTGTTACATATAATACATAAGTGTGTGTGTGTGTGAGTATATCTATCAATATCTATTTCTATATGTATATCTACATACACATGCATATACATATATGTGTGTATTACATATTACTACATGTTTTTCCTGTTCATGGTCATCATGCCCTTCCTTGCTTGTCAGAATACTGGTGATTCTGACATACCTGATCACATCCAATGGTGCATTTACTTCACTTGCCTCAGTGAGGTGTTTCCTCATCTCTTCGATTGTTGTACAGGCTGAACATTGTTAAGTATGTATACTTGTGTGTAAGTTGTAGGTACTTAAAATTTTATTAGGTTGGTTATGCCAGGAGAGGTCAACAGGAAAATCAGGTGCAAGTCATAACTTTCACAACCTTGGGTGCCTTGGTTTTAATACTATAAAGAGTACAACCTACAAACTTCCCTGGATAGTGGCCAGTTTGCAGGTGTTCCAGCTTCTGTGTATCATATATATGTGAGGTACCATCAAGTTCTGTTTTGCATTCTGCATCTCACAGGATTTCTAATTAATGTGAGTATAGGGATGTGACTACATTAACGTATGTATGAATCTGTGTACAGACCTTTTGGTGAGAAACAGAGCTTTGACATCAAAGAGATACTTTGTGGATTACAAGTATTTTCCTTCTGACACCCTGTGTTACTGCTGACATGGTGGCTTAACAGCTATCAGCTGTGCCTTTAATGTCTCACACCCTTTATTTCCTGGGTTCAGATTAGACAGCGAGTGCTTTCCTACAATATGTATCCTACACATACTACAAGAGATCTTTACTAGAAAGGCTCACCCAGACTCTGCTACACTTTGCTGTGAGGGAAAGGTTAGTTTGCTTTTTATTTGTTGCATTACTTTATTGCCTTTTTCTATTTTGAATACTGTGATTTGCTTTATTTACCTTGTGGTTTACTTGTAGTCTGCTTTTAACTGCATATTAAAACTTGAACAGAGACCACAGCTCTGTCTCTTGTGAGTCAGGCAGAAATTAGTGCAGGTCAATATAGCAGGTCATTTAAGGTTAATCATCTGTGAACTGAGGGGGTGGAACCAGGAACTAAACCTTCTATTTAAGGGGTAAAATAAAACATTTTAGAGCTTTACTAGAAAGGCTCACTCAGCCTCTGCTACACTTTACTGTGAGGGAAAGGTTAGTTTGCTTTTTATTTGTTGTATTACTTTATTGCCTTTTTCTATTTTTAATACTGGGATTTGTTTTATTTACCTTGTGTTTTGCTTGTATTCTGCTTTTAACTGCATATTAAAACTTGAAAAGAGACCACAGCTCTGTCTTTTGTGAGTCAGGCAGAATTTTTTTCACGACCCTCCCACACAGTTACTGTAGTGTTCTTAAACACCTCTGTCTTTCTAGTTGCTTTCCCTTATGTTAATTTGACCATATATCTCATTTCCTCTCTGTTTTTACTGGCTTGTGTGAGCACAAAATTATCATTTTGTGAAATCACTCCCCTTCAACTATTTAAATTTATTGACCATCCTACTATATTCCATAGTACCAGAATACAAAAGTGACCAGCCCCTTTCAGTCTATCTTGCTGTTTTAAAAATAGTGACTCTCCACTAAAACTTAACTTTTTAGACAGGTAAAGCTTAAGTTACCTACTTTCACATCTAACTCTTCTAGTGCACACCACAGTGTTTAGGATAAACCATATGTTTTCATATTACCTTTAAGCATCCCTGTGACTAGCACTTGCTTTAAAACCTGCTGGGAAGCACTAGGAAGTCTTAAACTGATACAAGCACTCAACTCTCCTTGTTAATAAGGAGAAATTAATTGTAGGCACTAAGCCTATAATTGCAAAGTACCTTGCTAAGGTAATGGAAAACAGCTCTTGTACTTTACAAAAAAAAAAAAGCACCAAACCAGGCATTACCAAGGGTCAGCTTCCCATGATTTCTCCTGTCCACCTTGTGATTCTGGGCCTACTGGGGCAATGCAGCAATTGCCTCATGTACACAGACAACTCTCTCCTCCTAATACCCAGCACTACAACCTGCAAGAGATGCACTTACATAGCCAAACTGGAAGCAAAGCTCTCTCCACCCAAGATTGTGCTAGACAGTCAACAGGAAAAGGTTAACACCTGCACTACACCTCAACCAACACATAAACCTTCTAAACCCACACCACCAACATCCACACATAGCAACACTAAACCTACATATGTGGAGGCCCTTAACATTAACCTGCCCGAGCAACAAGGACCTCCGAAGCTGAAGAGCAAACACCAATCACAACCAAAGTGTCACATAGCTCACAACACCAGTGTGCCATCAAACAACAGCCCCTAAGGCAAGACAATGTACCCAACACTTTAGCCATAGGTGACTCTATGGTCAGGCACACTGA
Organism: Protopterus annectens; assembly: GCF_019279795.1. NCBI lineage: Eukaryota > Metazoa > Chordata > Ceratodontiformes > Protopteridae > Protopterus > Protopterus annectens. The sequence continues at coordinate 621,682,090 of NC_056735.1, read as the reverse complement.
TGTCCCACTCACCAGGCTGAACAAGGAGAAAAATACAGTCAGCTGTCTGTTGGGTGCCAGGATCCACCACATAACGCATGCACTCAAGTCACTCCACAACAAATACAAATATGACTCTGTCATTGTCCATGTTGGAGTGAATGACTTGAGACATACCTCCCTGGAGTACATGAAAAGAGACATGGAAGAGCTATTGGATCATGTGGCCTAGGCAGGTATGACCCTAGCCCTGAGTAGCATCCTGCCTTCACCCAGAATGATGCCACAGTATAAGGACTAAATGATTGACTTCAACAATTGGCTAAGCTTCTGGTGTCATTCAAAGGGGATCCAGTATCTGTCTGCCTGGGATGACATGATCGACAGACCACTATGCTTTGCCAGAGATGGTCTGCACCTGTCACCCCTGGGATTCAGGTTACTGGCTAAAGCTCTTGCCACCCCATATAGTGCCTTTTTTAGGCAAAGTTCAAAGGACAAAACCACCACCATAACAGGTACAAGCAAGCAAAATCTGAAGGTAAGGCTACTCAATGCTAGAAGTCTAAACTTCAAAATGCACTCTCGAGGCACTCCTAAAAATGGAGAACATCGATATCTGTACAGTAACTGAGACCTGGTTCAAGGCTCCATAGAGCACCTCGGCAATACCAGGCTACAACTCTTAACACACTTTTCGGCCACCAAATCAGGACCGAAACACTACAGGTGGAGGAGTGTCCATATTCACCAAGGATATTTACAACACCAGGCTAGTTGCCCAACACAATGCGTCTGAAATTCTCCAGGTGCAACTAACACTAGGTAAGACTGCAATCCAAATTTAGCTTGCTACAGATCCCCCACCATGCCCCAAGATTCTCACTACACCTTTCTAAACATGCTGAAAATATTAAGATACAGCCAAACATCCTAATACTGGGTGATTTTAACTACCCTGCCATTAACTGGGAAAACTACTCATGTACCAACACCTTTGTGCAACAGTTCTTGGAATTCATAAATTCCAATGCCCTGGATCAACTAATCCTTAGTCCCACCAGGGGTTCCAATATCCTAGACCTGGTCATTACCAACATGGGAAATCGATGCTCCACACCTATGGTCACCCCCTCGTTGGTCAGGTCTGACCCTAAGTTAATCACCCTTGATATCCACATCCCACCCCCACCCCCCACTAAGTAAACCTCCGTAAAAAACTTCTCCAAAGCCAACTTCATGCTACTCAAGTCAGAAGTGACAAACTTCATGACACCCATGCAGATGGAAACTGAAAGTTCAATTGCTGAATCCTACACTAAGGCACTGTACGAGCTCATCCACTTGTGCATGAATCGTGCCATTCCCAATCGAACCAAGATGCTCTCCTCCTAAAACAGGAAGCCAATCTGGTGGTCCCTTGCCATAAACAAACTTTACAACAAAAGGAAGAAACTGTTGCAGAAAAGAGGAAAATCCCCTTACCAGCCTCAGTAAGAAGCTGAGATCCCTCATAAAATCCTCCAAAGCTAGTTACAAAAATAAAATTGCCAAATATTCCAAAGACAACCACAAGACATTCTATAGCTATGTCAAGAATATAAATTGCAATGGTTAAATCTGCTGTGAGCTACAACAGAATGGCATTAAATATACTGATCCCAAGGATATTGCCAATATCCTGGCAGATCGATTCAGTGCAAACTTCACCCCCCTCTCACCCCCTAAAGGGCCCATCTCAATACCGAAAGGTTGCCAAATTCTGGTAATAATGGCCACACAGGTAAAAAAATGCACTCTCCAAAGCTAAGAATAGAGCATCCATGGGACCAGACGACATCTCAGGCTGTGTACTACATGGACTAAAAAATGAACTGGCACCTCACCTAAGTGTCATGTTTAATCATAGGCTCATCTCAGGCTTTGTGCCCACTGAGTGGTGCACAGCTACAGTTATCCCACTGCACAAGGGGGGATCCAGTACCGTCCCATCAGTCTGACCAGCCTGATCTGCAAGGGCATGGTCCGCATTATCATGGAACTTATAAAAATGACATTGGCAACCTTCAAACACTGGACCCCACGTAGTTTGGGTTCGTGAAGGGCCAATCTTGTCTCCTGAACCTGATTGACTTCTTTGAATCAGTCTCCAGAGCCGTAGACAAGGGTAAGGTGGTCCATATAGCCTATCTGGACCTCGCCAAGGCCTTCGACACCATCCCCCACTCTGGAATCAAAGATAAACTTACTAAGCTGGGCATTAATCCCTACATCACTTGATGGGTTGCCAACTGGCTTACTGACAGAACCCAGACTGCAAAAGTTGGTGACTCCAAATCCAGCTCCAGACAAGTGAGAAGTGGAGTACCTCAGGGTTCAGTGCTGGGACTGCTCTTGTTTGGCATCTACTTCTCTGAAGTACAGGCCAACATTAAGGGACTCTGCCTAACAAAGTTCGTAGATGACTGCAAACTGGGAGCCATTATTGAATCTCCAAATGATGTGGATAGCCTACAAAAGGGCCTTACAGAAACAAATGCTTGGTGCCAGAGCCATGGGCTCAAGCTCAATGCCAAGAAATGTTTTTTTTTTTGGGAAAAAACATGTACCCGTAAATTACCATATAGGTGGCAGTACACTAAACACTGAAAGTCTGATAAGAGACTTGGGGACACAAGTGGACAGTGGTCTCACCTTTGATAACGGTCAAATGAAAATGCTGTGCACGTAGGTTCTGCATGGCTGGAAAGTACCAAGTATGAAACAGAGTTGGCCAGCAGTTAGTGTATGCGAACTGAGCACAAAAACTGAAAATTAGAGTGATGAAACTTTATTAACCACAGACCGGTTTCGGCAAATCCATGCCTTCTTCAGTGTGAATAAATGGACATACATAATCACTCAATAGATACATATTTATAAGTAACCTCCACCAATGAAACCATGGTATGTTCCCACAACCTATTATTTATACATGAGCTGATAAAAAGATATATCAAATACCTGAACAATGATTTTATAAATGTGATAAGGTTAATCATTAATATAAATAGATCCTGAACAGGTTATACATTAAAACAATAATCCGTATGACCAAAAACCTAACATAAGAAGCTATAATATCTAAGATTATGATACATAAGACAGAACTACTATAATAAATAAATATGCTGACAAAAATATTAGTGAAACCACTATGTCCCCTATTCTTAAATAATATACATGAAAAACAATATTATATACATAATATATATATATAATAATAATGATAAAAAGGAATGTATGTGTTCCCATAAAAATTGTGGTATTAACCAGTCATACAATTGCCCCTCAAACACATTTTAATCTATATATGTTGCAAACCATGTCAAACATTTGGAAAAATGCAATAGTAATCCCTTACCCTAAACAACCCCACCCTTCAAAAACCTCATACTACCACCCCATCTGCATACTACTAACTCAGAGAAGGTCCTCAAAAGATAATACACTTCCAACTCATGCAATATAACAACAAATCCACATTTCTGGCTCACAAAAAACATGTTTTCTGGTTATGCTGTAGCACAATGGCAGTGATATGGACCCTAACAGATGAAATGGATAAAGGATAGCTCACAGGTGCCATCTTCATAGATCTCACCAAAATATATGATCCAGTAGATTACAAAATCTTGCTACACCTCCTACCGAACCTTGGAAAAAGTCAAGACACTTTACTTTGGTTTCAGAACCTACTTTCAAATTGTCACTTTGTTGTGAAGAACTAATCTCTCCTCTCCCAATCTGCCATACTCAGTAAAGGAGTCCCACAAGGCTCAAATATGGCTCCCTTCCTCTTCTCTGTCTATATTAACAAACTCACCCTTGACCTCACCCATCTTCCACTTCTTTATGCTGACAACATGGTCCTATTTAGGTCAAATCGATCATTAACATTTTTAAAACTGAACACCAGACTTTCTTCCTCTCCCCAATCCAGTGTATCAGTAACAAAAACCTTCTACTAAACTCCAAAAAAACAAAGAAAATGCTCTTTGGAACTAGTAAAAAACTCACCAAAAATAAAACTGCTCCACACATTTTCAATGATCAAAAACTCTCTTAGAAAATTCCATATCTTTCAAATACCTTGGCATCTGATTAGATCATACTCTAGACTTTTCTATCCATCTTGACAACATTACAAAAAAGATTAACATACTCTTATTCTGGGCCAATACAATTTCCCCTTTCTTCGCCAAACTTGCAAGAATGGCAACAGGCAAAAGCATCCCTCTAGCCCATGTGTAATAGGGACTTCCACTGATAGCTCCAGTTTCAAAAAGAAATTCAAACTGTATAGACAGTGCAGAGAACAGAATGTGTAGGTTTATTGTCCTTTCTCCAAGATAAGAACAATAATGCAAGACCCTTGAAAAAGCCAAGTGGCTCTCAGTCCTACAGAGATGTCAGCTCCTTCAAGTCTCTCTGTTATTCAAAGTTCTGCAGTCTCCAAACACAAAGCTTCATAGTACAGAAAATAGTTTCTGAATACTGGGTCCCAAACTCTGGGCCTCTCTACCCCACTATATCAAAGCCTCTACTTCCTACTCTCAGCTCCAGTCTCAGCTGAGAACTGATCTTAAACTTGCAGTCAAGTGTCAATGCCACCCCTCTAACAACATCACCTGATCACATCTGCCTCTTTCTGCCATCATCCTTCCTCTGTCTGTCACTGCCTGCCCTACAGTAAGCCATGCTTATACCTTGGCAATGCTGCATAAATATATATCAAATGTATATAGTATTACTTTGCTTTCATTTAATATAAATGGACATATTTTCTGCATTTTACTGTATTTAATTCTATGCTTTCTACTTTCTATCTCTGTACTTGAACTGTATTATATATATATATATATATATATATATATATATATTACATCTTTATTTGCTCTCACTTGTGCTGAAACTGAAATTGGTCAACTAACCTGGTTAACAAATTCAGATAAATAAATAAATAAATAAATAAATCTACCCACTGACATCTTGGGTCTGTCTTGCATGCTTACAGAAATATAATACTTTGGTCAAAATACTGTTGTTTTTGGCAAATAAAATACTATCTTCTTTCATAAATCTACAATATATAATCAGAGTCTTGAGATACAGTTTTGATACTACCACCACAGTGTAGTACATCGTCTAACAAACAAGTCTTTAGTTTTAACTTGTATTGTTTATTAGATATTGAAAATGATAGGAATCGGATTCTTAGTAAAACATTTATGAGAAAACCTCTCAGGAAGCAAGTGATTTCTTGGCATAGAAACTCAAATGTCTGTCGACTTTATCCCTCAATGATTAGCCAAAGATTTGCCAGAAAACTACAATTTTATGAGAAACAGACCAAAAATATAGGGCAAAAATATAGACATTCTGCAAAAATCTATACAGTTGAGAGTTATGGCTATAATACAATCATAATTATTTGTTTTCTAGGACACAAAGTAACTAACAAATGGAAAGTATATATAATAGCTATCCATCTATCTATCTGTCTATCTATCTATCTATCTATCTATCTATCTATCTATCTATCTATCCATCTTTGTAGACAATAATTGTATAATTTTAATCATCTCTGTTTTATTTTCAGGATTGTACCAAAGACTCAAAATCTCTTTCAAAATATGTTTAGAAAGTACCTAATTTTAACATTTATCTCAAGCTTTGTTGCAGACTAAAAAATGTTCCAGGAACTAAAAGGAACATATTTTATTCTGGAGTCATTCAACAAGTGAGTTATCACAAAATGTCTTCTCATATTTTTTCTGTAAGTCAAATCTGAAAATACATGGTAGGAGTGCAGATGTATTACAAAAACTTATGAGAATATTTTACCACTAGCCACATTCTTCATGAAGATTTTTAAAACGTTATCTCTTTTTAGCTTTTGATGTTATGGCTGATTAGGTAAGGAGATGTTAATTGTTTACTGCTGGTGTGTTGAACCAATAGTGATGCCTAATATCTTCATATTGCTACTCAATGTTGCTTGCTTATGAGTAAAAACTGATTAATCAGTTAATAATTGATTGATTTTTGTTAACTGGGATAGAATACTGATCTCAACATACATTTTCAGGTTCAGCTCAGGGTTATACACCAGAAAATTGAAAAATAATTGCATCAAGTTTGTGATTTATACAGAAAAATTCTGACAATAATTCTACATAAAAAGTGAAAAGTTACCCAAGTTTGCAATGCATAACATCTTTAATAAGCAGACTAATTGAAATGGATATGAAACTGAACTTTAAGAATGTTCCACATGCTAGGACATTACTGTGAATAGATGATGAAAGGTAAATAGTTCTGAAAGTATTAGTTATTGTAGTGGAGGTCATGTTGCTGCAGGAAATAATACATAATACATACAGAAAAAGAAGGTGGAATGAATCCATAGAATAATGTGGATTAAAGAGAGTTTGGGGGAAATGAAAGAAAAGGAAGCTGTGTGATGTAAAAGTGGGAAAGAGTTAATTAGAAGGAAGGCTGAAGGAAATTATAAAAACTACTGGTTAGCACTTTGCTAAGAAACACCTGTTCATAAACTTAATTATAAATAAACTACTTTTCTTAGAGTTTACCAGTGGAAGATATGATGCAGTAAATTACTTATAGAAAAAGGCGGGGATTCCATATTCATTAAACCTAATAATGATGCTTAGCATATAACTACTAATGAATTATATGATATTTAATCTTGCATTTAAGACTATATATTGGTAAGATACTAATATGTGGAAAATTCATAAAAAAGTGGAACCACGTAATTAATTACATAACTTTCAAACTGCAACATTCATAAAAAGTGTAAGTTAAATATTGAACAGAAACTATTGCATTTTCTTTCCAAATCTTATAGCTGTAATTATAAGAGCAACATGGCTTCAAAAGCTGAAAGCAGTAGTATGTTATGCCTTAATTACATTAAAAAACTGAAAGGAAAAAACTGTGACTATCACATGGAATCCAAAAAAAAAAAAGTGATCATCCAGCCACATGATATAATGAATGTAGTCAAAGAAAAAATCATGCAAACTTCATAATAACCCAAGAAATATTTTAGAGTGCTACAGAGACAAGGAGAAGCATGACAGGTCTTATATATCTCAGCAGAGCTGTAACTAGGGATTGTGAAGGGGAACGTTGCCTCAAGTTCAAGCGTTCAAGGGGTGTGATGACTGGCAGCTGCTGATGGTATGGGTCTGCAATATTGACATTGCTTTATAAAGCTACAAATATGCTGCATCCTTATAAATGAATGTCTATGCAGCACTTACAGCTTGGCTGGAACATTGCACTTACTATAAAGTGAGTGTTTGTTAGCAAGCTTAGCAAACTGCTTGTTACAGTTTTAACTGTTGCCATGAATAAAATCAAAAACAACTTCTGTGATGTCAGTAAACATACCTGGTGGCTTCCTATGCAAAATTAAGGAATATCTAATTAAACACCTATCAAGCTTGTTAAAAAATTAACATTTGGGCCGATCTTTGAGCTATGACAACAGGCTGCAGTGGTTAGAATTCACAAAGGGTAAAAGACCATATCAGACCTGAACAATTTTAGAATTGTTAGTCTAATCAATATTTTATGTAAAATTATGGAGAGAGTTATAATAGACCTTATCTAAAATGCCACGATGGACCTATTTCTGTTAGATATGGAACAGGATGGGTTTGATAATGGGAGTTCATACTGCATGCATCTTGTAACATTTTTTTGAAGAGGTAACAGCAGCAACTGGAGAAGGGATGACAGGGCATACTGCTTATCTTGACTTTATTGAAGGTTTTCAGACTACTGCACACAAAAGAATAATTAATAAATTAAAATCTGTTTTAATACATATGTAATTCAATGGGCAAAATACTACCTGAGCAAAAGGACTGGACGTTTATCTATGCATTCCAATAGAGGTTACCATTTGTGTCCTACACAGATCTGTACTAGGGTCTGCAGTGAATGAGCTGGCAATGGTTACTCATTTCCCTTTCTTCCCAGCTAGATCTTTGCAACCAGGCAGCTAATAAACTTAAATTACTACATGTGCAGTCAAGATTTCAGTCATCTACATCATGGAGCTGATCAGCTCTACAAACACTGTGGTGCCTCTTCTTGCTTCTTCTGTTCTTATTTTTTTATCTTCTTTCATTTTCCTCTTTAATTTTCTTTTCATTAGTCATGCCTAGTAGCAACCCATTTACAAACAACACCCCAGTCCCATGAACATGACTAAAAATGTGTCAGGGAATTTTTAAGATACAGTAAACACTACCTTATTAATACTTTGCCAAATCCTTTTTACTGTCACATTTCACTTCCTTACCTCTCAGTTCATATTGTAGGAATCCACAAGCTTCACTTTATATCTCTTTATGTTGAATCTCATATTGCTTGCATTTGCCAAGACATCAACATAATGTATTTCTACATAGCTCAATGGCATACAGTAGTGAATCCCTAACTATGAGGCAGATGACTGGGTTTGAGTAACAGTGCAGGATGTGGGATGACAACAACAAAGGTGATAGGAATAATGATCCGTACGTGTGCTCATCTCTTGCATAAGAAAAGGTATGGGAGCATGCATAGTGTTATAATTCTAGATGGAAACCAGTATTTGTTCGCTCTGGCAGCAGCCCTTACATAGGGCATATTACTGCAGTCACAGGACATGTTTACTCACAATGACTATTGCATGTCTCACCTGGTGATATCACCCAACATGCTTTGGGAAGCAGGGCCTGGAGGTATATTACATTTTGACTGCCACAGCATGGCCCATTCACACTAAATGAGGTGAAATGTCTTTCATACCTTACCAATTTATGTCATAGTGGCTAGGCCATTACATTTATGGGGAGTATAATATATGGTGGAGATTATGAAAGCCAAAAACATAAACAGGAGCTGGTCTCAAGGTCTCAATGTCAATGGTGATAATGGTGAATATATAGTGTGTATCTATATCTATATCTATCTATATATATATATATATATATATATATATATATATATATATATATACATACATATATATCTAGAGCTATACATAAGATATTGCCTTTTGTACACACTCCAGTGTTTTAATATTATTTATCATAATCAGCCTATAATATTTGTGCTCTTTGATTTTATTATGCCCTCATATGTGGCACTTTCTATAATACATATTGCAAACAGCAAATTACCTAATTTTGCTGTCTTTTGAATTCTTTTTTGTTTCTTCTCTGAACCAATACTATAATTCAGCAATTTATTCTTACTTTGCAACCTTTTCCATTCTCCATTACCTTCATATAAGTTAATTAATACCAAATAATTCCTCCATTTTCCCAATTAATAACTTTGTCTTAGTCATATCAAAAGCTTTCAAAAATACAGTACTGATGGCACTTTCTTTAAAGTTATTTCCAACTACTGATTTGCCATAACTGTTTTTGTATTTTACACGATACACTGTTGTCCCTACGTATTTGCCCTGATGTCAGTGATTAATTCACTAATGTATCCATATGTTCCAGTGTTTTGTCCCTGCATTCCCCATGTAATGTTTCCTGTCATGTTATCTGATGCAGCTGTTATTTACTCTTATTTGCTTATTTCTCATTTATTCTGTGAAAGTTTAGTCCTAAAATACTCACGTAATCAATTTCATGATAGTTAGAACTTGTAATCCTATCTTTCTTTAATATTTACAGAAATGCTTGCCATTTCTGTACTCTTTATATTGGGCACGTGGTCTGTCTCAGTGATTTATACAGATTTAAATTATTCATTTGCAAAGCTTTTAATCTTATTAGGGGCAAATAAGCTTTCACAGAAAATTAAATCCTCAATCAACAATTAAAAAATATGAGCAGACTAACCTTAGTAAAGCTAATAGGAATGACAGAACAGAGATATAAAAAGCACCAGTGGTCCTCATGGTACAGATTCACTGCTCTGATGTAATAGCAGTGGGCATAGCAGGACTGTTTGATGCATGTTTGTATAAAACTATTTCACTGTATATGACTCATAGAATGGCAATCAAAACTATTTTATGGCTATTTTCTATTAAGGGGCAGCCATGCAGTTATATGAACAGTATTGTCTTGCACATAGTCACTGCATATTGTTGCTTCTGAGTTGTCAGGACAGAGAGGTATGGATTTTCATTTATATTAGATATTGCCATTCTTGTAGACAATTTGTACTAAATCCAGTGCAAGAGGAAAGCAAAATATTGGATCAAGTACTCTCAAATGAAAGGAAACAAATGATGTCAAATATAAAGGTTGATATCTATCTGGTAAAACTGTGATCAATTAACAGTGTAGTTCATAAACAGTATATCAAAAGACCCAAGCCACAAAAAGTAAGATAATTAGATGCAAGGCAGTATGATGGGTTGGTGTGACAGAATATGAGTTTACCTAATTAATAATAATAATAATAATAATAATAATAATAATAATAATGACGATGATGAAAAAACTGTGGAGAAACAACTACACAGAAAGTCTAGCCTGCTATCAGAAAGGTAAAAAGAGTGCATAAAATAAATAAAAATATCACAGAAGAGCTACTATTATTATTTAGAATGTTGGTAATTAGAGTTAAAAAAGTGTAATCTTTAGGAAGTCAAAGAAATGCAGTGGCAAAAACTATCAGATATAACAAAAGGAAGCAACAGAGACTATCAGGGCTAAAACACTGAAGTGAAAGAATGTACTGCAAACATTAAGGGAGATGAGACATTTTAAAGGTACAACAGACATCAAAGTAACTTTAAAGAAAGCATACCATCCTTAACATATAGAAGAGAGATGGGGGTATAGTGATAATCTGGACATAATAGGGGGTATTCAGGAACAGTTAGAACAATGATGTTAAGTGAAATGGCTTGGCAAGTGATAGCAAGCAGGGAAGATCTGATTCAGAGACACACATAAGTTTATCCCACTGCCATGGAAAATAATGTGGTGTACTTCATTTGCAAATAACTGCATAATGATGTGCGAATGAATGTCAGAATTCTAATGGGAGCTCATGTGTATGCACATGAAGACAGCAAATATGGTGGTATGATTCAAAAACTTATAAAAATAGTGTGATAGTGTGTGGCAATCAGTTTTTCTGTACACCAGCATTTGGCAGTGAACATGGTTACACCTGAGTAGTGATGCTCGGATGAGCACCTATTTAGCCAATCAGAATGTGTTAGTAACCATCCTGGAAGCTAGTATCCATGATGTTGTGCACTGTCACCCTTTGCACTCCAGTAAGGCATGTCAGAGACTGGCATACTGTCACTTGCACGAGCAGGTAATAGTTGACTGTTACTGTGTGGAAAGCAATGTCATATGGGTGCTTTTCAATGGGTACTGTCCTAACATATCTTCAAGGGATATTCATGGGACGCATGGAATGTCTATCCCACTGGACACAAGCATTTGTGTAGCATTAACTATTCTTGCTACGGGGACTTTCCAGTGTCCAACTCGAGACATACTTGTAGTTTTGCAGGCCAAGGTTTACAAATCCTGCACCAGTTCCTAGATGTGATGCTGATGGATGTAGAGGAGCAAATGTAGTTCTTACAGACATCAGAGGAAAGGAACACCACCTTGCAGACATTCAACAACATAGCCCATTTCCTTGAGGCTTTTGGGCCATTGACTGCACCCAAATTTCCATTAAGACCTGTTCTGGTCCCATACCTCTCAACCTCTTAGCATAAAAAATCTGAACAAATCCAAAAATATCAGGGGAACAAATGCCCAAAATAGGGGTACATTTTAAATATTGCTCTCATAAACTTAGAAAGTTGCTAGTTTGAAATGTATTGTGTTTTCATGCATTTTCTGATTGATATGAAGTCTGAAACTCAAATGCTTGTCATTTAGTAAATTCATGTCCTCACTGACCTGCCACAAAGATCCAGAAAACCACAAATTTTATTAAATTTGAACCAAAAATAGCAAAAATCCGGGCATTCTGTGAAAATCTGGACAGTTGAGAGGCCGGTGAAGTTGACATCTGATAAATCAACTGGAAGGGTTCCTGCTCCATTAAATGCTAGGTGGTGTGTAATGCATAGAGTATTATTTACAATGAGTACCTTGGCAATGCCAACAACAAGTCTTGTGTAATCAGTACAGGCCTGTAGCATTACCTTATCCAGTGAGTATTTTAATATTTGCAGCTATATTGTGAATGCATTCAGTATTATCAATTGAGTAAAATTTGAGAATAATGATAATTTTTCTTGAAAGGCTGAAGGCATGCTATAGACCAGTGATGGCGAATCTTTTGGGCTTGGAGTGTCAAAAATTCAGAAAATGCCTATCTCGACTCTGCTTGCATCTCACTCCCTCTCAACAAAAGAGAAAAAAATTCTTTACATATTAATTTATTATAAAATAGAGTCTAGTCATGTGTACTGCTGTGTATTATAAAAGTAAAAGAAAAATCAGTGACTTACAATAGAGAAGACGATATAGTCACTGCTAATTGGGCTTTAAAAAGTGCACTAAAAGATTACCATACTTTTAACAGTAATTTTGAATTGAACTGAAAAAATTTGGAACACATTGCATTTGATTTGATTAACATTAATTAATGATTTTTTTGTTGCTGAGTTTTAATAGATAAGTTCAGGGTCACATATTTCTTGTGTTTTTGTTCATACAGTTTCTTTGATAACTCGGGTGTTGGTGAACGCTGGTATGTCACACAAAACTTAGTGGGGTGTCACCTTTGACATGTGTGTCATACGTTCATCATCACTGATATATACAGTGACCTTGTAAATTACATTATATTGGCAAAACAATAAAACATTTAAGGTTACGTTACAAGAACATATCAGTGATATTAAACATGAAAAAAGAAAGCCCTATTGCAGCACATTTTGCTACTTACTATTCTGGTAAATCTAAGGATTTACAAGTAACTGTTTTGAAAGATATTAATATGAGGGAGATAGGTGGTAAAAGCAAGAAATATTTATTACTGCATAAAGTCTTTATTTACATTTTGACATTTAGAACATTAAAGCTGCTAGGTTTAAATGTGGACTGTAACTGGAAATGTTTTCTAAACTGACTTATTGCTTAATTGTTAGTGCTTCATGCTTGGTAGTGCTGTAGAGAGTCCCCAGGATTCAGGAAGCCAAAATCTCCATGCAGGAACAGTTTAGCCGTTCCTGCATGGAATATGGCCACCGAGCAATCCAGCAAACAGCTGATCTGATGTGCATGAGCGTGCCTACACTGTTCCTATCTGGTTATGGCTGCAGAATGATAATTTTCTCATTTGCTGGTGAAAACCATGCAAAAGAGGTGAATTAGCAATTCACCAAGCAGCCAGGTATCTGTGCAAGAACAGTGTTATTTGCAGAAATGTATTTGGTTACTAACCAAATACATTTTTGCAAATAACAAACTGAAGGCATTAGAGCTCTCAAAAAGGCATGTATTATATTGTTTAGGCATGCCAATGGACAAATATATATATGGCCATTGGCATGGGAAACCATTTTGTTTTCATAAAAATCAAAAATTTTTTTTGGCCGATCTCGGCTGTTTAAGCATAGGGAAGCGGCGCGCAAATGGGATTGTGCCGAAAATAAAAAAAAATGTAAAAACTCAAGTTTAAAGGAAATCTGCATTTTGCCATTATAGTCTATGGCATGCAGAATGAAAACAATACCAAGGAACAGTGGTTGTCAAGGGGAAGGGCTTTGTGTAAGTGCATTAACTATGGACTAAAGCAGTGGAGTATGCAAATGAGGGAAAATTTACTGAATCACAAAAATCTTCTAAGTCCCAAACTGCACCTAACTGTGTAGGTGCTCTAGCACAATGGTGTAACTAGGAGGAGCAACAGACATGAAAAGGGGGTGTGTAAGGCATGTTGTAAGCATACTGGAGCCCTAAGGTGCAGAGATAAACTTAGCTGAGCACAGCTAAGCAAGGGTATGTGTCTGAGGCTGTATCGACTTATTCCATGAACTGAGGAGCGTGTTTGCACCCAGGGGAGGGCCATTTCTTACTGTTTATATACGGTAAATGGGTTTGTGTGACGCGCACCTTGTCTAAAACAAAACAAAAAAAAAATGGAAATAGCAGGACTATTTACATTTGGGCAGTCTGCCTTGGGGCTTAAAAGGGGAAGAAATGGGAAGGGGAAAAAGAAAAAAAACAAAGGAAAATATTAGAATTAAAGCAATCAAGTATAAATAACATAGTTGGCAGGTGGAATGCATCCTAATCAGCCAATCATACAGGCAGCATCTGCAGCACAACAGTATAAAGTATGGAAACACCTTACAGTCTGATTTTTCCCACAAACTCTGCACCATTGGTGTACACGTGTGGGAGAATTTTAACTGGAAAAATGTTAGGGGCTGCCATTGTTTTGATCTATCAGTATGTGCTAGAGGCTGACGGTAGAGTGGAGGATAATGCTGACAACTGCCACAGACCAAGAAGGAGGAGAAGAGTGTTCAGATCCAGGGTAACTTACCAGGGGCTACATGATCTGGAGATAGTAGAGCGCTACAGGGTGGACAGAGACATACTTCAACAAATCACTGAGCTGTGCCGGCCTCAACTCAGACCTAGAACCAACAGAGGGGAACACATCCCAGTGGATACCAAGGTATGTGTAGCCTTAATAATTCTAGCTATAGGTACTTTCCAAAGACCTACTGGGGACATCATGGGGGTCTCACAGGCATCTGCATCCAGGGTACTCCACCAGTTCCTGGATGCCATGCTACCACATGCTGGTGAGCACATTTACTTCCCCAACACCAGTGAGGAGAAGACCAGCAATATGCGTCTCTTCCACTGTATAGCAGAATGACCAGAGGTACTGGGTGTCATAGACTGCACGCACATTCACATCAAAGCACCACCTGGTGAACAGGGTAGGGTCTACATAAACCACAAGGGATTCCCCTCCATCAATTGCCAGATTATGTGCAATGCCCAGGTCATTATCATGAATGTGTGTGCTTGCAGCCCTGGAAGCTATCACAACTCCCACATCTGGCATTTGTCACAGCTATAACAGGCATTTGCCAGTGGGAGCATCCTATATGGCCATCTGGTGAGGGATGCTGGCTATGCACTGGAGCCGTGGATGATGACACCCATCAGAAATGCACACACACCCACACAAGAACACCATAATGAGGCACACATGCAAACCAGGATCAGTATAGAGTGCATGTTTGGGATGCTCAAGTCATGGTTCTGCTGCCTTGACATATCTGGTGGAGCCTTGCAGTACTCGCCAGCCACATGTGCACACATGTTCATAGTATATGCCATGCTACACAATATGATCCTGTGGAAACAGCTGCAGCAGGAACAGCATGGGGAAGGGCCACACAGCCGTCCACCACTGCTAAGGTCCCCACAGGCACAGAGGGACTCACAGGAGGAAGCCTTTGAGCCTGCTCCTGTAGGCAGATGGAGGTGTGCCCAGTATGCTCAGGCCTTGGCAAAGAGGCATCACATAGCACACACACACACTGACACTGTAGGGGCCCCAGGGACTGACACTTCTCTCTGACTCACACACACAGTAAAATGGATGACACACAATTCACATTATCTGTAACTTACCATGTATAGGCAGTGTACTGTGTGCATTCAATATAGGTGGCCCTCAAGCACCATCCTCACAACTGCCACAAGCACAAGGTAAGTCAGTCTTCTTAACAATAAATTAATGGATTAGTATGTTTTGTTAGCATATCTTTGGCAATACTGCATGCATGCAAAGGAATAGGGTGGTCTACTGGGATAGCAGCACACAACTGACAGCTATGTGGGACACCAGGAAATGTCTGGCCAAATCTGGTCTCCACACACTATGCAAAAGTACCCAAGGTGGCAAATCCCACTGCAGTATATGTGTGGGGACAACTAACTACGTCACAGGCATGGATGTCAGGGTGGGGATCCCATAACCACCCTTCACACCCACACAGCAAGTCAGCTGTAGAAAACCATAGAGAAATGTCTGATAAATGCACACAAATGGTGGAAATGTTGAATTAACCCCCTGCAGACTCACACAGTGATAGCACAGCAGGACTCGCAGTTGCAGAAAAGCTATGAAGGGTAAGAAGTCTGAAAAAATGTATGCCAGTACAGTCTGACCTGGACTTTTTACTGATATGCCTCTAGTCCCCAAGACAGGGCACAATAGTATGGTAAATCGAACCAAAATGTAAAGCAAATATCAGCACAGTCTGTGCAAATGTGTTCAGTTGACAGGTGTGCCCCCATATACCCACACAAATGCAGTAACGTATGTTTGCAGGGAAATAGCAGCATAGCACACATTGGCAGGGCTGTACCAATGCACATGAAAACATGTTGCCTGTCCACAATATGCAGGGGTCAATGAGCTATGTGTATGTGTGGTTAATACTCTCTGGATCTGGACACCATGTTCTCCTGGCAATCATCTTGTAGTGCCCTAGGTACAGTGTTGCCTTTGACAGGGCCATGTGCAGATAACTGCAGTGCCAACTGTGATGCATGTCAGTGACACCCACTGCTCTGCTACTGACATACCTGGAAGTTACAGTGCTATGTGGAATACACTACACATATTAGTGACGTCCTGATAGATGTGTAGCAGAAGTGCCAAGGCTTTTGTGAATATAAATGCTTTGTGATACTGTTGCCAGTGGTCATTCTCAATAATCCTTTTTTCATATGTTTGCTTTTACATATACTGGACATGCCTGCACAGTTGAATACACTCTATACCCACACTCATGACTCACAACCTCTGACAGCAAGATATCTGGACAAGGGCACAATGATAGGCATGTGTTATAAATATTGCCCTTACATACTGAGAAAGTTGGTAGGGTGAGGGGTCTGCAGTAGTGGGAACTGTCTGAAAGCTATGTATTCTGAAACAGTAATATCTGTCATTATTTTTTAACATCACACTTCAATTATATATAACTAACTTGCCATAAAACACACATTTATGTAGAAAGGATGAAACCTCTAGCCGAACACCTGGACAACCTGCCAAAACATGTACAGGTGAGATGTATGCCCACACAAGGGTATGACATCTCAGGCTAAAAAGATAGTTCACAAGCAGGAGATCCCTATCCAGTATATCACCAAGTTGCTGGACTATTTACACAGCCATGTGTCATTATTAAACTGGCTGTAGCCACACCTCACAAATGGCCTTGTTGGGTAAGAATTTACTTAGCTGCCCTCATAATATTGGTCTATGCATGATACAGCTAGTATTCCTCTGGTAAAGCACTGTGATGATCTGGGGATGTCTGGCATTAGGTAATGATACAATACATTGCAGTTTCAGACTACAGATATGTCAGAAAATGTCTGCTAAACAAAACAAGTACCCTGAGGAAAGCTATGTGTACTCCAGAGAGGTATGGCTGTAGCACACAAAACTCTGGACTGCAGTACACCTATCTCTGGAATGGAGGCCCACTCTAACTATAGAAGGTCACACTGGGCATGTTCCTACACCTAGAGAATCACAGGACATGTTGGAACCCACATCAGAATATATGACTGTATTGTGTATATATGTCTGTCCATACAGACAGTTATGTACACCTCAGCTGTCCCCACACACACACACACACACACACACACACACACACACACACACACACACATCACACAGGATTACCCTCAGCTAGCTGTAGGTAGCCCATATGTGATATATCTGCATCTGTTGTGTGAGATACGCACACACATATATATGGGCAACAGATTAACATATGTCAAGCATACACACACATAGATGTGGGGAACTGTGAGATAGACAGTGATAGAGAGAAAGGCACAGGGGGACACAGACAGAGTGAGTCAAACACATGGATACCCTGAATGGCATACAGTGATGTCCTGCTGTGGACAGTGGCATACCAGTTGTAAAGGGTTGCATGTGCCAGGATAAAATGTGAACCCCATTGTGTAACAGTACTGAGGTTGGGTTTATAATATCACATCACCTGCATGTGTGTGTGTGTGTGTGTGTGTGTGTGTGTGTGTGTGTGTGTGTGTGTGTGTGTGTGTGTGTGTGTGTGTGTGTGTGTGTGTGTGTGTGTGTGTGTGTGTGTGTGTGTGTCTGTAGGTCTAAGTATTAGGAGACTCTTCCCACTCAGTACACTTCACATTGCCCTTCTTCACAAGATCTGCTTCTTTCATTCACCTTAGAAGTACCATTGGACACCGATCATCCCTATAAGCTCTGTAGAGCATGTGATAATTGTCTAACATTATAGTACAAATAACTATATAGGTAAGGGTTCTTATCCCAATACTGGTAACTGTCTGTGTGACAGTTGTTTATGGGAGAGTGAGGGAGTGTGTGTTTGTTTGTAGGTGAAACAGCTTTAGGTCATTCCCACCCACAACACTTCCCAGTGCCCCACTTTATCAGTCCCGCTGATGTCACTCCCATTATCGGCACCTTAAGCCAGTTGTCAGCCCAGTAAGCTCCGTAATGCATCTGGTAACTGCGTAACACTATAGTACAAATCACTAGCTAGACAGGGGTTCTAATCTCAGATCTGGCAAATGAGTGTGAGTGTATGTCTGTAAGAAGAAGTATTTTGATAAGTCTCCCACCCACTCTTTATCACCCCTGCTGATATTATTCCCCTTATCAATACATTTGGCCAGTTGTCAGCCCAGTAAGCTCTGTAGTGTGTGCAACAACTGCATAACACTATAGTACAAACAACCAGATAGGCAGGGGTTCTATCCTCAGATCTGGCAAGTATGTGTGTGTGGGTGTGCAAGTGTGTAAATGTGTGTGTGTGTGTGTGTGTGTGTATGTGTGTGTGTATGTTTGTAGGAAGATGTATTTTGATAATTTTCTCACCCACTGCCCTACTTATCAGTCTTGCTGATGTCATTCCCCTTATCAGCACCATTGGCCAATTGCCAGCCCAGTAAGCTCTGTAGTGTGTGTGACAACTGGTAACACTATAGTACAAATAACTAGATAGGCAGGGGCTCTACTCTCATATCCAGCAAATGTGTGTGTGGGTGTATAAGTGTGTATGTAAGTTTGTTGGAAGAAGTATTTTGATAAGGTTCCTACCCACTGGCCTACTTTATCAGTCATGCTGATATCACTCCTCTTATAGGTTCATAGGCTAATGGCCCTGGAGCCCTTACAAGCCTAGCCCATAGAAGTGACCTGACATTGTGCCACCCGACATTAGTTCCCAGTGTCTCTATCAAGTAGAGCCACTGGAGTGATCGCTGGGGTGAACTTTCTATTACCCATCCACTCATCAAGATTTCTCTTGAACAGGGTCATCTAGGTGTTTTGTATGGGAAGTCTATTCCAGGGCATGTGCAGTCTCTGGGTGAGGAACTTGTCCCTGCAGCATGTTGTGTTCATTATGGTAATGAGGTCGAGGTCCCTGTAGTGTGTGGTGCAGAGGGATTGGGATGTCTTTAGATGTAGCATTTCTAAAACATCAGACATGGCTTTGTAAGTCAAGCAGAAATTGCCTCTAAGTAGGTGATATGAGACAAAAAATAGCTGGAGTCTTTTGAGTCTGTCTGTGTAGGACATATGTTTAATGCCTAGAATCCTATTTGTGAGGTACTTCTGTAGCCCCTGCAGCTGTTGCAGGTGTCTAGTGAGGTACATGCCAAATGGGCCATTATACTTGTGACTGGCCTAATGAGGGAAGAGTACACAGAGATGATGACCACTTTTTTCCTGGATGCAAAACCCTTGGTAATGAGTTGTGCCACATAGAAGGATTTCCTGACCACGGTGGCAATGTGATGGTTGAAGGAGAGGTTGCTGTCAACCTGTGTCCCCAGATCTCTTATAATGCCTACAGTGTTCAGTGGGCTCCCATCGATGTGGTACTTAGTGGGAACTGAGTTTTACCAATGGGGTTGATGATGCGTTTTGTGGTGTTTAGCTTCAGGCCATGGTTTCCACACCAGTCAGTGGTCTCAGTGAAGCCTTTCTGTAGGATTTCTGCATCATTTGTGGAGCTAATGATGGCTCCCAGATTGCAGTTGTCTGTGAACTTGGTCAGCCAGAGTCCCTTTGTGTTGGCCTGAACTCCTGAGAAGTACTTGCTGAACAGGAGAGTACCCAGGAGTCCCTGTGGGACTCTACTCGTGACTGGTTGGCAATCTGACTTGGAGCTTGCTACTTTCACACTGTGTGTTCTAGCTCTGAGCCAATTTGCAACCACCCTAGTGCTATAGGGGTTGATGCCTAGTTTGGTGGGTTCATCAATAATTCCCAACTGAGGAATGGTACCAAAAGCCTTAGCTAGATTGATGTAGGCTGTAACACTATAGTAGAAATAATTAGATAGGTAGAGGTTTTAATCTTAATGCTGCCAACTGTTTGTGTGAGAATCATATACCATGTAGGTTATACCATTTTGAGTTGTGTACTACCCTGTAAACTTCCCATCACCCTACTTTACTAGGCCTGCTGTCATTCACCTTAGAAGTACCATGGGATGAAGTGAAATCATGCAAGCTCCGTGGCATGTCTGATAACTGTGTAACACAGTACTAACAATAACTAGAGAGGTAGGGGCTCTAATCTCAATACTGCCAATTGTGTGTGTGTTGGGATGAAGATCATATCCTGTTTGGTTGATACCATTTTGATGTGCATACCATCCATGCCAGTTTACCACCTCCTGATGGCATTACTTTATATAGCATGGTAATGGCATTTGCCTCACATGCAGCATGTTAAACCATTGTGTAGGCCATGCCAGTCCTCAGTACAGATGTCTATGGAATATCCAGATGTTGCAACCTATATTCGGTCTGTGTCCCTTAACAATGCCTACGTATGTGATATTATTGCCAAATTGGTCACAGTGGGTGTAGCGACACACATGCCAGCAACAGGTATCATACCTGACTGAAACATCATGCTGATACAATGTCTGCTACCCTATCACTTGTCTGGGCTTGTAAGAGCAATACATGACTCCACATGCTATTTCTGGTGGGTTATCTCACCATCCATGAAGGCATTCAGAACATTACATGTTGTAAGAGGTAGTGTATGTCCCATTCATATAATCTATGTGGGGCATGTCATGTGTATGTAGTACTACAGTACATCAAAGTGGATATGTAGGTTTACTAGTCTGTCTATTGTCAGCTGTGTTTGTGTTACTGTATGCACATCCCCTGTGCCAGTCCTTACTGTGTGCATGCAAAGGATATACCATTTTGTCTCCCTGTTCCATATGGTGAACTCAGGAATACATACGACAAACCTGTCATACACAGCATCATGCATGGCCTCATCAACTGCATCAGGATTGAGTGTATGGGAAAGAAATGGCAGGGCCAACAGGTATTGACAGGTGAATCTGTTGCAGTTAATGTAATGGCTATGCTTCTGAGGGATCTGCTGACAGTACTGCAGTAACCTATTCTGTATGTATGAGCTTGTGGTACTACACGACACTGAGGTGACATGTCTGAAGGCTACCTGTCTGTGACAAAGGGTATATATGCAAGGTCACACTGTCTGACAACAGTGTCTCTCACACACTGTTGCATGCATACACACCTGGTACATGTACATATAAAGCTGTACCTTGCCTATGACACAGTCAGTGTATTCCCAGTCTGCCATACTCCTTCTTGGAAATGTCTGCAGGGCCACAGCCTGCAGACACACAGATACCTGGAACACAAACAGAATACAGCATGCCAGACTACATTCAATCAATGGTACTAACAGCAATAATGCATCCTGGCTACTAAGGCACATACACTTGTATGTGTAACCATAACAAATGCAAGCAGACAGCACCTTACACAGTAATACATAGCTACACTGTCTATATTCACCCTGTGCATCAGACCCATATTAGCATGTTCCTGCATCAATGTTATGGATGACAGGGATGTGGCACAGGTATCATCATATGCACAGGGTGTGGTGTGGATTTGCCAGAGGCCTAGGCTGGGCCATATGGTTGACATCATGTGTGCATGTTTGGAGGGGTATCCAATAGATGGGCTGTGCAGAGGTGATGTGTGTGTCTGGAGGTGACCTACCTGTGATACAGATATATGTGTGTGTATGTATGCTCACAATCATGCCACATGGCTGCCCTACACAGGGGTATGTTGGACAGCTGTGGACCATACAAGGCAGGGTGTCTAGTTCACTGTCTCCAGCCACAGACATGGGAACTGGTCCTGCCAGGGGTATCACTGGCACCACCAGGCCCAAGGCCAGATGCAGTACTGCTTCCTAATGGTGACTGCTGTCTGCTGGATCTGTGTCCTTGATGGGACCAGCCAGGACCATGTGCCCATGGCCTGCTCCGGTGTGATGTGGACAGCAACCCCCCTTCAGTAGTGCTGGTGTCACTGCCACTACAGGAGTGTGAAGGTGCATGGCACCGTAGACTCTCAGCTGTTGTTGGTGCTGACCTACATCCACTTGGCTGATGCCCATCTCCCACCACATGCTCTATCATAGATATGCCATGCTCGAAGATTGCCAAGGTCTCACCCCACCATCTATTCATGACCTCAGTATTTTGACATGTGACCTCAACAAGGTCATTTATGTCATCATGTAAATCAGGAAGACTTAGATCCACCACCCTGAGTATTTGTCTGGTGTGGCATTTACTACATGCCTGTCCATCCATGACAGCCTGAAACATGTGTCTGGTGACACCTGCTGTGGCACTTCTGACAGCAGCTTGATTATCAGCACTCCTCCTGTGAGCACCTCATCCATCCGCCTATGTGGGACCTCACCTGAACCCTGTTTATGACCAGTGTTTACACTCATACCTGCCATAGTCACCACACTAGCCTGTTCCATGCCACCACCTGCCAACTGTTAGTCATTTGTGGCCACTGGTGATGGGGTATGTGTGCACATTGTCACTGTGTGCAGGGATGGAGTGGACAACAGTGGTATGCCAACCAATGGCACAGATTCAGCCCCTAACAACCCCACATGTACCTTACCATTCCTATCATCATTGTCATAGTTTGCAAAGACAATAACATCAGTTTCCAAGCGGGAGGGACCCCAAACCCTATTGCCACTGGTGAGGGGAAGAAAACATATGTATATTAATACCTACACTTTGAGGTTGGCTGGTATACACACACACACACACACACACACACACACACACACACACACACACACACACACACACACACACACACACACACACACACACACACACACACACACACATACAGGTGAGGTGGCACAAGTCCTTTACACAGACCTCACATTACCCAAATGGTGACATGCATGACACATGGCTCTCAACATCATGCATTGCAGCCAGTTTTACCACATGTAACTAACAATATAGAGCTCTGGGATACATGAGTAGTGTTAGTAGGTGATGGCCCTTCCCAGCACAGATTGCACCCATGTACACATCATTGCTGTTCACCTGTATAGCACAGTGGCAAGTACTACCGAACATACTTCACAGCTGTACAAATCCTTGCAGGATGTGTAGATGTCTGGCCCATATGTTTACTCTGTTTCTAATAACCCCTGTGTTTCTCTGATACATAACTGGGATGATCTGAGGAGTGACATCACTAATTAATGACATAAATTTGAGTTCCATACCTCCAAACCAGCAATACATGTATGGTCACACAATTCTTGTTACACCAGCAACCTTCTAAGCTTACAGTGGGATATGATAAGTGTGCACAACCCTGTTAACATGCCATGTTCTTGTAATATATAAAATGAGTCCGCAATAATGCATTCAAATATATTACCCACCTTTCATGTGACATTTGACCTGTGCAGTCCAATCAATTACCAAACAAATGTAAGTGCAAAATATAAAGAATGAAATATTTACAATATGGTGGCTCCATAAGTGTGCACACCCTTAAAATGATACTTTGTTGAAGCACCTTGTAAATGACTTACAGCATTCACTCTTGTTGGGAAGGTGTCTATCAGCATGGCACATCTTGACTTGGCATTATTTGGCCACTCTTCTTTGCTAAGGTCTCCCAACTCTGTCAGGTTGCAAGGGCAGCTCATGTGCACAGCCCTTGTCAGGTCATTCTGGGGTTTTGTTATTGGGTTTACATCTAGGCTCTGGCTGGGCCAATCCATAATCATGAGTGTGTTCAGGTGGAGCCATTCTTAGGTAGCTTTGGATGTATGCTTTGGGTCTTTGGCATGTTGAACGCTGACACTTCTCCCCATCCTCAGCTTTCTTGCAGACACCTGATGGATGTGGGCCAGATGTGAGTGTTATTTTGAGCTGTTCAGAATTTCCACCATTATGACTACAGGCCCAGTTCTGGCTTTAGAACAGCATCCCCACAGTAGGCCAATGCCACCAGTGTGATTCACCATGGGGATGGTGGTCCAGGTGAAGGGAGGTGTTGCTTGTGCACCACACGTACCTTTTGGTATTGTGGCTTTGAGGTTGATCCATAGTCTCATTACACCATAACACATTTTCACACATGCCTCTCAGAGACTTGATGTGCTGTATTGCTAGTTGTAACCATCCCTGGATGTTTTTTGGTGTGGGGAAATGCTTCCATCTTCTGACCCTACCCCATAGGCCAGACTTATACAGAATATGGGTGATTGTTCTCACATGTAGTATACAACACCAGTACTTGCAAGAGATTTCTGCATCTCCTTCAGTGTTGCTGTATGTCTCATGGCAGCCTCCCTGACCAGGTTTGGACATGTCTTTTCATCAATTTTGGAGGGATGTCAGGTTATTTTCAACAGCACTGCTGTCCCAAATTCAATCCACCTTTTGATGACTGTATCAACTGTGTTCCATGGTGTATGCAATGCTGTGGTAATGTTGTTGTACCCTACTCCTGAGTGATACCTTTCAAATATGAGATCCCGTTGCTGCTTTGTAAGCTGTCTGCAAGCCATGGCTATTGCTGTTGCAGGCAACTGAGCTAATGTCATGAATATCCTACTTGGACAGCAGACTGTTATTTGGTGTTACTCAGAGTGCCTTTACTTGATGGCAGGTGTGTACCCAAGCAGACTGAATGCTGTCAGTAAATCACAAGCTGCTGCAATAAAATATTCTTTGAAAGGTGTGCGCATGTATGCATCCAACTATTTGTAAGGTTTGTATAATCCATACTTGGTGCCTAAAAGATTGGTTGTTTTTACAAGTGAATTTTCATGTTATGGGTCACATTAAAGGTTGGAAAAGGTCTGGACTGATATATTGTGGTCTCAATTTGTATATATCACAAACACCTGGCCTCTTAACAGGGGTGTGTACACTGTTTATATCCACTGTATAAGAGTAATGTTTCACAAATGTCCCTACCTTAGGCCATTTGTTCCCTCCAATTTGCTGGTCTCTGTCCAGAAGTCTTGCACTGACAGGTTGTGAGGTATATTACATGAATGTTACATTCTCTTCAGATAGGCCCCTGTGGTGACCAATGTGATACAATGCAGTTAACCCCACCACAAGTGAATATGCACATAAAGCAATACAGTTATGAGTGACAGTTGTGTGCATGATAAACTGCATGCCCTTCACATGCCTGGGGTATTGGCAAACAACAACAGAACAAGTCCATGCTCACCAGCTTCAGGCTGCTGTCCCACATGCAGATGAGAGGGACCTAGGTAGTTGTGGGAGAGAGGTACTGCCAGCAAACTCACATGTGGCATTGGTACAGGATGGATGCAGCACATCTGCACATTTACAGTACAACCCCCAATACTACACAATTTGCTGTCCTTCATCATAGACGTGCACTTCTGTGCATTAGAAAACCCCATTCACAACTGCAATCTGACATGACACATGCATGTAGATACTCTATAGATACAAGTATGTCTGCTACACTAGTCTAGTATTCTTCACTGGGGCCTTACCTGCATACTCCTTGTCCATTGTCTGGGTGCCTCCCACCTCCAGCATGTGTGGTCTATACCCTGATGTTGCACTGGGATGAGTGTCTGGAGATTGGCGAGGACCTCCTTGGTGGGTGTCAGTGGGGGCTGCATGGCTGGGCCCTCACCTGTGGCTGTGCAGTCCCTGGCCATGGCAGCAGCCTTTGCCAGGCATGAAATATGAGGTCAGTTGCACAATGCCAGACCTGCTCATATGTACGTGTGTGCAGGCTGACATCATTTACCCTGTGGACAAGGTCATCCCACAGGGTGGTCCTCTCCCACAGATGTTGCTGGCTCCACCCAAACATTATTGCATGGTTCTGCAGTATGGCTTCTATGATTATGGTTGTCTCAGCCACTGAAAATGTTGCCCTTTGCTGATGCGACATTGAACCTGGAAGACATAAACAGGGAAACACATTACAGGACCTCATACATTTGGCAACAGTATGTACAGAACATGCACATGTACATTGAATACCAGTAGTCACCACTCACAACCACACCATACCCCTGTAATCTATCAGCACAGTATCAGCTTGCATTGCACCCCTGGTCCTGATGTGTCATATTCCCCCCAATGAGGGCCAGTTAATTGCATAATCTTCTATTCCTCATTCAGGTGTGTGTAGAGGGATGACATTGACCATCTTCCATGCTGATGGGGTGTGGATGGTGCTGAGGCTTGGTGTGACAACAATGTGTAATGGAGCTGGGAGCACATACTTGAGTTCATGTAGGATGCAGACAGGGATGTTATCAGGTCCCATGGATACTTACTGAAAAATGTATTTTAATTTGCGCTCTGCTGTGCTGTGCTGGATCCAAAGTCTTCTTAAGACACACAGTCTTGCTGTGCTGTTTACTGCTGAATCAGACACAGAGCTTTGCATGACTCCATCTGTAGTCTGTTTAAAGCACCAAGCCTTTCAATTTGCACACTGATAAAGAAATATATTTTGCAGCTATAAGCACAGTTATAGATAACTTATTTTATAACAAATGACACATACTCCTTCTGTTAGTTTGTAACATATATTTACAAAGTTTTCCTTCATTACAGATATGAATGATGACTTCTACAAAATACCTCTTTCTGTCCCTCTCTCACATAACTGAATTACTTACAGTTGTTATATAGAGTGCCAGTCATGCACATAGATTTTGTTATTTCCTCTTGGTATCTTTTTTGGACTTCTGTCTGAAGTCACGTAATGTCTGTTTTTAGACTTTTCTATTGTCCTTGTGATTTACTTGTAAGCACTTTTGCTGATGTGAGGATGCCATTAACAGAAATCTGAAAGGAAACATATGTACAAGCTGTTCCTATTGAAAAAACATCACGTATTGCTGAGTTTAGATATTTGTTCTGCAAACATGAGAAAAGCATGTGATACTTGCTTTCCAATATTGCTTTGTTAGGCATTTCTGATGCTGTGAAGAGAAGCCTGTCTGTTATACATATAGTATGAATGCACATTTTACATTGCTAAACTCTATACATATATTCAAACAAACTTTTTATTCTATGCTTTATCTTTCAGCATATTTACAACAGAATTAATTTCAGCCTTATATTCATAATCTCTAACAATTCCCTCTTTTTTAAACATACTCAAAACACGTTATACTGATATGTATTTTTGATCACATTATATAGAAAACACATTAAGAAACAAAACCTTTAGTCTTCTTTTGATACAAGTCAAAATGCAATTTTACATAGTTAATACAATTATATCAATTATTACTACCAAAACTGAATGTATTTAACTACTTTTTCTTTTGCAGACCATTCTCTGAAAATATTTCATCAGTTAGGGGCTGTGTCTGCTTTAATTTTATTTTTTTAACTTGATTAATTTATTCTTTTGCAATTACAGAATTTAATTTATGACTTAGAACTGTTCCATTATCTCTTTGCAACAGCTGAATTAGCTATAAGAGACAAGAATCATGTGATACTGCAAGCATTTATACACTGCTGAAAATATACAGTTTCAATGTCATTTTAACCATAACAGTGTGGTTATATTTCTGAACTGTCCATACACTTTAATTGACAGTGAAGTATACACTGAAGAATGCTATTTACATATTAGTCCATTAGCTGTATGAATACAATATTTTAATATATATTTTTTAATTGGGATAACCAATAAAATGATGGTCCAAAAACTAATGATAAAACTGCAACTTGAAACCAGTGATATTACAACTTGACAAATTACTTTTGAACTTATTACAATGTATCCTGTACAGTATGTATTTGCACAGACTGTTTGCTATTCATGCATTTTAATCTAGTAGGTACTCTGGACCCATTTTTTTAAACCTGGTTTTTCACACATATTCATTACTAGACATTCATTTAATTTGCACTGAATTATTTTGTATTTGTACATACAAAGACTATTATTTGTACTGAATTCTTTTGAATTTGTACATACAAAGACTGTAAAGTACATTTCTAATCTTACAAATTTAATAACATTAATATTAAGCAAAATCTTGGAAAATGTTTATGTCTCTTTAGAAATATCTAGTGGGACTGACACCAAAGGCATATGTCCTGTTATTTTAAACTACATACTCAGCAATTAGAAACATTCATGCTTTTTTATATTTATTAAAAAATAGTGACCAGTCTTGTTATTAGAAACATTTATGCATTTTGCATATCTTTATTCTCTCTTGTATAGCTTTAATAAGGCAATTTTAAATCATCTTGTGTATAGCTTTACAGTTTAACAGGTTGTAAATACAATTTAATACTAAACAATACAATAATAACTAGCATAAAATATCTTGGACTTTCAGATTTAATCTGGTTACCAGTGTTTCTTATGCACTAATACCTGTTTCCCCCACAAAAAAAGGGTATTGTCAAGAAGGAATGAAATATTATTTCTTCCTGTAGCTCTATTTTAGACCCATGTGCAGTACTGCTTATACAGTCAGTGTAAAACTGAGAAAGTGCCCCTTACCCTGCAGTATATTGCAGTATTGTTTATCTACTTTATGCTGTGAGAATAGAATGTATGCCAGCCCAACACTTTGGTTATACATTTGCTTTATTAGGTTACTAATAAACTATGGACCTTTGTCTGATTTGATAATTTTTATAAAACTTTTGCTGTTTACTACTACTAGTAGGTATTTATACCTTTCTGCATAATTGATTTGAACTGTATGTATATTATGGCTCATTTGTTGGCTATACTTGATGTAACTAAGTTTTTTTACTTTTAACATTTACTTGCAAACAGATTATCAGTGACATATATGCACAATTGTGAAATGTTATTACAATTACCAAATAGCGTTGCATGTAAACATTTTAACAATTATGTTTTAATAAAAATAATGCTTTAGAAAAACTCAAGCTACATATCTGGCAATCAGTCTTGTTTATCTTATCTTTCCAACATTTCCTGTAACTATTCATCTAGTCTAGGAAGTTCTGTGCTCACATTTTAGACTCTGTAAATGATAGTTAACCTTTTTTGGCATTTTTCCTTTAATTTGATTGTGATTTGCTTAACTATGCATTTATACTACATAAATAGACATTATTTTACAATTAGCATATATGGATTTCAGTATTTTTTTATTTAACTGCTCTGCCATTCATTTTACAAAGACTGTTTGACTAATACCATGTATGATTTTATTTCTTTTTAAATTCAGAACTTTAACTGTTTGGTGTGGTGTTAAAAAACAAAATAGATATTAGCTTAACTAATATATGTTTAAATTTACATTATTTATATTTGCTGTTGTCTGCCTGTTATTCTTGTGCATTGTAACAGATGTATTTTAGATGAAAAGAAAATACATGCATGTCAGTCTCATGACTTTAAATCTTTATTTAAGCATGTCAGTCTTGTGACTTTAAATCTTTACTCTTATTAACTATTTTTATTTAATTTTATGCATTAGAACAGTTTTATGTACCTTTTGACTATGCTATGAGAATGGAAGTCATTTGTTTTACTTTACTGTAATACTGATAAATGTATTGCTTTAAACATTTGAGAATGATTTGTCCAGACATCAGATCCTACCATGTATATTTAACCATTTTCAAAAACACAAACATATTATAAAATATATTTCTTTTGCACAGATTAGCTGTGTATGCAGGAAGTCCCCAGTCTTTGTCAGTTCAGCTAATTTATTTCCTTTATCCTGCAACTGCTGTTGAAGAGTTTCCTGTAATGTTACATGGTCTTTCTGATATTTTTCAGTAACCTGTTCTGCTGAATCTGAAACTCCTAAGCACTTTTGAAAAGATGTATGTATAACTTGTCTAAGCTTCCTGAACTCATTGTGTCTGTCTTTTAGAAGTTTATTACATTCTTTTGTAACAAAATGTACTAGAGGTCCTGTCAGTAACTGATTTGACTTACATGTGGTGACAGGACATAACTGTTCAACATCTGAATATAATAGAAACACTTTACCCACTTTAATTCTGTATCATGAACAGATCTGTCTTCACAGTCTATATTTTTAGCACTATGATGCAATACGTTTTTATGGCATAATACACAAAATGCAGTTTTTGTTGAATCACACAATAAACATTTGTCATACCCCACATGGTTTTCTTTGAGATACCAGTCAAATATTGTAATACATTTGCATAATGCCTTACTATCAATTTGCCCTGTTAAGGTGTTACATTTACTAATGTGCTGTGTATACCAACATTGAAATTTACTAATGCTTGGTTTGCTCCTGCACAAATTATGTCTACTAGCATCCATACTAAAAATGTGACACAGAAAAAAGTCTTACCAGTTAGCAAGAAAACACGTGATCAGGCTGTTGTTGCTGATGATTGGAATTTTTTCAGAGTCACTTGAGAATCTGGTGAAGCACAACAGGCAGCAGACTGCTGTAGAAAGTAGATATCCACCTTTTCTTGGAGAATGTATGGCACTGCAACTTTCCTGAACTAGTCTCACTGGATTCAGACGTCTAAAAAAACTTTACTGCTGCAAGCTGCATAAACTGGAATACTTCTGTTTAGAAATTACACATACATACAAATGTAAGTTACTGCAATTTGACTGAAGTGACCCCCTGCAAGGCTTACCACTCCTTCTGTGTTTGAATGCAGGCTAGCTTGCCATTGAAAAATGATATGGTGCTGCTTACTGTGAAGAATTTGAAGTCTTCTGGCTGGATTCTGCTGAAATCAAAGTCTGGATATATTTGCATTCACAGTCTGTTGCATACATAAACTTGAAGAATATACACTGATGAGAGAGTATACTTTGCAGCATCAACTTAGAGCAGTAACAAATAACTTTTTATAATAAACCAGATGGACTAAAGTTGCAACTTAAAGTGCTGTTCCGCTTTACTTCTCATATAGTACAGTTGATGTGAGAGATATAACATTTACCTTGGGACAAATGTGTCCCTACCAATATCCCTAACATAACTGGATTAATACAGATCTTTATATACAATTTTAGTCATGCACATACATATAATGCCTTGTATAAGGTCACTCCTGTAAAAGCACAGTAACTAACGTTTATGTGAAGTACTTCAGGTTTCTACAGTTTTCTACAGTTTTCTACAGTTTGTAACAGTACAGTTCATTAGACGTCTAAATCCAGAGTGAGACTGCAGTGCAAGAAGGTGAGCAGTGCCATAAATTCTCCAAAAAAGGTACAATACAAAGTTGTAAGACTGAAACTGACAGTTTTGCTGTACCAACTTCACAAGTGACTACAGAGACTTTTCAACCATCTACAGTAAAGCAGCTGGGCCATTTGCCTCTCTGTTGACTGGTAAGAAAATGTTTCTGGGTTACGTACAGTATGAATGCCATAGAGGTAATAATAATAATGACAGAATGAAATGTATATGCAGCATATTAGCAAATGTAAAACCTTATTAGGGCAAGTTAATAGTAAGGCATTATGCAAATGGATTGCAAGTTAATAGTAAGGCTTTATGTAAATGGATTACAATATTTGACTGGTATCTGAAACAAAATCATGTGTGGTATACAACAAGTTTATTGTGTGTACAATGTCATAAAAATACAGTGCATGCCACTATTCAAAGGTTAAACTGTACAGACAAACCATGTAATAGTAAAGAACCAGAAAAAGTCAATATGCTGACATTATATTCAAATTTTAGACAGTTATGTTCTGTCACCAGATGTAAAAGGCTTAATTCAGAGTTGCAACAACAGTTAAATCAGTTACTGATAGAACCTCTAGTAGATTTTGTTACAAAAGAATGTAATAAACTTCTAAGAGACAGACACAATGAGTTCAGGAAGCTTAGACAAGTTATACATACATTTTTTCAAAAGTTTTTAGGAGTTTCAGATTCAGCAGAACAGGCTCCTGAGACATATCAGAAAGACCATGCAACATTACAGGAAACTCTTAAACAGCAATTACAAGATACAGGAAATAAATTAGCTGAGCTTAAGAGAACATTGGGAAAGCAGGAAACTACAGCTGATCTGTACAAAAGAGATATATTTTATAATATGTTTGTGTTTTGAAAATGGTTAAGCATACATGCTAGGATGGTAAAATCTAATGTCTGGACAAATCATTCTTAAATGTTTAAAGCAATACATTTATCAGTACTACAGTAAAGTAGAGCATATGACTGCCATTCTTAGCATAGTCAGAAGGTAAACAAAACTGCTCTAGTGTATAAAAATTAAATAAAAATAGTTAATACGAGTAAAGATTTAAAGTCACAAGGCTGACATGCTTGTATAAAGATATAACGATAAAGACAGACATGCATGTATGTTCTTTTCATCTAAAATACATCTGTTACAATGCACAAGAATAATAGGCAGACAACAGCAAATGTTTTATAACTGCATTCTACTATTAACAGATAATTAAAGAAAAAATGCTAAACAAATAACTATGGTTTACAGAGTCTGAAATATGAGCTCAGACCTTCCTAGACTGGATGAATAGTTGCAGGAAATGTTGAGCAGATAAGATAAGAAACAAGACTGATTGCCAAACAAGTGGCTTGAGTTTTTCTAAAAACTTATTGTTATTAAAACATAATTGTTAAATGATTCACATACATTATTTGGTAATTGTAATAAAATGTCACAATTGTGCATAGATGTCACTGATAATCTGTTTGCAAGTAAATTTTAAAAGTAAAAAAACTTAGTAACATCAAGTACAGCCAGCAAATGGGCCATAATATACATACAGTTCAAATCAATTATGCAGAAGGGTATAAATACCTACTAGTGGTAATAAACAGAAAAGCTTTATAAAAATGATCAAATCAGACAAAAGTCCATAGTTTGTTAACCTAATAAAGTAGATAAACAATACTGCAATGCTGCAGGGGGAGGGATACTTTCTCAGTTTTACACTGACTGTATACGCAGTACTGCACAAGGGTCTAAAATAGAGCTACATGAAGAAATAATATTTCATTCCTTCTTGACAATACTCTTTTAAGGGGAAGGAAAAAAACAAGGTATTAGTGCATAAGAAACACTGGTAAACAGATTAAATCTGAAAGTCCAAGATAATTTATGCTAGTTATTGTTGTATTGTTTGGTATTAAATTGTATTTACAACCTGTTAAACTGTAAAGCTATACAAGAGATGGTTTAAAAAACAAGAGATGGCTTAAATTGCTTTATTACAGCTCTACAAGAGAGAGTAAAGATATGTAAAAAATTAAACAAGAATGGTCACTATTTTTAATATGTTTTTGGCAAAACAATGTGGTATAAAAAAAGCATGAATGTTTCTAATTGCTGAGTTTGTAGTTTAAAATAACAGGATGTATGCCTTTGGTGTCAGTTCCACTAGATATTTCTAAAGAGACATAACAAATTTCCAAGATTTTGCTTAATATTAATGTTATTAAATTTGTAAGATTAGAAATATACTTTACAATCTTTGTATGTACAAATGCAAACAAATTCAGTACAAATAACAGTCTTTGTATGTACAAATACAAAATAATTCAGTACAAATGAAATTAATGTCTAGTAATGAATATATGTGAAAAAACATGTTTAAAAAAATGGGTCCAGGGTACCTACTAGATTAAAATGCATGAATAGCAAACAGTCTGTGTAAATACATACTGTACAGGATACGTTGTAATAAGTTCAAAAGTAGTTTGTCAAGTTGTAATATCACTGGTTTCAAGTTGCAGTTTTATCATTGGTTTTTGGATCATCATTTTATTGGTTATCCCAGTTAAAACAAAAAATTATATTAAAATATTGTATTCATACAGCTAATGGACTAATATGTGAATAGCATTCTTAGTGTATAACTCATGTTTTTTTTTAAATCCTCAAGTATTAAATATACTGAAATAATTGCATTCAAATATCTAAGCCCAGTTCAGTACTTTATATTCACTTCACTGTCCACCAAGATGTTAATGGGCAGTTCAGAGAGAGGAACAGAGAGAGGTATTTTGTAGAAGTCATCATTCATATCTGTAATGAAGGAAAACTTTGTAAATATATGCTACAAACTAACAGAAAGAGTACGTGTCATTTGTTATAAAATAAGTTATCTGTAACTGTGCTTATAGCTGCAAAATATATTTCTTTATCAGTGTGCAATTTGAAAGGCTTGATGCTTTAAACAGACTACAGATGAGTCATGTAAAGCTCTGTGTCTGATTCAGCAGTAAACAGCACAGCAAGACTGTGTGTCTTAAGAAGACTTTGGATCCAGCACAGCACAGCAGAGCGCAAATTAAAATAAATTGTTCACTTACGTTTGTTGTCTTTCAGACAGTATGTACCTGCTCAATGGTGATGAGGGGAGGGGTGTGGGTGCTGTGCATATCCACCTATAGTGATGCTGAGCCAGGGGGGTGATGTTTGCCCCAACCCTATCCACAGCAGGTTGGCTATAGCTATGTTGTGCGTGTATGTGGTTTGATTAACCACCATTACAGGTTGGGTTGGTTTGTTTCCTCTGAGATTGCAGACATATGGGAAGATGGCCTTGTGGTTGGCCTTGGTGGATGTGTCCAATTTGTACTCATAGTTAGCCTTACAGTAATCTATCTGTGATCTTATATGCTTGTTCAGACAGTGGCTGACTTGACGCCAGGTTGGTGCCTACTCCTACTTTGGCCTGTACAGCCAATATAGGGAACAGTTCTGTGGTTTGTGTATTGCTGCTGTCCAGCAAAGGGGATTACTCTACTGTGGTGGAGGCAGGTTTTACAAGTAAGGTATTGCTAAGTCCATGCAGCTATGTAGGTGTTCACATAGCTGTTTTTAGTAGGCATGGACACAAAGTCATAACACAGTTGGACACTTCTCCAATTTCAAACTGATAATCATGCTTATTGTAGTACCCATGGCCATGTCAGGGCAATGCAACAACCAGTAGCTGTAGAAATGTCACTCTGTTGGATGCACAGTAACTAAGATTACACACGTGTATAACATGTACAGCTTATTTAACTGACATTTTGCATCCCATGTCTGTTGTTATGAGGCAGCCAGATACACCTACTCATACTGACATGTGCACAGGTAATACCTGATATACATTTCTGTTCTATGTCAGTATGGCACACTGTATTCACACTCTTGCTGCCCAGTCATTACTCTCAATCTGTTAGAGCAAGACATATGTAGGATGCCACAAATACAAGGGAGACAATGGGACAAAATTAGTGACACTCCCAGGGATTCATGAAGCTTGGAGCAAGGCTGGCGTTAGGCTTGCACCGACCGTGTGGCATGAAGATGGCACAGTAGCACCAAATGCATATTAATGAAGGTGCACTGCCGCCACAGCCACGTGCATAGGAAAGGAGCGCAAGTGCATAGGGCATGTCGAAGTGCCGCACGGAGGTATGGAAAAGTCAGCTGTCGATGTGCAACCTAAAATGCTTGCATATAACAATTTGCAAGCAATAGTAATCACATCTGTCAGTGTCCGTGGATACTGAAACATATGCAAAGCATGCAAGACAGTTCTTGTGAACACAAAATGAAGAAGCAAACACAAATGCACGGTAGGGAATAACGGGTCCCTATCCCTCGAACAAATGACATTGAAAACTATGTGCCCATAGTCCAAAGCTGTGTAGATAGTTATACCAAGTGGAAGTGAAACGCATCATATGTTAGCGCGCCGCCAATAGGTACATCCAGCCCAATGGTCAGGGTCACCAGCTGACCCATATTGTGAGGGAGGGTACACAGCTGGGCAGATGTGTCCATAACAAAAAACATGATAAATGTAAATATCTATCGACTGTATGACCGAATTATATCCCACAACGCATGTAATAGTCACATACAATAAGTATGTCCGTATTTAACATACCATATGTGACAGGAAATAGAATAAGCATGTAAACAAAACAGAATGAGCATATAAACTGCTACAACAATAAGGCAACATATAGGCTGAAAGGAACAGTATTATCCATAGCGTTGACTGTGGGTACATGTTGTCCAGTACAATCGGATATGTGTCCGGAATATATCCCGTCATGGACATAGGAAAAGGTGGCATCCTACCAATGATTAGAACAGTCGGCCAAAATCCGCACATCTGCAGTCCAAGCCGAACTTGTCAGGATGTGTCACAGGTGAACGGGTATTACCCGGGTATACCAACCATGTCATGAAAGTTAAGTATGGGCGTGTACCTATGTGTGTGAGGTATAGCATGTGGAAGGTCAAACATGGCAGGGTAGTCCACACAACCATACAGGTACCTGACATATGTAGGGTATGCAATGTGTTACCTTGACCGTGTCATGGGCCATCAACCAATGCAGTGATGGCTGGAGTGTCAGGAATATGTGTGTGTGTGTGTGTGTGGAGGGGGTGGGTAATGGTATAATCCTCAAAGGTGAGACTGTGTCATATGCAGAATAGGTGAACTGGAGGTGTATGAGGGAGCAGTGGGTGAAGCAGAAAGAAACACAAAAACATGTATACACATCTGCAATACAACCAGACAGGCCATACTGTAGAACACAATCCCACAAACATATGAATATTAAAATGTGCGATACAAATGTACAGAAATGTCACTGGCACATACCCACAGATTGGTCCTGATGGAAATGGCCATATCAACTGCAACACACCTGGATGCATAATGGACTACCCAGCATCCCCTCCACAGCACACAACCCGCCCCCATACCTGAACATCCACCAAATCCAGCCATGCCTGGCCTACTAGTTTGGCGCAGCCACATCTACACATAGTGACCACTATGTATATGTAGTAGGTAGTGTCACCCTAGGCAGTTTCAGGATTGCAAACTATGTATCCCATGCATGTAAAACCCCCAGCACATTTTCATAACACCAGAAGAATGGTCGGTATCGGTCTTGTTAAATTTTTGGATATCCCTCATGGGATAAGCTGTGTAAACATTAGAATGGGTATCAAGACATGATGTCCAGTCCTGTAGACATCTGGACACAAGCTGGAATGTGCAGTAGTGGTGAACGAGACTGTCCAGCCCTAGATGGTCATGCAGAACCTACTACCCAGGATCAAACACCTGCCCGTGACACATGTGTCCCGACACGAATAAGCGAGAAAACATATTGCACACATTCGCATAGTGGCACATGGTATAAGGGTGATGATGGCACTGACATAAACAGGATACCCCCTGATCCACTGTGTGAGGGACAATTAATGTGTGTGTAGGTGTGACCTGACCAACAATGATACAATGCCAAATGTCCTGTGATTGTAGGAAATAACTATGTACCATACTGCATGTAACAGTTGTCTAAAGCGGTCACGTCAGGATAGAATAAACGTAATTCATACAAGAAACAGGCAAACAACAAAAGTGCTAAAGGTATAGGCTCACAGCTAGGAAACTAATGAATGTTTTAAACCTGCACTGACCGTGGCTATGTGTTGGCCTAAACAATCTGGTGTCCCCAGTAGGGTTACCATCTGTCTCACTTTGCGAGAGACAGTCCCTCTTTGGGCAGTTGTGTCCTGACAAAGAATATTAAAAATGGCAAATGTCCTGAGATTGTAGGACATAATTATGTCCCATATGTTATGTAATAGTTGCATAAAATAATTATTTCTGTATCTAAAATACCTAAATGTTACAAGAAACAGAATAACCAACTAAACCGCTACAAGAATAAGCTTTTATTTAGGCAAATAAGTAAAGTTCTATCCTTTGTACTGACCGTGGGTATGTGTCAGCCTGTAAAATCTGATGTGTGTTCCGAAAATGTCCCATCTTGGCCATTTGAAAAGGTGGCAACCCTAGTCCCCAGAATATATCCCAGCCTGTACATATGACAATGTCGACACTACCAATGGCCAGAGCATTCGCACAATAACTGGCCATCCTCTTAACCACTCACAAAGCCAGTGACCTTTGGAGGAAAGGTGTTGAATGAGAATGACTACTTACAACAATGAAGAGTAATAGATGCATTTAACTGCAGAAAATTAGTAGTATTACGAATCTGTCAACACGTTCCAAGTTAATAGTACTAATATGGTAGAAGTGTCCATGATTGTCCCTGAGTTGTCATAGCCTTGTCTCTGTCACTGTAGAAATGAGTCCCTGAGTATCACAGAGGTCTGTACACATAAGTACACCAACCAACTGTCACATCTGTTGACAGGACTATTGCATACCTGTAGTGAATTTATAACTGATGTCCAGAATAATATTCATTGTATCTATAAATGAATGAAATAGTCAAATGGGAAGGGAAACACATGGAAACCCTCCCAAACTGCATTATGCAGTGGAACCACTCCCCACCCTAAATTATGTAGAGCTGACCTAATAATGTGGTCAGAGGTGCCCAAACACCTGCGTCTGTAAACACAGGTAGAATGTTAAAATCTGGACTAACTCTGTCCATGTGCTACCTCTGATATTTGAGCAACACCAGGGCAGTTCTAGTCAACAGTCGGCCGAGCCTAAACCCGGACCAGCACATGAACACCCTGACAATCAAACACATGTATGTGCGAGGACTATAAGAGTAGGAGTTCTGAATATCCTTGGAGTGAGTAGACATGCAGCATGGGTCCAGAGCAGTAGGAAACAGGGAATGTCTTAAGTGTAGTACTATGGTTTTCCCAGCAGGAGAATGGATGCCTGCTGTTTAAGGGAAGCGGTGAGGCATATGTCAGAGTAGCTATGAACCATGGGTATACATATAAATGAGCCAGAACAACAATAGTGTAGTGGTTAGAGCATCCGCCTAACATAAAGGCATTCCCGGTTCAAGTACGACTATAGCACATATTAATTCTGTAATGAATGCCTCTGTGCTGTAAAGCCAACATTTATACATGTAAAGGTGACCACGTTCGCATGGGTCTGTTAACCGGATTCCATCAATCATAAGGAATAAGGCACATGTAATCCCAAAGAAGTGCCAGTAAACATATGTAACTCAGAATAAGTAGATGCAAGTGCGCCTGCGTGGGTGTACGCAGCTATTAGCATAGCAAATGTATGTTGTCTTGTACAGCTGTAACTTTTATATATATAGATAGATAAATGTGTGTATAGATAAATATCCACAGACATAACAGAAATATGCAATTATATATGTATATATATATATATATATATATATATATATATAAATATATATATATATACATATATATATATATATATATATATATATATATATATATATATATATATATATATATATATATATATATATATATATATATATATATATATATATATATATATATATATATATATATATATATATATATATATATATATAGACAGCTATGTAAGGAACGCTGAAAGATGAAAGCAAACATAAGGGTTGTGAAGGGAATCTAGAGCAAGTAAGGAATTATAAAGTGCTCGCAGCATATGTCAGATAAAGCTGCACAAGTGTGAGTAGAGCACCGCTCATCACACTAGAGGCAGGGGTATACCAGTGGCCATAACATCGTTGAAGTGCTACGTCAACATTGTAAACAGATGGAATGTAGTACATGTTGCGACCACCTACATTTGTAACCTGCAAATCGTTCATAATCCATAACACCAGGAAAGGCACGTATGTGCAAATATGAATGGATGGTGAGCCTGTGAATACACGAGGCGGTACAAAATGTGTGTAGGGCCCCAACGCTATGGAGAGGGCAATGTGTAAAGGTGTGTCATGGCTGCGATATCAGGTGTATAATGGCTGTTATGCGTGGAAACTCAACACGGGTGTGCTGGAGAAACTATGGATATGCAATTATGGACACAGGAGTGCTAGGGTATGTTGCGCCGGGTGCAATGGAGCGGCCCGTGGAGGTCAGCTAGTACATAGGTGTGATTCCTAGATAGAGCGTCATTTGCGTGGAGACATGCATGAATTGGCGTATCTTTGTCGGACGTTGTGCGTCAGGGCTGGCAGCCCGGCACGTAAAACCTATATGCCACCCATGAGCAGAACGGAGTTCTGCTGTGACAACCCCAAACCGGGAAAAGCAGAAAGACACAACTACATGAAGACATCAATATGCTGATGTACAATCACAGTAATACAAGCACTCATTCTATCAACAGTAATAATATGAATGTGCACAGAAACAAACACAGTAGCAGGAATAATAGGCTGCGCATACGAGTAATAGGCCAAATGACACTGTATCACATCCCAGTTAGCAGCGGCACCCCAGACATGAAAAACGTGTGACATCTGTCCGCTGTATAACATGCAATATACTGATCACAAGTTCACCGGAGTGAAGTGTCGGTGTCATAATGACTAAGGGAATAGTATGCTGTTGAAGCAGAGATAAAACCCAATACGCATGTGTAAGTGTCCATGTCCGGGAAATGTATAGGTTAATGGACACACAGATGTATATATAGATAAAAATGTATATATATATATATATATATATATATATATATATATGTATATATATATATATATATATATATATATATATACATATATATATATATATATATATATATATATATATATATATATATACATATATATTTATACAGATATATATATATATACACACAAGGATATACTACGGATATATATAGATAAATATATATACACAAACAACAGGTATTGATATATACACATACACACAAAACAAAATATATATGTCATTGTAGATATACACATGTACATAAATAGGTTACTTCACAGCAATTAGGGGTAACATATTTACAGCCTGGGCATATTTGACTGAGAGGTCCAATAAATAAATGTTGTACCCCCCACACTGCCCAGCTAGGCCAGTCAGACATACAGACAGGCAATGCAGATCAATACACTGCCACTGTCCAAAACACCAGTAGGAAAGTACCAGTGGGAGAGATCTGCAAGGTCTACACTTTAAACATGGATAACGGTGTCCCTTGTGGGACCCCAAAAATTCAGGGTACGTGTGAACCTGCTGACATTGATACGAGCAGGATGTAGGTGTACATGGAACAGTAGGTTGTGCAAGTGTGATAATACATGGGTTGACAAAACATACGACATGTGTCCCGAGATGGGGAGAGTGGGCAATGTGTAGGGGTGTGCTCATACCCCAGCTGCGCTCGCAGTAAGTATTTGTCATGACTGCTGTAGAGGGGTGCCAGGTAGGTGGACCATGGGTATGCAATAATGTGGGCATACCATACGCCTACACCTCCCAAACCTGAAGA
This sequence comes from Protopterus annectens, assembly GCF_019279795.1. Lineage (NCBI taxonomy): Eukaryota > Metazoa > Chordata > Ceratodontiformes > Protopteridae > Protopterus > Protopterus annectens. The sequence continues at coordinate 621,640,412 of NC_056735.1, read as the reverse complement.
GCACATCTACCAGATAGTCTGTAAACCATCAGGGGAATACATAGAGACCAAATCAGTGCCATGTACCCGATTAGCATGGACGTCCATAGTTATGTATCAGAATGTAACAAAGTCCAACTAAACACTTCCAGAACTAATGATATTAGGTGGACAGGTGGCAGAATACAGGTAATGACAGATGACAACATGTATGAGTCATAAACAGCATGTACCTCGACAAACGTGAATGAATACATATGCTCTGTGACTGTAAATGTGTCTGGTTAATAGAACCAATCATCTAAATGTGTCCCACAGGGTGTTATGCATTGTTCCTGATACAGTGTTCATTCACACCCATTGCTATGTGAGTTCTGCTAGTGACGGAAAGTGCATAATTTACTGACCACCTTAGGTAGATGATAGCATAATAGATGAGGTTCAACACCCATACGCCTTCGAGGGACACACCCATCTGGGCAGTTGTGTCCTGCAAAATGACAGTTATGGCACATGGCCTGTGAGTTCGGGAAAGGAGGCTATATAGTGTGTGTAGTGGTGTCAGAAATTAATTTGTTGTATCAGAAACAGCTACATGTAATAAGAAACAGTATTATCAATTATAATGCTACATGAATAACCTTAACATATGCAAACCGTGGAAGTCGTCAGTTTACTACTGGCTGTGGGTATGTGTTGCCTTGACACATGTAATAGCTCTACATATAGGATCTATAGGGCCGCCACCATTCTGAATGGCCAAAGTGGAACCTGCTCTGTAGAAATGTCAGACGTACCAGGGCAGAACATACCTACAGCCATGCATAGTACAGAAATATACATATCGGCACAAATCAAAGCGTAGTCTAGCAGCAGTAAAGTTGCTTATGCTACTACATATAACATATTGACGTGTCAGGTATACAAGACCTGTAACAAGCAACCAGTACAGACACGTACAACATGAGAATGTCCCCTAATCAGGACAGTTGCAATGGCTAGAGTATTGTTCATACCTCTCAACTGTCCCTGATTTTCAGGTACGTCCCTGAGTTTGACTGAAAGTTTAACTCTGTCCCTCTTAATCCCTCCTAAAATTAGTGACTTTTGAAGGAAAGGTGGTGAATTACACTTAATTACTAATGACAATAAGTAAGAGTTATAAACTTCTTTTACTTCAGAAAATGTGTATTAATTCATATGCTCTGATTCTGTCAATGTTTCAAGTTAATAGCACTACTTTTGTAAAAGTGTCCCTGATTTTTTCTTGACCTGTCCCTGATTCTGTAGAAATGTGTCCCCGATTGGTGGAGAGGTCTGGTATTGTCACATGAGATATGCCTAATGAGGGACTGTCCTATGCAAAGTGGGAAAGGTGTCACTCCTACAGTCTCCCGTCGTGCAATCTGAATGCGGTAGCATGACTCAGCAGACAGCTGCGTTAACAAAATCATATTCACATGTCAGCATTGCAGAGTATCGGTTCCCATGTATCAGGCAGATGGGAGCAGATCGTATGAGGAACATGCATATAATATGATTACGTCACTGGACAGGCTGCCGAGTCCGTACAGTTGAACGCCTGCCGTCGCCAAATGGTTACACATACCCGATACTGTAGTCATGTAGTCCGATGTAATACGCATCACAAGGGATCGCACACACCTAGCGTGAGTGACAAATGTAGAAATGTCGGTGAGCGAGCGGCTGTAAACTTGTTTGTCTACCAGTATGCCAGTAGTGCACTGTCAAAGAAATGTGGAGTCTAAACGGGTATAAGGTGCTGTGACCAGAGGTAAGCAGTGCTTAACACTGTGCAATCCCATGTACAACTGCTCCGTATCCAAAGGCATCGGTCTGTCCGCAAACAAAGAACCACCCTATTCACGTGTTGGTAGCAGTACCCTGTGCACATAGCTCATGTAAATTAACAATAGACCATGGCATATGTACAGACAATAGACCACACACACACCATACAGCGCAGTCATCCAACAGTATAGCAATGTACTGGCAGATATGTCCGGACCACTGGTGTATGCATGCCTGGCCGTCTTGTGTTTCAGTGTGTGAGCATGCCCAGTATGACTGTTATGCATGCTGTCAGCCGACATTACCGTCATACCGTCATGTGTGTGAGCATGCCAAGTATGGTCAACTGTATCGCATGTGTCACATGTCCAGATAGTTAGTACTGTGTTGCTGACCCCTCCGTTCTACACAGACAGGTGTCATGCTGTGTCTGCAGGGTAGCTAATGGTCATGTGGCATTGACAGTTGCTACATGTCTTCATAGCATGGGGGGGGCATCCAACCACAACCACGGTCCTACACAGCACCGTGGGTGGCACATGACTCTCACATGTGTAGGTTGGACAGTGGGGGGCACAGCTGACAGTTGTGCACATCTGCCGCTACTGTACTGGTATGCCAGGTACTCCATGTCAGTGTGTGGACCTACCTAAATTGCTGGTTGGAGGGAAACCAGTGTACGTCAGTTCCCAGCTTTAAATACCAGCACAGTGGTGTTGGAAGTCCTAGCTTACACAACCTACATCAAACTACCTGGCCTGCTATAGTCTGTGTGTGTCTTAGGGGGTTGGGGTCATTCATTGGGCATATACATAGGCCATTGTATATCATTTGTCTGTATTGGTCCACATCTGTCCAGCTGCATGGAACGTGTGTGGGCTGTACGGACACACATGATGGTCAGCCCATAATCTGCAGTGGGTTAGGACACCCTGTGTACTACTGGCTACCTTTGTGACCCCTGTATGTGCTACAGAGGTCATGGTGCCACTATGGATTTGTACTGTCTGCTGCCCTAACATTCGGCCACCACAGTCACTTGTATGCTCACATACATACCATAGCAATGGGTAAATACACATTCTAATACAACTGCCAATTGTTAGGTCAGTAGACAAAACCTGGGTGTGTTCTGGACCTGAGGATGGTGCTGGAGGGCTGCCTATGTCGGATGCACACAGTGCACCTACTATACATGGCCAAGCACAGGTAGTGACATGTTTGGCATCCATTGTACTGTGTGCGGGTCAGAGAGGGGAAATCCGTGGGTACCTACTGTGTCAGTGCATATGCCTTGTGTTGCCTCTTTGCCAAGGGCAGGTCATACTGTGGACAGGCTTTTGCCAACTGTGCCCAGCTCAGGTAGTTCCTTCACCAAGTCACACTGTGCCTGTAAAGGCCCTGGCAGTGGTTTTGGGCTGTGTGGCCCTGCCCCATGCTGTTCCTGCTGCAACTGTTACTGCAGGATAAGATTGTGTAGCACAGCAAATACCATAACAACTTGTATGCATAAAGCTAGTGAATACTGCAGGGCTCCACCGGATGTGTCCGGATACCAGAACTGTGAACTGAGCATCCCAAACACATGCACAATTATATGTCTTGCCTGTGCATCCACCTCATTATGGTGTGAGTGTTCAGGTGTGTGTGCATTGCTGAAGGGTGTCATCAGCCACGACACCAGTGTTTACCCAGCATCCCCCACTAGGAGACTGTAGGGGATGTCCATATTGGCATTGGTGTGGTACAGCTGTGTCAGAAGCCATATAGCGGAATCATCATAGCTTCCACAGCAGACAGCACACACATTCAATCTCATGCCCTGGCCATCGCATATGGCCTAGCTGTTGGAGGGTATGCCCCTGCAGTGACTGTAGGCCCTACCCCACTCACCGGGTGGTGCTTTGATGTGTATGTGTGTGCAGGCTATAGCATTCAGTACCCCAGGGTAGTCATCCATGTGGTAGAACTGATGGATATTGCTGGTCTACGAATCACGTGTGTTGAGGACATGTACGTGCTCACTAGCATGTGTTGACATGGCGTCTGTGAACTGGTGCAATACTCTGGATGCAGATGCCTGTGAGATACCCATGATATCCCCAGTTGTGCTGTGTGAGGTACCTGTGGCTAGTACACCTAGGCCAACACATACCGTGGTATCCACTGTGATGGGTTTTCCTTGGCCTGTTTGATGTGTCAGGTGTGGCAGGCACAGGTCAACAAGTCGCTGTAGGAGGTCTTTGTCCACCCCATAGTGCTCCACCATCCCCAGCCCATGTAGCCCCTGGTAAGTCACCCTGAGTCTATAAAGTCTTATGTCACCCCAGTAAGGGTTGTTTGGCAGCATACACATCCTCACTGCCCCAGCCTCCTGCACATGTTGGTATATGTTGCCTGCTGCAGCCCTTCTCATTTGGTTGGACTGTGTCGTGAAATGTCCCCGCAGGTATACACCGGTGGTGTAGAGTGCGGAAGAAACCTGTGTGTATGCTGCTTGCTCACATTACTGTACTGTTCAGGTGCGGGCTGGCCATGTCATCTGCTGATTGTGCTGATCAACACCTGTTTGTGCAGCCTGTACACCCTGACTACCCCACCACTGCTGTCATCCCTCCCAATGCCACCAGGCAGGTATAGACACACCCCTAGCTTAGGCGTGCTAAGGCAGGAGCACTCCTGAGGCACAGTTCTGCAATGTACGTACAGTATGCCTGATCCCCCTCCCATGCTGTCAACTATATTCGAGCCCTGCACCCGGCTGACTACACACATACACTCCAGAGACCTGCATCACAGGGATACACTATTGTCAACCTCATTTGCATAGTATAGTCTTCTAATGAATAGTTATATGACCCATACCGAACCTCCAAATTAATAACCACTGATCAGTGTCGCTCAGATCCATACACAACTGGCAACAGGTGCCTTACTATCACCATATTCAATATCCCATGGTCTTCCCAGCAACAAAATAACCAGTGTCTACACAACGACAACCCGTGACCCTGCACACTACAGACGATGTGCATTACCACTACGCCATGGCAGATATACATAGATCCCAGATTATCACGTACAGATCATCCAGCACAAACATTCAATAGTGCTGATGTCCCCAGACATATATGTTCACATCTATGTCTAGCTCTCTATATCTACATATATCATAGATATTATTTGTATACATATAAACATGGACATATATATATATATATATATATATATATATATATATATATATACATACACACATATACATGTACACACATATGTAGATATTGCATTTATATCACAACAGTGGACCACATGACAGCAAAGCAATAGACAGGAATGAAAAGGAAACTACATGTGCCACCTGCATCATGTAGTGTTGTTACTATCAAGGCATGTGTGTTTTGTTGCGCCACACTGGTCAGACCGTATTAAGGGTAAGAGTAGGGCTGCTGACATTTACTCACCAGACCTATTGGCGAATGTATGTGTTGACAACCCAGTGTCTTGGCAGAATATGCGGGCTGTGGACACTATATAGGTCAGGAACAAAACACACTGAACTCATCCCACAGCTAGCCACCCACAGATACCAACACATACGGTATAACTGCCAAACACACACACCTGCCATGCCTTGGAATCGAGCACCTACCTGTCTAGTCTACCACACTACAGCATTATGCAGTAACAGAACGCGCTACCGAGTTTCAGCATCACCGCACTCCCACAGGCATACTTCTAGGTGGATGACATCAGCAAAGGCAAAGACGCCGATAGGGAATGTATGGGGAGTGAGCCATCTAAAAGCATTACTCTGTCCCCAGGCAGCTGGAAACACACACACACACACACACACACAAACACACACTTGGCAGGGCTGGGAGTCGAACATACACCTAACTACCTTATCACACTACAGCATTACACAGTTACAGAACGTGCTACCGAGATTACTGGAACACAGCACTCCCAGAGGCATACATCTTGGTGGATGACATCATCTGCAAAGGCAAGGACGCCGATAGGGAATGTATGGGGAGTGAGCCGTCTAAAAGCATTACTCTGTCCCCAGGCAGCTGGAAACACACACACACACACACACACACACACACACACACACTTGGCAGGGCTGGGAGTCGAACATACACCTAACTACCTTATCACACTACAGCATTACACAGTTACAGAATGCACTACTGAGATTACTGGAACACAGCACTCCCAGAGGCATACTTCTAGGTGGATGACATCATCCGCAAAGGCAAAGATGCCGATAGGGAATGTATAGAGAGTGAGCAGTCTAAAAGCATATTACTGTCCCAAGGTAGATGTAGACAAACACACAGCAGTGGTGTGAGCGGGACAACTGCCTATCTACGGAGCACTATTACAACACTACATAGATATGAGATGCACCACAGACAGTACACCCTTCAAGACAGTCAACCAGTGTGTTCAATGTAGGAATCCATCCTGACGTGGGGTATGGACATCTGTTGCCTGGATGACCACAATCGCTATACAGGATTTCAATGGCCATGCCCATATACAGAGGCACATAACCGACACAAGGTGTCACTGGGCATGCAAACACACTTAGTATCACACGTGTGTTTGGAATGTACTGTGTGTCCATCTACACAACGGCGTACTGGTCATGCTTACACACTTAGTAGTAGCGAGGGGCTGTCTTGCATGCACACGGATTCTAAACACGGAAGGGCACAGTTTGGTGTTACTCACACACTTAGTAGTAGTGAAGGGCTGTCTTGCATGCACACGGATTCTAAACACGGAAGGGCACAGTTTGGAATGTACTGTGTGTCCATCTACACACCAGTGTACTGGGCATTCTCACACACTTAGTAGTAGTGAAGGGCTGTCTTGCATGCACACGGATTCTAAACACAGAAGGGCACAGTTTGGTGTTATTGTCCCCACGTACATGAAGGCCACTCACATGTACTGACCAGTACACACTCAAGAGCCATCACAGATGTCTCAGGTGCAGATCACAGTGGTAAATGCCGCATTCTACTATGTAGCCCTCAGACATCACCATGTCCTTGGACCAGCAACACACATCCATACATTACTACAACACCATGTGACTCATGACTAGTGGACTGTACATAGGTCTACAGCAACTGTGCAGGCTACACATGTACTGACAGGGTTCCATCATGTGTTATGCAATGCAATGATACCACTGTTCATAACCAGGTCGGCTCTACACATAACAGGGGCCCTGGGTCTTACACAGCTGTAACAGATGACTGTTGCTGTACACCAAAGAACACTCATGTTTGGATATGACATACATGTAATCGCAGTGGATATGTACATGGCCCACACACACACAACACATATGTACGTAGCATAGCTTTTGCTGTCCTCCGTGCAGACAAGTGGCTACAGCAGTCACATGCATGCACATGGAAGGTAGGTCCATGACTGTTGAATGCTAACAGTACATAAGGTAGCAATGTTGACCGAGGTAACATTCCCTCTGTACTAGTTACCCATGACAACCATCATATCATACAACAGTCCATGTGTTATGTATGTCATCACACATGTCCACCAATTGCAATGCATACAAACATGGCTACATGACAGGAATGTAGGACCAACACACATGTACATGTAGTGGTGTGCATGCAGCTACCATGCATGTGCAGTAGCTGATGTATGTAATTCATCTGTGCCTAACTACAACATGCAGTTGCAATGCAGCCCCATCATTGACACCTGTATATGGTGAAATACTGACAGTATGGTAGGATGTACATCAGGTATGGATGGATGTGTGTACATAAAGTGGTGATTCACCTTTGCAAATGGATGTTTGCTGAAGACGGCTCACAGGTGTGTCACAAGCCATCCTACCATTACATATGCAAACAGTACGCTATGTTACTGTTACTTGAAGGTGAAGACATACAACCTACACAGCGGTCAGGGTGTTACTGACTGTAAATCACTTGACACCTGTAACACTTACATCCTCCCATGTGCATATAGCAGCACAATTGCCGAAGGTAGCGTTGGTACACATAATGCGGCCAATACTGCTGCATGTCTGTCAGACGTATCATGTAGCAGGTGTATGATTCACAGTACTGCCATGTGTGTTTGCTTGTGTGACCATATATGCCACGTATGATGGGGAATACATCCCAATTGTTACACACCCCTGTACACTGTTGTAGAGATCTGTACATACTGCAGTGTAGAAAACATGACGTAGGCAGGGGTGGTGTGTGTATCACACACATGTCAGCTATCTGTATGTGAATGACATTTGTGGACTCCACAGTGTGTGTGTGTGTGTGTGTGTGTGTGTGTGTGTGTGTGTGTGTGTGTGTGTGTGTGTATGTATGGCTGTCTGGTGCATGGAGTGAGGGTGTATGCTACCATACAGAACAGACAGGATCCCTAACCCCTCATGGTGATGCAGTCTACTACCCTGTTGATGCCATCGGTCTCAGCCTTACTGGCTACCTGTACATGTTTATTCTCTGTGTCACGTCATGTGGGTGCACAGTACTGTGAGGGTGATTACCACATAGGCAGGGGTCCTCACCTCAACACTATTGAGTGTGCGTTATAGTGTTGTTGACCCCGTGAGTGTGGGCATGTTACTGTGTGTTTCTGTGTATGTCTGTGTGTGTTCTCATCCTGTAATGTGAAAGGGTGTTACTGCTACACAGTGAGGCCTCATGCTATCAAGTGGCCTCTAACGTTATCATCGGCCAGACCGCTGTGTAAGCCCCCCACACCATGTCACCATACCTGTGATGTGACCTGGTATGGATGTCACGTCTCTAGCCACTGTAGCCTATTAAACAGCCCACATGCTTCTGGATCAGTAGATGTGTGGATATCTGTGGAATGGTAGCCTTTCTAACAGTGAGGTTGAGGCTATGTATAGCATACTGGTATTGTCATACATGCCTGTGAGTACCCCACATTTACACATGTGAAACTGCAAACACTGCTACTTATTGGCAAGTAGACCTTAAGGAGGGAAGCAGGGCATCATTACCAACATGCTGTTACTGTTGTTACCAAGACACATACTGTGAACATACAGCAATGCACTCCAACTGCAAACACTGTAACGTAATGGCACATGCAATTAGACCTTAAGGAGGGAAGCAGGGCATAATTACCAACATGCTGTTACTATTGATACCAAGACACATACTGTGAACATATAACAATGCATTATAAACCTGTACTACATGGTATATCTGGTGCGTGTCAACAGTACACAACTAATGTAATATACACTTATCTCACTATTCTGTTCACCCTGTGCATCAGACCATATGAGCATGTCCCTGCACCGATGGTGTGGATGACAGAGATGCAGCACAGGATCATCATATGCACCGGGTGATCATGTTTGCCAGGGGCATAGACTGCACCAGTGGATGACATCATGTGTGCGGGTAAGGGCCGGTGATCTGATTGGACATGTGTGGTTGTTATGCATGTAGGTTTTGTGGTGCCCTAAAGATGTTTCTGCTGTGTGCGTGTATGTGTGCACACAGTTCTGCCTTTTGTCAGGCCTACACAGGGGTATTATTGACAGCTCCAGATTGTACAGACCAGGATGTACAGCTCACTGTGTCCGGCCATGGCCACATGACCTGTGCCTGCCAAGGGTTGCACAGGCACTACCAGGTGGTGGCACAGATTGGCTACTGTCCGATGACACATGTCCACTGGAACCGTGTCCCCACTGGGAACATCTGGGGCCATGTCCACGTGGCCTGCTGTGTCCTGGTGTGGACAGCGCAGCACCAGCTGCACTGCTACTGCTACTGGCACTATGGGAGCGGGCATGTGATGTGGCTCATTCACGTTGACCTGCACTAGGTGGTGTAGCTGGCCTACGTCCACGTGGCCTATGCCTCATTCCTACCAGATGTTCCAGCACAGACAGCTTACGCTCGTGGATTGCCATTCCACAGTCAAGGATTCCAACCATGTCACCCAATCGCCTGTCCAGAACATCAGCAATCTGCTGTTGAGCATTTTCCAATGCCTGGATGTTGTCATTTAGAGTATGGATAGCAGCCCTCTGAAGCCTCTGCCCTTCTCTGTTCTGCCGTTCAGCACATGCCTGTGCCGCCATTACAGTCTGGAACATGTGTCTGGTGACACCAGCTGCTGCACTCTGTCCTGCAGGTGCATGTCTGCCAGAGGTCCTCCTACGAGCAGCACTGGCCACATGCCTGTGTGGCACATCTGCAGTCATTACACTGACACCATGGTGTGGAGACACACCTTCTGTAGCCACCACACATTCCTGTTCCAAGCTAACACACGCTGACTGTCCTTCCTCTATGGCCACTGCTGATGGGGTATGTGTTGGCATGAGAACTGTGTGCGGGGAAGAGGGGGACATAGCTGGGATGGCAACCATTGGTACAGATTCAGCCCCTGACAACCCTGCCTGTACCTCATGCATATGTTCATCACTGCTAGTATCTGTGGGGACACTAACATCAGATGGACTGCAGGAGGGTAATGCACCTACATCACCTGTGAATGCAAAGAAAGACTCTACATTACAATAGACACACACAGACACACCATGCATGTGATTTGACAGACGGCATGCAGCATGCATGTGATACAGCAGATGGCATGCAGCTCAGACATTAATAGTAGTAACTAGCATACCTCCCTGGGTTGCACACAACAGCAAGCAGGTGTCATGTCAGTAGCCATGCAGTTCACACAATCGTGGTAGTAAGCATGCATCCCTGTGATACACCATGTGGACCAGCACAGGTTAACAGTGCACATGGCTGAAGTGACCTTGACATGTAATCTGCTGACATGTGCATTGACATGCATACATGTCTGACACAGTGGTGTCCTGACACATGTACAGCATTGTAATGGGTATCACATTGCAGTGTTGTCTGTATGCCCTACAGATAGAATGCACTTTTAGCAAATGCGCATGAGCATTGAAGGGTAGTGTGAGGTGTCTACATTGCTATACAGTGTGAAGTACAGACACTGTGCCATTGCATGGCATCATGAGGCATCTATATTGCTATACAGTGTGTAATACCAACACAGTGCATAGCCATAACTGTGTGCATACACATTACATAACTGTGGATTGTGACCCACGTCGCTGAGTTGTATAAACACCAAACCATGCTCTGTCATGTGACAGGTCACTGGAAGACCTACGGATGACACTCTTGCACAACTACTACAAAGTCTTAGCTGCCTGGCAACCATGTCCACACATGGCAGACTTGTCAATACACCATGTCCCACATGACATTAATGTACCACACACATGAGGTGCATGGCTGACAGTGATGTCCTACAGCAGCAAGGGAAATGTACGGTATCTGTGGCCTGATGTGGTGTCAATGTCTGTGGAAGCTGTACAGGTGACTACTGTCATGCTATGACACAGTCATGATGTTCAACACATCTTATATGGTCAAATTAAGTGACACCTCCACTAGCTGTGCACAGTCTTTTAGGATGTCCAGTGTTCCACATCAACTATATAATCAGTAAACTAAGGCTATAGTTGGACCATGTGTGGACAATGTGCAACATGATGTATACACATCACATCTACTGTGTGGCTAAATGTGTCTGGCCATCCTCCATGGCCACATGTGAACATGTGTTGGCCAAATGTTTGTAATGGCCATCTGTCTCACATGTCTGTGTTGTCCCATATGACATACACCCATAGATGTCAGATATGTCACTGTCCACAGGGCTATGCAGACAACGGGTTGTATATTTGGTATGTGGGGTATGTATTATGGGATAGTGAGACAATATTGCAGCCGGAACACTACATGTCTGGGACATGTCAGATGGCACATCACAATGTGTGCACCCATTGCAGGGGCATATTACACAATGGTGACTCCTGTGGGCTGCCCATATCCCAGCTCACTGTGTGGTACTGTTTGCGTACCACACATGTGTTGTTCCAATGTGTAGTACATATGCCTACATTGAACACCTCCACTGTTGTATGCACAGCTGTCCACACATCTAGCAATGACAGATACGGTGGTTTCATGTCGGTGTTTCATTTAGTTTGTATATATTACACATGGGTAGCCAGTGTGAATTATCACAGATGCGACCTGTATATCATGACTGGACCATACATTATGTGTACATGTGTTAACTGGCCACCTGGCAAATAGATATATGCATTAACATGCCTGATACTGATAACTGTCTCACCGGCAATGGACTGATGTCTGGGTGGCACGCCAGAGGTACCTGTATAGGGGTGACACAGCAGTTTGAACATTATCCATGACTGTATGACAGCCACAGGGTGCACTGTGCATGTTAACACATTCATCTGTACAATAGCATATAGTATGCACATGTGTGCATACACAGGGTAGCATACTGTAGTATGTGGCATGTGTGTAAACATACCTTGCATATGATGTTACATTACATATTGTACAGTGACACATGTAACTAAATGGGATATAATAGTCATATGTGCAGTAGTGACTTACCAGACAACTCCAGGCTCATTGGTTGGGAGACACCCACCTCCACGATGGCAGCTAGTGTTTGTGGATGCTGTTCTGAGGGTGTCCCCGGGCTGGCCAGTAGCTCCTTGGTGGGTGTGAGTGGGGGCTGGGTTGGTGGCCCACCACCTGTTCCACCTTGTTCCCTGGTGATTGCATTGGCACGCTGTTTCACATGTCGTATCAGTTCTGTGCAGTGTCTGCGCACCTGTTGGTAGGTGCGGTTATGGCCACCCACATCATTAACCTTCCTGCAAAGGTCCTGCCACAGGTCGTCACGCTGCTGGGCATGCTGTGGCACATGGCTGGACAACACCTCGTAGTTCTCATGGAGGTATGGGATGAGAGCATCATCCTCCAGGCGGCTATACGCTGGCAGGTGTGAACGAGGCATTATCTGGAAGACATAATGATGGATACAGGTCACAGTATCACAGAGATGTACAGAGATACAACTGCACATACATTTGTATTAAATATAGTACATCTGAACAGTTATTTTTGCAAATCGTCATGACACTGACATGACTGACATGTTTGTGTCACACACATGTAACACCCGTTATGCATTGGATATCATCACCATATATGTGTATCACCTCATTACATCGTTCATACTCCATGTGAATGCCGTCTTGATGTGGGCATGTCTGTTTGCCTGTACTGGTGTTCTTACCTATCAGCACATGCCTGGATGTGTCCACAGTAATGCTGTTGACCTTGATGCTGTGTATATGTCACATATCAACACATACACTGCCTTAATGGATATGAGCAGTGACAATGCACACATACACACGGAAATCTTTACATGCATGTGTTTTGCCATATACATCTACACAGCACTGTACAGCAGTTCAACATCCTGCCATGTATCGCCTGTGTTGCACATGTGATAGACATGGGACAATGGCTAGCCGGACGTCATTCGCAGGGATGGTTATCAACTATAGCATGTATGGGCAAGGTTTTCTAGCTGTATCCGACAGCCATTTTGCCACTGCGAGGTGCATCAGTGCCACATTACTGATCCAGACAGTTAATAATACATCTACCATGCAGTCATCGCACCATGTATGACAGAGATGACAAACACAACAACAATTACTTATAGCCCACAGACTCATGTGTGCCCATCAACTACAGCCAATAGGGTGTTATAATATACCCAACACACCGGTTATTGGTGACTTTGTAGGTGGTCACACTGATACACCAGGGATCACTGCAGTGGCTGTACTGTACAGAGGTGCAGGTAACACATGGCTCTGCTGTTCACAGACAGGACACTACCCTAGAGAGGTGCCGCCGGTGTAAACACTGTAGTTGGGCTTACACATAGACTTGCCAGACAGCATAGTACCTCACTATGAACCTGTGAAGCTATTACATGTCCTTTGTACATGGTTAATTGAGTAGCTCTTCCATTTTGATTAGCTATCATGCTGTTACAGTGTCCCGTGACTACAAGCCATATGTATCCTGTTATTGTGTATTGTACATGCCAATAGACGATACCTTTTGTTTGCATGATATAACAGTTATGCTGTGTAAAATATCTGACATATCTACCTACAATACTGTACATTACACATATTTTACACATTATCCCATAATGCAAAGCATACTTGCACAGCAGGACCACCTTAGGCATGTTATTGTCATTATATGCCCATACACATGCCTACTGTGACATTATATCAACATATACTATCCCCTGCTATGGCACATACTTGTTGGACATACCCTACCACTGACGGCGGGTGGTGTGGAATTGTTCTGTTTAAAGCCCTCATGTAACATCCCTTGTGGTGTATGTGATGTTCACCTTGTGGCCCACAGCAGGACACACAATTTCTACAAGCGTTACTGTGCTCAACAAGACATCACTACATAATACCTTTTCCCACTTTATGCATTGCGTACACTTTTAATTAATACAAAACAGGCTCTACATACACTAGCATACTGAGTGTTCTACATACCTTGCTAGCGTTCCAAATCTTCGTAAATATCTCTCTTACACCTTTACTGTTTAAACGGTTCTATGGTATGAGCATACGGTTTGAATGTATGACAAGTCATCCTTATATACGTCAATACCTGTAACATGTGGTTTCCTGCCACCAATTGGTGTTCCTGAGTAAATTATTACATGCACATCAGCTGTGAGGCTACTCAATTCACCAATTACACGGCAACAGTGGGGTATAATTTAATTCTCCACTTGGGCGTTGCCCTTTTGCCCTACCTTCGGGGAGACAGCCTGTATGTGTTTTGTTGTGAGGAATTGCAACTGCTATTTGTAGAGACACGGATATTTTGAATTCATGTCCCCCATAGATTGTGTGTGACGGCTAGAGTATGTGGTTCTACATGTGAGTGTACCTGTCATCTCAACCGTCTGATAAGGGACTATTGCAAACAAAACCTGTAACATCACCATCTGTTCCATTATACAACAGCTACGATTTCACATGGTGCCTTTACAAATGTGTCTCTCACAAGGTATGTTAATGCTTCTACAGATGTAATTGAGTGAGTGGATATTTCTGATGTTATTACAGTCTGTATTGCAATTGTTTCGGGTGTGGGGGAGATGTAGGTGGGTGTACATAGCATATACAGGTTTGTGGGGACTGCATTTCTACATATTCCATATATATGTGTGGGCTCCTTCCCTAATTGAAGACCTATCAGTTAGTAGACTGAACTATGGTTGTTACGGGCTTATACATTGAGCCATTTTTAATTGGTTTCTATATAGTATGCAGGTGAGTTTGATACTTCCATACCTCAGGAAATACAGCGATATGTAAAGGAATGTTACTAAATGACAGCTGTCTCGTGTATTTCTGTCACAGATATTTGCACTCATTGCAGTTGTGTTGGTGACTGAACCTCTTTGGCAAGGGTTGCCACCTTTTCAAATGGCCATAGTGGGACATTTGCAGGACACACATCGGTTTTTACAGGCCGACACATACCCACGGTCAGAACACAGGATAGAACATACTTTTATCCTGCATACATACTTATTCTTGTAGCACTTTAGCTACTTATCATGTTTCATGTAACATTTATGTTTTGTAGATACAGGCATAACTATTTAATGCAACTATTACATAATATACGGGA
Organism: Protopterus annectens; assembly: GCF_019279795.1. NCBI lineage: Eukaryota > Metazoa > Chordata > Ceratodontiformes > Protopteridae > Protopterus > Protopterus annectens. The sequence continues at coordinate 621,624,921 of NC_056735.1, read as the reverse complement.
CATAATTATGTCCTACAATCTCGGACATTTGCCCTTTTTAATATTTTTTGTCAGGACACAACTGCCCAGGGAGGGGCTGTCCCTCTTAAAGTGGGACAGGTGGTAACCGTATGCCTACAGCCAGCTATAACCACACCTACCGTAATGATCTACCTCCGAGTTAGCACTAACAGACACACGATGCAAAAAAACACACACACACACACACACACACACACACACACACACACACACACACACACACACACACACATTACAGTTCCACGGAAATTCACACGGCACCCTCAACACACACATACACAGACTACAGCAATCACAAACACAGTTGAACACAGTACCTACGTGGACCGCAACACCAGCAGCCATAACTAAATGTCCCTTAATATCGTGATAATATTACACGCGGTTCTATTGTTCCAGTACTGTGTTCTTTTGGTCTTTAAGCCTCGTGATTACGCATGTCAGTATGTGACACATTCCATAGTTGGCAGTATCCTATTTATTTCTACCTCCATGGTTGTGTACATGTCGTTGACCTATCTATATATTTGCAGATATAGGTGAATCCGTATATATCAACATATATCTCTCTATCACCTTTTCTATCTCTATTTTATATATATATATATATATATATATATATATATATATATATATAAGAGAGAGAGTGAGAGGGAGAATACACCTTTCATTGTGTACATGTCGGTGTATACTGTTTCCTGGACTCCGCACGTTTGTGTTTGAACCTGTCACGTTACACACCTGCCGTTGGTACATCTTGGGTAGCTTAGTGTTAGGTGATTGTGTACATGATTGCGTGATCTACTCCTGGCAGTGGTTGTTTTACCCTTCAGAGCAGGCACTATTAGAGCACTATACAGAGGTGAATAATGCTAGTTTCACTTGCTCTGGACATCATTGACCATGATCTGCGTGATATTCAGAGAAGCTTAGCCCTGTTTCGCGCATATCCATATAGTCATGTTTAAATGACGCTTACCAGCACTGGGCAACGCATATTCCTGCTTACATGTGCTAAACCTGATCTGATAACCTGCATCCAACATCCATTATTCGTGCCTTCGAGATTACGTAACATCCCTTGCAGGACATGGAACCGGGAACATGCACGACAGTCAGTGCATTTACCACTTGAGCATCTAGGATTTGTACACGTGTTATGGCATTTTGTATGTGGACTGTACTATGGCTGTTACTCCATACTGCAATCAAATGGGTAACTCAGTTAGTTTACATATGGATGAGACCTATTAATGGTATGTCCAAGTGTTATTTAATGGATGTGCTCCAGCATTGGGAATGTATGTCACAGTGAGCCACACACTATAATGTGCTACACCTTCACACAACCATAGGTGGAGCATGCTGGGGTGACAGATACCTGTCATGGGTACACCCCATGCTTTGCCACTACATCCATGATTACATTATATGGAGCCCCTCATTAACACACCAGGGAATCCATGCAGAGTGTGTGGGGAACAGTGATTACACACATGGATCCCGCAATTGGCTCTGCTTCACTGAGGGACAGTTGGTTACTCGATGTGGTGGTGACAGCAGACACTGTTTGCCTTAATTGATGAATGTCCTCTGACAATCGGGCGTGTACCTACCGATGTACCTAGGAACCTATACATACAGTACCAACATATGTTGATAGGTGCGTGTACTGTTCAGGTGTTGACATTCCCTGTTCCAATAACTGTTGTATGTGCAATGGTTGAGGGCTGCCTATGTAGGATTCACACAGTAGGCCACCTATACATTACAATTTACAGGTGGTCGTGTGTGTGTGCCATCCATTTTACTGTGTGTGCAGGTGGAGAGGTGTGTCAGTCCGTAGGGGCCTACACTGTCAGAGTATGTGCTATACGTTCCCTCTTTGCCAAGGCGTAGGCATATTGGGCATGCCTCCGTCTGCCTACTGGGGCTGGCACAGAGTGTTCGTGGTCTGAATCCCTCTGTGCCTGTGATGGCCTTGGCAATTGCACTGGGCTGTGAGGGCCTTCACCATTATGTCCCTGCTGCAGCTGTTTCCGCAGGATCATATTATGTAGCATGGCACATACTGTGAAGATGTGGGCACACGTGCCTGGAGAGTACTGCAAGGCTCCACCAGATATGTCCAAGCAATGGAACCATGATTTCAGCATCCTGAACACACGCTCTATGATGATTCTGGTTTGCACGTGTGCCTCATTATGGCGTTCTTGCATGGGTGTGTGTGCATTTCTGATGGGAGTCATCATCCACGGCTCCAGTGCATAGCCAGCATCCACCACAAGGTGGCCATGTGGGATGTCCCCCCTAACAAATACCTGATACAGCTGTAAGGCATGCCAGATGTGGGAGTCATGGTAGCTTCCAGGGCTGCCAGCACACACATCCATGATAATGCCCTGGGCATTGCACATGACCTGGCAGTTGATGGAGTGGTATCCCTTGCGGTTTATGTAGCGCCTACCATGCTCACCGGGTGGTGACTTGATATGTATGTGCGTGCAGTCTATCACACCCAGTACCTCCGGGAAGTGTGCCACATGGTGGAAGAGACGCATATTGCTGGTCAACTCCTCCTGAGTTCGGGGGAAGTATATATGCTCATTGGCATGTGGTAACATGGCATCCAGGAACTGGTGTAGTACCCTGGATGCTGATGCCTGTAATATCCCCATTATATCTCCAGTTGGCCTTTGAAAGGTACCTGTGGCTAGTATTCACAAGCTTACACATACCTTCATGTCCACTGCGACGGGATCCCCTCTGTTGTTTCTGGATCTTAGTCGTGGCTGGCACAGCTCAGTTATTTGCTGTAAGATGTCCCTGTCCACCCTGTAATGCTCTACTAGCTCCAGATCATGTAGCCCCTGGTGGGTTACCTTTGGTCTGAACACTCTTCCTCCTCGTCCGGGGCCTGCGGTGGTTGTCAGCATCATCCTCCACAACACCTTCAGTCTCTAACACATGGTGATGAATCACAGCTATGGCAGCTCCCAACATGTACATTGTAAAAGTTCCCCATCTGTTTACACCGATGGTGCAGTGTTTGGGAATACACAGGTGTGTGTGAGGTGCTTTCACACTTTATACTATTGTGCTGTGAACACTGATGATGTCATAGGGTGTGTATGTACGATCATAGCTACAGGGTATCTTATGTGTTTTACGACAGGTACTACTATTGTGGTGCCTTTGGTGTTGAATTACATTTGGCTGCCGTGGATTACCTCTTGCCTTTCCCTTTCCATTTCTTAACGTTTCACCTCCCATTTTCTGGCATGGATCCAGCAGCCTGCTTTCATTTTTCATTTCCTAAACCTGGCTTAACTTGCGTAATGTGTTCTATGGCTGGTCTACTGCAGGTTTTCTTTGCTCTGCTATGACAGTTCTCTTTTCTTTGCAATCCGACACCTCCCCTATCCTGTTTTGCAGGTTTCTGCGAGCAGACTTGTCAGCTGCCGTCGATTGCCCACTGTGAGTTAATAGGTGTTAATTGCTCAGTTGTACACCAGTTACCCTACTGCGGCATTTCCTTATTTTCTTCCCCTAACCTTCCTGTTTGAGCTATGGTGCGCAGCGCATGTGTCCGCTTACCGGGTTTCGGGCATGTTTTCATCCCCGTACACATGCGCTTTCGGGCACCATATGTGCTTTCAGCTAAACAATGCTATACCTACCTCCCCACCCCTGTCCTGCGGCTTTACTTAGCAATGGCCAGGCTGGATTTGCATTGCTCCAATGTGCTTACAGCTATGGTGGCACACCCCACTGCTGATGCCATGTATACCTCTAAACCACTCCTCGGTGTTGTAGCACTGCACCGTATGGTACATCCTTAGTCCGGCGGGATGTTTGTGATTCACTATTACTTGCCTCATTTGCATGGCATTGACTACTAATTCCTAGTTACTGTGCCGAACACTGTCACAGACCCTTAGCAACCCTTGCAGCTTGGTTGTGGTGTACCATGCATACCATTGAGTATTATGGTGAAATCATGATTTGTATTACATTGCGATTTTATGACATTTGTATATATTTTCTTTGTGTTCCCGTTTGTGCACACATGCCCTGCGGTTGTACTTTGCGTTACTGTGGACATGACATTAAATGTTGTTTTTTAGGTATTGTGCATCTTTTCTTATGCCATTGGCTGTATATTTAGCCATTGGCATATGTTAACTTTGTAATACATGAGTCTGGTCCGCTTTCATAGCTCCGATGTACTGTTTGGGAAAATGTAAACCATGTTTTTTAGTTTACATTTCTGTGAGCTTACGCTACGCCTGCACCACTTTATGAATCGCTATGTACCTTCATTTGCATGGTGCTGCACTGTGCATGGGGTGATTAGCATACCTAAGCTGAGGGCTGCGCAGATCTGGCATGCGCTGGTAGTGCACGTGGAATTGGATCGTACCTATATCGCTTGATGGCCATATTTGACGTTATACCGCCTACGCTATGCCTGCGATTGGTGCAAGCTTTATGAATCCCGGGGACTATCTTAATATTGCTGTAGCACACTTGAGCCATTCGATAGCACAGTAGCATTTGGATTGACAGGCATACCCTGGAGTATGTACAACACTCATATGGCAGGAAGAGAGGAGAAAAGCTAGGAGTGTGGTAGTGAGGGTAAGAACTTTTAATGTTGGCAGTATGACTGGTATAGGGACAGAGCTAGCTGATATGATGGCCAGGGGAAGGTTGATATAGTCTGTGTGCAAGAGACCAGATGGAAGGGGAATACGGCTAGGTGTAATGGTGGCAGGTCACAATTGTGTATCATGGTGTGGATGAGAGGAGAAAGGGGGTAGGTTTATCCTGAAGGAACAGTAAGCCAAGAGTTTTTTTGGAGGATGAAATGAGTGTCTGATAGAGTGATGTTTATGAAGCTGGAAACTAAAGGTGTAATGATGTCTGTTGTTAGTGCATATGCTATGCAAGTTGGTTGTGCGATGGATGAGAAATGTGAAGTCAGTTGGATGACGTGGTGATGACTGTACCCAAGGATGACAGAGTGATGATTGCAGCAGATTTCAATGGACATGTTAGTGAAGGGAACAGAGGGGATGAGGAAGTGATAGGTATGTATGGTGTTAAGCAAAGGAATGCAGATGGTGAGATGGCAGTGGAGTTTGCAAAAAGAATGGACATGGCTGTGGTGAACATGTACTATAACACGAGGGTGGAGCATAGGGTGACATACAAGAGTGGAGGAAGATGCACACAGGTGGAATATATCCAATGTAGGAGGGCCAGTTTGAAGGATATTGGAGACTATAAAGTAGTGACAGGGAAACGTGTATTTAGGCAGCATAGAATGTCGGTTTGTAAGATGATGTTGGTGGTCAAGAAGAGGAGGAGTGTGAGGGCATCACCAAGGATCAAATAATGGGAATTGAAAAAGGGTGATTGTGAGGTGGATTTCAGGGAAGAGTTAAGACAGGCAATGGATGGCAGTGAATATTTACTACATATTTGGGTAAGTACAGCAGAGCTAGTAAGGGAAATGACTAGAAAGGTGCTTGGTGTGACACGTGGATGGAGGAAGGAGTACAAAGAGACCTGGTGGTGCACTGAGGAAGTACAGGACAGTATACAGAGAAAGAGGTTGGGGAAGAAGGAGTGGGATTGTCAGAAGGATGAGGAAAGTAGATAGGAGTATAAGGAGATGAGGTGTATGGCAAAGAGAGAGGTGGCAAAGGCTAAGGATGAGGCATGTGAAGAGTTGTACGACAGGTTGGACACTAAGGAGGGATGAAAGGACTTGTACTGATTGGCTAGACAGAGGGACTGCACTAGGAAAGATGTGCAGCAGATATGGGTGATAAAGGATAATGATGGAAACGTACTCACAAGTGAGGGGAGTGTGTTGAGCAGATGGACAGAGTACTTTGAGAGGCTGATGAATGAAGAGAATGAGAGAGAGAAGGTTGGATGATGTGGTTATGATGAATCAGAAAGTGCAATGGCTTACCAAAGAGGAAGTAAAGATAGCTATGAAGAGGATGAATACTGGAAAGCCTGTTGGTCCACATGACATACCTGTGGAAGCCTGAAGGTGTTTCATGGAAATGGCAGTGGTGTTTTTAACCAGATTGTTTAATGATATCTTGGAAAGTGACACTGTGATGATCTACAGATTTCTAACAGTACATGATGACATACATTTCAGTATCAGAACTCACATCCTTCTGAACATGTATGCTGAAAAAACTCTGTCACTCTGGCAACATTCTACATTTATAAGAACAATATTTAAAATATGTCCCTAGTTTGGGCCCATTGTCCCCCCATTTGGACAGCCTTTGGACAGATTTCTTGCACTTAGAGGTTAAGCGGTATGGTTGCAAGGTATGACTCCACTACATGTTATGAGCATATATATATATATATATATATATATATATATATATATATATATATATATATATATTATTTACTTTTTATATATATATTTAGTTTTATATATATATATATATATATATATATATATATATATATGTATATATTTAGTTTTATATATATATATGTATATATTTTATGTGAATATCTCCATTTATATCTCCATTTATATTATGTATATATTTTTCCATATATATATATATATATATATATATATATATATATATATATATATATATGCATCTCCATACATCTATACATGTGTATATGCATTAATACAAAACCTGACTGATTCTATGAAATCTTTTCCCTGCTGTAGAATGACTCTACTGCATTATATGTTTTAAAAAGAATCAACAGTTTTCGCAACTTAAATGGTGTAGTGGTACATTGCTCTGACTATGGTGTACAGGGCCCTGGGTTTTGGACTTGGCAGGGCTGATTATTTTGTTGCTAGGCAGAACAGTGGCTGATAGAAACAGAATGATTAAAGCAGTTTTAAAAAAGTTGTAAGTGAGTTTGTGCGGGTTTGCATGATGCTAAGTGATGCCAGCACACGGTTAAATGCACAGATGCTTAATCTGTGCTGGCTTCACTTAGCGATGTTTACCAGTGTGTAAATCTGCTTAGCTAAGCTACCTGCTGCTTAGCATTCATGTTTGAGCAATGCTTAACCTGCTAAGCATAGCTGAGCATTGCTAACCATTACTCACAGTTCATGCTCATAAAATATCTTTTATATATATTTCTCTATATATTATATTATATTATATTATATTATTATAATAAGAATAATATTATAATATTATATCTTTATAATATTATTATAATATCATATTATATTATATTTTATATATATGTTTATATATCTCTTATAAAATATAAAAGGTGCTTCCATTACAGTAGCAATCGGTGTAACTATACTATATGGGACACATGTATACATGAGTGGTTTCACATGTTATATGTACTCACACTTCCATTTTATATCAGCTACACAGCCCTGAGTGACAAAACTAACTCATCACATATGTTAATATGAAAATAGTACTTCTAACACTGCTTTCCCTTGTAAAATTGGATTGCCTGTTGTAGTACTGAATACCAGCATTAATGAATGTTGTCTGCATGGAGTTTTCCTCCCCAGGACTCCACTGAAAATGGGTTCCTCTTTGCCCAATGGACCATCGTGGTAAACCAACTGCAAATATATAATGAATACATAAATAACTAGTACTCAAATTATGTACGCCTGCATACAAAGCTGGGACTCTGACCACTACACTACCTTTGTTTGGGGATTTGAGCTGTATATTTTTGTTTATCTCCTATTGCATATTAATATTATGTTATTATATTAAATGGAGAGCACTAAGGTTTTCGGCCATGTCATTGAGGACTGCTGTCATGACATAATGGCATACATTTTGGTTTCAGACGTGTATTCTTTAGAACATTCATGCTAATTATAACCTGTTTTCTATCAACTTTGTGTCTGTCCTCTTTGCAGATAGGATGACACCGATGCTCAGGCTGTGGTTGACTACACTGCAGAATGGGTCTGAGAGCCCATGCCTGTATTCATGTATGATGCAAGCAGGAATGGTATCAGGCCTATGGAGACCTCTGTGTGTTGCCTTTGAGAGGGCATTACAGACATGCTTCATGATCATGAGGGAAGGGGGCCAGGTGGTGTACATGCAAATGTGTACCTATGGGGGACAGGGGGGTAAAGTTTATACTCCACCTGTCTACAGCCAGTTGCCTATATCTATGGCATATGTGTATGTGGTGTTATTGACTACCACTAGAGAGCAGATATGTATGTTGCCACTGGAACTGCAGACACATGTCTGGAAAGCCTACTGATTGGCCTTGGTGGATGTATCCAGTTTGCACTCAAAGACAACCTTAGTGTACATCACCTGTAACCTTATTTGGCTGTAAGAAACACAGCAACCCACTCGGTGACACTCACTGGGTCCAATAAAAGCAGACAGTTCACCAGACAGTTCACCAGTTAACACACTGAAGTCTTCTGGATAAAAATGAAGTAGTTTATTCCAGTATAAACACCAAAATCACAGATTAAGCACTTTCATTCCTCACAAGGAACTTCTTCAGAATAACTACTGTTTGACTGCTCTACACTTTTATACTCTAATAGTTTAATTGACAAAGTCATTCAATAATCACTTCACTCACATTTAAAGGCATAGTCTAAAAAACTGCAGCAAGTGTAAAATACATACACTGGTTTCCGAAATATTTACAGATAAAAAACTGTGTACATAGAAATAAAATAAAATACAATTTAATTAACCTTGTCACAGTAACAAAGCCCTCCTTTTGACAGCAGGAACTAGGGAAATGTATTTGTTTAAACCTGGTGGAGTACCAGCATCTAAATTCAGCTGTCGCTTCAATACTTTATACTCAAGAGAAATCTCCCAGTCCCTTCCCCTTTCTGGAAGGCATACCTTTTCCATCACCCAAAACTTGAATGTGGCTTGCTTGAAAGTTAAAGTGTGTTTGTATAAAGCTTTTGTTTCTTTTTCTTATTAATCTCATAGGAAAGTTCATATATCCGTTGTTTCAACTTTATCTGTCTTCCCAATGTAGTATGATGGATATTGTATGCAATAAGCTATATATACTACTCATGTATTACAGTTGTAGTATACGTTCCCTACCAATGTTCCTAAATTGTTCCCAATGGATGAATCTTCCTTATTTTATATATATATGCACACTGGGCACAAGCCCCACATTTGTAAGTGCCATGTTTATTTTTCCCTGTTTTTTTATGTATTCCCCTTTCAAAAATATTTTTTAAATGTGGGTCCCTTTTATATCTGAATCCAAAAAAAGGAAACTAGTGGTATTGTTAATATATATTAACAATATCACTACATACATACATACAAATGTTTCAACCACAAGCATTAATGCCCTTCTAGCTTGCTAATATACCAAAACACTTGTTCCCATAATAAATGTCCAGGCTGTTCTTAAAAATATCTAAACTAGTACTTGCTTTAATGTAATTTGGTAGTCTGTTCCAAGCATCATCTACTCTGTCAGAGAACCAATTAGTACACTTCTCATTCCTATAGAATCTTCTACATAGGCTATCTGATGATTCTCTAGCACTTTTTGATAACCCCATACACTCCCAGAGGTAGTTGTCCCTAAATACCCTATATACCTGAATAAAATCTCTTCTTAAATATCTGTAAGAAACAAGTTCAGATTTTAGTCTTTCATAACAGCTTAGATTTTAACATCCATGGATGCTCTTGGTATATTTCCGCTGTACTCTTTCCAGTTTATTCATTCTTATTTTCCTATAGGGTTTCCATATTGTTATTCCATACTCAAGTTTGGGTCTAATGAAACTAACAAACAATGACTTCATTATGTTTGATTTCCTAGACTTTATAAATCTTTTTATAGAACCTATAGTTCTATAACCATCATTAGCCAATTGGTTGATATGATTAGAAAAACTCATAGCTGAATCTACCCATATACCCAGGTCCTTAAATGAGTCTACAGTTTCAATGACTGTGTGCTGTATTAAATATTCACCTTTCAGTTTATGTCTCCCAAATCTCATATGCTTAGTTTTTGATGTATTTATCAACATATTATTCTCCTGTGCCCAAATGGTCAATTTAGTCAAATTATGTTAAAGCGATGCCTTAACTGTAACACTTGTAATCAGTTTACCCAATTTCAGGTCGTCAGCATTTAGAGTGTAGAACACCTCAGATGAAAAAGTAAGGTCTGAAAGATACAATCTAAACAAGTAAGGGCCTAGGACAAAGCTCTGTGGGACACCTTGACTGTAACCAAGGATTTCACCTGTCCAGTTGCTGTGTGATACTTGCCATGTCCTATTTGTAAGCCATGCAGCTACCCATCTTATCAGCAGTACATCAATACCTAGTTATACTAATTTATTGATCAGTGTTTTGTGTATGACCCTGTCAAATGCTGAAGTTAAATCTATATAAGTCACATAACAGCACAATTTTAAATGCATAGCTGTTATTATATTGTTGGAAGCCACTGTGGTGCAACAGTAGCATTGTCGCCTCACAGTAAGAGGTAGTCCCATTCGATTCTCGGCTGGAGTGCCTTCTGTGTTGAGTCTGAATGTCCTCCCCATGGTCAAGTGGCATTCGAAAGACGTGTAAATGGGTGAGCCTTCATTGAAGGTTGGGCATTGGGCTGCCAACTCGGCACCGTAAAAATCTACTGCCAATCATTAGCGGACCGGAGTTCCACTGTGGCAACCCCTAACCGAGAAAAACCGAAAGAAGAAGAAGCTGTTATTATATTGTTATAGAACATCATGTTACAGGTGGTACTAGATCTATTTTCATCATATGCATGCTGATATATGGTTTCATGTCCCAACCTATCCAATTCTGACAATAACTTATCCAGTATTAACTTCTCCATTATTTTTCCACACCATGAAAGTAGACTTAAGGGTCTATATGATTCTGAGTTTGTCCTACTCCTCTTTCCCTTAAAGATAGGTTTAATAAGTGGATGTCTCCAATCTTGAGGAATCTCCCCATATTTATATCACCTAGTTAATAATAGATATAATGGTAGTCTAAGTTCTTGCTGAAGTGTTCTCAGGTCATTGTTACTTATTCTGTCTCCTCCCTGTCCTTTGTTTGGATCCAGTTTGCCCATTTCCTTTTCAATATAATCTAATTTGATTCCAATATCTAGGGTTACCTGGATGTCACTAGGGCAACTTACCACCCCTTTTGTGGCGCCAAACTGTTTTGCATAAGATTTTGTAAAAAAAAAAAATATATATATATATATATATATATATATATATATATATATATATATATATATAAAATCTGTTGTGTCTGAGAATAAATTTTAGAATCTGCACATAGTTTATCAATTTATGTATCTTTACCCCTTCCACATCTTATGTAGCTATATAAAGGTTTCCTATTATGCTCAATATCTTTATATACATTTTCTTCAAATTTTTCTTGATCTCGTTTAACACTATGCTTAATCTGTTTGTCCAGCTTGTTTATTTCAGTTTTCAAAGTTGTAGTTCAACCTCACTTCCATTTCTTATATTTTTGTCTTACACCTTAATCAGATATCTTGTTCTTATAGAAATATACCCTCCTGATGTTGCATGTTTAGATCCTGATGTTAAACATTTTTTGACTTTTTGCACTCAAGTTCTCTTTCCAAACTTTCCATATTCCATCTGCAGTTTTTCCACTGAACACCTCACTCCAGTTAGTAACTGTTTTGCTTCCCTATAATCTGTAATGAACCTTCTGTGCATTGGCTTAGATTTCCTTTCCTTTACCCACGACATTGATACAGAGGAAATCCACTACTTGGATATGAAAATGAGAAAGTATAGACATATGAATAAAGTATAGATCCACGTTGTATCATAAAGAAAACTTTTCCAACTCATATCTGCATTTCTGGAGTGAATATCCATTTCTGCAAAAAAAGAACATTATAAAGGGGCAGATGGTAAGAGCTGCACATATGACCACTTACATGGAGGACTTAATTAAAGAGTTGAATTATATTGGACAACTATTCATAGACGGGATACCCACTGGATTTAATTAAAGTAACTAAGGAGGAAATGTTGACTAACGGGTAAAAAATATGTACCCCTTTTGGAACATAATAATGTGCTGCAAGCTGTTCCACAATACAATCTACAAATGGAACATACGGGTAATAAGGGGGATTATTTATGGCTATAGAGTAGCATTCAGACACCACAAAAGTCAAAGAAATTATTATAAAATATTGGGAATTGTTTTCCAGAATGCCCACTAATCTGGATGTGTTTGCTAAGCCCTTAAAATTCAGATATAAAAGGAGCCCAAATTAAAAAAATATATTTTTGAAAGGGTGATAGATCAAAAACCAAGGAAAAACAAACATGGTACTTACAAATGTGGGGCTTGTGCCCAGTGTGCATATATAGAAAATAAGGAAGATTTATCCATTGGAAACAATTTAATAACATTGGTAGGGAATGGATACTACAACTGTAACACAACAGGTGTAGTATATATAGCTTATTGCATACCATGTCCATTATACTACATTGGGAAGACAGAGAGAAAGTTGAAACAATGGATATATGAACATTCCTATGAGATTAATAAGCAAAAAGAAGCAACCACTTTATACAAACACACTTTAACTTGCAAGCAAGCCAAGTTCAAGTTTTGGGTGTTGGAAAAAGTATGCCTTCCAGTAAGGGGCAGGGACTGGGAGACTTCTCTTGAGTATAAAGAATTGATGTGGCAGCTGAATTTATATGCTCGTACTCCACCAGGTTTAAACAAATACATTTCACTAGTTCCTGCTCTCAAAATGAGGGCTTTGTTACTGTGACAAGGTTAATTCAATTTTATTTTATTTCTATGTACACAGTTTTTTATCTGTAAATATTTCAGAAACCAGTGTGTGTATTTTACAATTGGTGCAGTTTTTTAGATTATGCCTTTAAATGAGTGAAGTGATTATTGAATGACTTTGTCAATTAAACTATTAGAGATTATAAAAGTGTAGAGCAGTCAAACAGTAGTTACTAGGAAGAAGTTCCCTTGTGAGGAATGAAAGTGCTGAATCTGTGTTTTGGAACCTGTGATTTTGGTGTTTGTACTGGAATAAACTACTTTGTTTTTATCCAGAAGACTTCAGTGTGTTAACTGGTGATCTGTCTGGTGAACTGTCTACTTTATTGGACCCAGTGAGTGTCACTGAGTGGGGTTGCTGTGCTTCTTAGTGCTTTTTTGCTGCTCAGTTCTATCTTATTTGCTTGTGCTGAAAAAGGTGACATAGCTGCCAATGTGGCACCTGTTCCTTGCTGGCCCTTCCTGCAATTATTTCCACCTATGATGTTAGTTGTGTATTGCTGCTGTCCACCACAGGCATTCAGCCTACCATGAGGGGGTTGATGTTGTCCTGTCAGGTATTGCTGAGGCTATACAGCTATGTAGGTGCCCACATAGTATTGTGGTGTGGGCGTGAACACTGCTGCTAGTTCCAACATATGAGATGTCCTTCATGTGGGTCTTGCCTCTTTTCCTTGACTGTGCAGGGGACATTATGGAGGTGTGGGGGCTACAGCTTCATAGACAGTAGGTGGGAATACTTCACATGACTGGACATGTAGAGACAGACCAACAACGTGGGACAATGCTCCAGAATTTAGTACAGATTGTATGTCTTTAGTGCTCTTATACATATGGAGAGTTGCTAGATTGACAAGGTTTGTCTGGACATGCATTTACTAAGTGACTTGACATCTGACAGTGATATGCCACTGACATACCTCTCAACTGGCATGTTGCCCACAGAGTGACCAGAGGTTTGCCTGTTATGTTTGGTCAGTTCCTCAAACAATGTCTGTTTTTGTGGTGTCGTAGGATAATGTGAGGATTGTAGTCACTGACTGTTGACATCCATTTGTATTGCAGTCATCATATCCTTCAGGGATGTTATGTTACAAAAACACATGTGATAGCAGCTACTGTTTCAGTTTGTAACACCATTATGTGTGGTATGTCCCTATTTCCGTCCCCCTGTCCCCCAAGTACATAATGCATTGTCCAGATGTCCTGCACTACAAGGTGCAGAGGTATGGTATATCATTAATTACTGATTGGACTCCAGTTATCATCCTAGTGACCTACCTTTCTCCTGGCCATGATATGCAGCAATGGCCAGAATTATGGTTCCACACCCTGGAAATTCTGTGGATATTTGTACATATGGCAGTTATGTATGTCTGGCATTGTGAACAGACTGCCAAGATTATGTAGCAGTGCTGTTTGTACATGTTTATTGGGCTAGGTAGGGAGATTAGCAGATGTGAGTGCCATACATCCTTTACCTATCTGACTGTGCATGCTCCTACGGCTGCTGGCGGTCTATCAGGTCTGTATGCTTGTAGGGGAAGACTGTGAAATGTTCTGTAACACCTCAGAATTCCCAGTACACTGTAATTTTGCCCAGTATATGTCAGTGTAATGTGTGTGACTGGCAATCAGGATATGTTTGTTCAGACAGTCGTTGTACTCTGGAATTCATTTTGGGTACTGGTATGTTGCTGTGACTATGGTGCAAATGTTTTTGGGTGGACATTTTTGCACCACTATCTGCTTTTCACTACAGTTCCATCCCTGTAGTGCATGCTATATTTGAATATACATGGGTAATTGCCCAGAACTGATGTGGGGGAGTGTCATGTTGGTCTTTCTGTGCTTCATAAGGTCCTGGGTGACATGTTTGGCAGCTGTCAGGGGATTTACATTCTGTCACTTGACTGCAGTCATACCTCTACACTGTCCAGAGACCTGGACACTGTCCAGATGTATGGCTCATATGTTTGGTCTGTTCACCAGACAGTCGTTGTCCTTGTCTAATCAGTAGTTTACTCTGGGGACTGCAATCAGTATATTCTAACATCCATCGGTGTTACTGACTTAATATCCCTCAGAAAAGATATGTGACAACAAACCCAGTAACACCAGCAACTGTCTAAATTTATAACAGCAATATGTCCAATATACCCCTGTGTTTGGACCTCTGTCCCCCAATTATGTCAGGCTTTGTCCAGATGTCATGCACTAAGAGGTTTAGAGGTATGTAGTATCATTATTTATTGCCTTCATTCCTGCTACCATCCCAGTGATGTCATAAACCCCACAGACATGTAACAAGGAAGCAGTCATAGATATGAGTCCTGTGCCTATGCATTCTATGGGAAACTGTACATTTGAGAAGTCTGTGTATGTCTGGCCATTGTTAACAGACTGTCAGGATTGTGTAGTAGTGTAGTGTGCACATGTTATTTGGGTTGTGTAAGGAGGGGGGTACATGTGAGTGTCATGGGCCCTTTCTATCTGACTGTGCATGTTGCTCCAGTTTCTGGTCCCCTATCACCTGTATATGATTGTATGGGCAGACTGTGACATGTCCCATAACACCTGGGACTTGGGGCAGTATATGTAGGGGTAATTTGTGAGTGGCAAATGGGATATTGTTGCTCACACAGTCATTATACCGTAGTGTTCAGTTTGCTCACTGGTATGTCACTGTGACTGTGGTGCAATTGGTTGTGGGTATGCATTTTCACACCAGTGTCTGATTTGCACTAGTGTTACATCCCTGTAGTGCCTGTTATATCTGCAGGTGCATGTGTACAGCCCCAGAACTGAGTTTGGGTAGTGTTATGTCAGTCTCACTGTAGTTTGGATGTTGCTTGTTAGCTGAGTGTAGTTTCCTAATGTGTTATGTCCACACATTTGTGGAATGTCCAGTTGTCTGGCTGATATGATTGGTCTGGTCCCCATAACTGTTATGTACTCCTGACACATCAGTGGGATGATGTGGGGATTGAGGTCACTAAGCAAATGAGTTGCAGACTTGTGATATGTCAGTTAATATATGTTAGAGCATACAGTGTTACTACATCAACTTTCTCAGCGTATGTACTCATGTATTTTGGATATGTGGCTAATTTCATGCCTTTGTCCCCCCACTTTGTCAGGCTTGATCCAGATTCATTGTACTAAGGGGTTCTGAGCATACCTCTCCACTGCCAAGATTTTCACAGAATATCCAGATGTTTGGCCCATACTTTTGTCCTGTTCACAATGTATTTGTATTTGTCTAGTAAATCACTGTGATGATCCAATGATTTATGTCAGTAAATAATGACATAACATTTCAGTTTCCATCCTCATATCCTTCAATAATTGTCTGCTGAAATGCACCCTGTTGCTGTAGCAAATGTTTTTGTTTCTAGCAGCGATAGTTGAAATATGTCCCTAATATGGCCCATCCCCCCTTCACAGCCTTTGTACAGGTGTCTTGCACTAAGAGGTTCTAAGAGGTGGAGAGGGATGGTTCTGAGGTCTGATTGCACTGCATGGTATATATATATATATATATATATATATATATATATATATATATATATATATATATATATATATATAAAACATATAACATAGTAGCCAGATTTCCTGCAAATCAACCTTACAAATCCCATCACTGTCTCTCATTAAAGGCTTTACACTGGCCTGAATTTTCCAACTTACTGCCTCAATCCCAACTCCTTATAGCCTACAAGTCACTCAGTTGCAAAAAATTGAAACACACTCCCTTTAGCCCTTAGACTACTTAAAGACAATAATGCCTCAAGAAACATCTTAAATCTTTTTTCCTATCAAATTGGATATGTTCATGCTCTAAATTAATACCCAAGAAACATTCAGGGATAACCTAACTTAACTGTATCACTTCTAGCTCTCTCTCTTACTACTACCTACACATTTTTTCCGTCATAATCCATATAAGTTAGCTCATGCTACACTCAATTCCCATAATCCCTTATTACTATTCTTTAATTTATTTATTAACTTCCCAAGTTTACACAACTTTATCTGTATATTTACTTACTTCATGCCTAGTACCTTTGTTCAGCAATGTATTGACCTTAGTCTTACCATATTTCTGCTTAGTTTCTTGCCATACTACGTGAACATTTCCATATGTGTATTGTATTGTATTGTATTTCCATCTATTCTGTATATTCCTTTATTGCATGTTATGTAATTACTTCATAAGTACGTATACTTAAAATGTGATTTGTGTTTATCTTTGTTCTTACTATTTGTTTACTTAAAATGTTTTTGGGAGCTTTCCTCCTTGGGTCTCTGCTGAAAAAGGGCTTCTAAGAACCCAGACAGACTAACCCTGTTAACAAATGTAAAAATAAATAAATAAATATACATATATATACATATATATATATATATATATATATATATATATATATATATATATATATATATATATAAAATCCCTTCATTTATATATTTATATAAGCATATCTATATTATTTATCCATTTCATATATATGTTTCAACAAATATATATACATATATATATATATATATATATATATATATATATATATATATATGTGTGTGTGTGTGTGTGTGTGTGTGTGTGTGTGTGTGTATGTTTATATACAACACATGAATGATTCCACAGAGCTTTCTCCCTAATGTTGTATGCTTCTATTGAATGATATGTTTGAAAAGCAACATTACTTCCTACAGCTCAGATGGTGTAGTGGTGCATTGCTACTGACTGTAGTATGCAAGGTCATGGGTTTGAGACTTAGACTGATGTTTTTTTTCCCCTTAATGTTAAATGACCAGAATGCACAATATGTTTCTTAAAGCATTTCAGTTTTTCACAGCTTTGGTGGTGTAGTGGTATGTTGCGGTGATTAAAGAGCACAGCATCCTGGGTTCAAGACTTGGCAGAGCTGACTATTTTTTTCTTGGGCAAAACAAAGTCTGATGGATGCAGAGTGAATTAGGCACTTTTAAGCAGTTGTAAGCAGGTTTGCCTGGGTTTGCACAATGGTAAGCAATGTCAAGCTACGGTTAATCCATTTTAACTTCACTTACTGCCACTTATTCCTGCTTATCCTCATGCTAATTTCTCTAAAAGAAAAGAAAAAGGAGTGATAGGAAAGTGGTGAAAAAGGGGGCATGCAGAGGGAAGTACAGTATGAAAGGTAGCTAGGGATGTTTAGGACAGGTATAGGAAATGTCCATAACTCTCCATTTCTTCTACAGCAACAGCTGTGAATTTCTACAGAACTTGGAGGTGAATTTGGACACTCAAACCCCTGAGAGAGGGGTGAGGAAAACAGTAATGTGTTATCAAGCCAAGTGGACCATATTACATGTGTCCAGTGGACATGTGTGCAAAATGGACAGCTATGTATGGGGCATAATTTTTTTTTTGGAACAGATGCCCTTTTTTTAAGGTGAGAGTGGGATGTTGGGAAGGATAGTAGGTATATTTGGGGAGGTACGTTGGGTAGGAAGACAGAAAAGACAGAAAAGACAGCAGACAGGGGTGGTATATGACACATGTGGGGGTAAACACCTTGGACGGGGAGGGTGGTTGGTAATAAGATGCCCATGAGCCCCCAAATGGATACAGTGGAACTGAGGTCCCCACCCATGGGCAGTCACCACTGCACCTTTATGGCCCCAAGGTGGCTGTGGTGTGGGCTGGACAGGAGGGGCAGGCTGACCCTCAAGATGCACCAGGCGGCCCTCAATCTGGTGCAGCTGACCACCAAACTCCTGGATGGTGCTACGCACCAAACCCCAGACCTGGCTATTGGTGACAGTTTCCTGTCCATGCCCACTCCCAAGGGGGACAGGCCCTGCCCCATGAGGCAGTTCCACCCAAAGGTGGTGCAGGACCAGAGGATGGGAAGGTCCCAAATGTGCTGGGGGCCTTGCGCCATGGCCAGATGAGGCAGAACAGGCAGATCCACTGGGATCTGCCTTCCCAGATGTGCTATGGTGTTGAGGTTTTACAAAATATGTTGGTTAGTCATGAACAAAACATTTTAAAATTCATTTTAACAGCATGCATGGGTGTTCCAATTAACCCAAAACAACAGATTTGGAACAGTTACATAACAAACAGAACACATGCATAAATGGAACAACAGTAGGCATCATAACAGCATGCAGGTTACAGTGATAGCAACAGGCCACCAATGATAGTATATGAACATAGAACATTAATAATCAAATGATTCATTATTTGTAGAACAATAGGACACATGTCCCAACAGTAGCTTTGGAGAAAAACATACCCTTTGATTATTTGTATGAATTATTGGTGCAGATAGGGTGGGGGGGGGAGAGAGAGAGATGTCAATTAACAACTGTATAGGTTTCAATTGTTCACAACTGTACTGATCATTACTGTACTCATTACTCTCCAGGTATGACCTCCTATTACTTCTACCTATGGCCTGGGGTGGGGTTAGGTAGTGGAACGTTTGTACACAGTGTGCTACTAAAGCCTTCTTAAAGCTAATACTTACATTTCCTTACCTGGCAGACCTGTGGAGGGAATATTTGTTAACACTACCTGACTGTTTCTACACATACTCACATATTCAAGGTTACATATGTGACATTGACAGGGGTGCCCTGCACTCTTGCTGTGTGTGTGTGTGTGTGTGTGTGTGTGTGTGTGTGTGTGTGTGTGTGTGTGTGTGTGTGTGTGTGTGTGTGTGTGTTTGTGTGTACTACTGCCATACTCCACCTGCATTTCTATCTGTCACCCTGGGTATTGGCAGCGGTGGTCGCAAGCCGTGAAAGCATGACACTTGAGGCACATTTATTGAAAAAAAAAACACTTGGTGTATGCACTTATCTTGCTGTCTTTTGCAGCCTTGGGGTTGGACAGTGGAAGTGTTGTACACAGTGTATTAGTACAGCCTTCTTAAAGCTAATTGAAACATTTCCTTACCTTGCAGACCTGTGGAGGAAATTTCTGTTAACACTACCTGACTGTTTCTACACATATTCACATATTCTTGAATGAAATTATGCATACTTGCTTACTACCACTCCTGGGATTTGAACCATTCCTGTTTGTGCAAAAAGGTACAACAAGATTGCATTTCAACACAACGAGCTATTGAGGAACTGGTGTCATTTGCTTGCCTGTTTTCTGCCTAATACTCTCTTGGTTGGACAATATGACCTTGTAATTCTGACATTCATGCATGGTAGATAGTTCTTGTGCTGTGTACTAATACTTTGACATATGATAATATGGAAAGCAATGGTTAGCACAAAGCACTGCTGTAGGGGATACAGCATACTAGTTTACAGATTTCTATTCATGGATCAGATTTTGGTGCATGGAACATTTCATATAGCTGATCTCCTGTTTTACAGCTCCACAATCTTTGTCAGATGAGCCTCAATTAATTCATGCTGTCAGAGCCATAGTTGCTGTACAGAACCTGTACTCATTTAGATTCATACCACCATATACCAAGGTAAACGCTACAGTCTGGGGTTTTTAGTTTTATTAAAGGGTACTGGCACTTTTATTGATAGACATCTTGTACATCAGTATTACCATGCTAATGTCTCGTTTATTTATTACACACAGTACTCATTTTAACCTACTGGCAGTTGACATTCTACTCCTTTCTAGTTATTTGCCCTGAATACTGCAAGCTAGATTTGTACTAACCAGCATCCCGGCACAGCCTTAGCAACCTGCTGGCATGGGCGTCTATGCTCGCAACCCTCTCATCTGCAGCTGTATAGGAGATAAAGAAACATTTATGCATATCTATCAATCACATACACAAGCTGGACTTTGGTGAACACTAATAGATACTGATACTTACACACTTCTGGGACATTCTGTGTCCATGCATCTTGGGTCCACTGGTCCAAGAGCTCCCTCTTCCTATGCTTGAGGTCAGCAAAATGGTGCCTAACTATTCACCAGTTTGAAGGATGCCAGTAGCACTGGTGAGATCACATGTGAGACAGTCCCAGGCCTCCGCTTTTTGTTGGGAGCCCTGGTACTGGCCCTGCAGCAGTCTCTCCTCATGGTCTTTCATTAGGAGTCCAACCATGACCCTGGACTCCTGAATGCCCCAGAGATGTGCCTGAAAGCACAAACCCTCTCCTACACCAGCCATAGTGCCTGCAAGGATGAGCCACAACTAGTTATGGCTGTATTCCCACCTGCAATGTTAAATAAAGCAAAATTCCCACCCTTTGCCATCATTAGAACATTTTTAATATGCTGAACTAAGCTAAGCGACAGGCAAACTCACTTAGCAGTGCTTAAAGGGATAGATGTTGAGCACTGCTTACCAATGCGCAAAGCCACTTAGCTGGGCTACTTATTCCTTAGCATTTACATTTAAGCAATGCTTACACCAGCTTAGCATAGCTGAGCACTACTTAGCATTGCTCCCATTTCATTTTATAAAGTATCAGAATTGAGGGATTGATTCATCATTACTGACATATTATAATGTTTGTGTTTTCCTTCCATGACATCCCCCTATGTGCTTTCATTAAATTATATTCTTGTGTGACTATACTCTATGGGGCACGTATGTTTATATGGGGGTTTCACATCTTTTCTAGACTGATATCTCACTTTTGGACATGCTACACTACCGTGGTTGACAAAAAACAATAGCTACATAATTTAAGTTTACAAAAATAATTTTAACACTACTTTCCCATAGAAAATGAAGTTGCCTGTTTTGGTATGCAGAACGTGAACACCTGCGTATAAAGCCAGGACTCTAACCACTACACTATCTCGGCTTGGAAATTTCATCTGTATATTTGCATTTATCTCCTAGGGGATGTTTAAGCTATGCTAAGCGGACGGCCATAATGTGCACACCCACTTAGCTACGTTTAAGCATTCCTTAGGCTTGAGAAAAAAAAACGTTTATATTATTATGTTATATAAGCGAGTCTTGTGGTGTTTCGACAACTCATTGAGAACTGCAATTATGAAATAATGAAATTCATTTGGCTTTCAGACTTCTATCCTTCAGGGACTCCTGCTAATACATAACCTGTTTTCTATCAATTTTCTAAGTGTGTGGGGTAATTATTCAGGCGTGTCCATAATTTATTATTTATTCCCCCTGTCATTTGTGCCTTTGTCAACATGCACTGCTGTAAGGGAATGTTGGCATACATTTGCTTTTAGACGTTTGCTCTTCCATAATTCATGCTAATGCATGACCTGTTCTCTATCAACTTTCTATGTTTGTGAGGGCTATATGTGTGTTTTGCCCCTGTTGATGGATTTATCCCATTATGTGTGCATTTGCACACATTTCCTGCTATAGCAGGTTGCAGAAGTATCGTACAACACTTTAGCAATGCAGGGGGTGTGTCACAGAACCTGTCACACACCCCCTGCATTGCTTTCTTCATGCCGATGCTTCTTTCAGTGTATGCGGACACTGAAATGATCAGTATCTCATTTCAGTGTCCGTGGACACTGAAATACTGGCATAATATTAGAGTAAACCTTATTATGCCATTTCATCTTAGAAAGTGCCGTACGTCACTTTTTGAGCACAGGAGGCATGTTCAGTGTCCATGCATACTTGGACATGCCCCTTGCACTTGCTCATGGTTCATGTCCATATAGGAAGTACAGCAGTGGGTCTTCATGAATATTTAAGGGGCGCTGCTGTGCTAAACGGACATGAACCACTCCGTGTAAGAATAGTCTTATTCTTGCATGGATTTTCTTTGAATCCAGGGCAGTGTTTTTGTATTTGCCAACTTGTGAATATTTCTCTTCTGTCTTTTAAACTTTTCTGAAGGTTTTACCAAGGTGCCAGAGGGTGAATAAAGTCAGTTTTTGTTTTATTTTCTATCTGTCTGTTTAGTCATGGTATAAATACCATGTTAATAATTCTTATTTGCTATTATGTACAATCTGGCTAAGAGCATTCAGGCAGTTCCAGTGATTTACACAATTGGCACATGTGTTTGGCTATACCAGCATTTCATGCAGTGGAACTTTCCAAGGGGAAATGTAATCACTAGGTTCAAACATTCCTAACTCTAGAGCCCATGACAGTCTAGTGACATAAAGATACAGCAGACCGATCATAATGTTGTTCATTTTCTCCCCTGGACTTGATGTGGTGAGAGGACATGGCCTTTGCAGGATTTGATATGGCAAGGTTCTTGCATGGTGCAACAGGGGGATTAAGCTCTTTCTTCATTTGCAGCACAGGGAGTGCCTGCTGGGGACTTGAGCAAGGGTGATCTGCACAAAACTGTTGCCTGGCTTTCACTTGCCAGGGAGGTGAATGACGTCACAGGATCATCTGCTCTGGTAAGCAGTGCAGGCACAAGTACACTGATTTCATACTGATCTTCTACACCAGTGGGAAGAAAAGGTTAGGAAGAGACAACTTCACTATTGTAGCATGGATTAATATTTGCTGTGTCATCTTAAATGAGGCCCTAATGCATAGACATAGGCTCTTTTGGATGTCTGTGGTTCAACTTTCCTCATTAATGTGTCTTTTTTTTGTGGTGGAGAAGAAGATAGGAGAAAACCAATTTGCTTGCCATAGGAAGGAAGGCCAGATCATCGAGGTGTCAGTATAAATGTCTTGTATCAATGCCTGACCTGTATAGCTGTGCTCTGTCTGCTTGCTACAGAATTGCCCAATTTTGGATTTCTGTTTAACAGCATAACCATTACATATTTCTTCACTGCCTGTATGACTGGAGTATGGCAGGTATATGACATTCAATGCATTTGTGCCTGTACAACTGCTCTTACTTGTGCCCGTTATTCCTGAAATTGCCATCTGCATGTCAGCTGTACTGAACTTGGGTGTACCAATGCAACTAGTTTTTCTCCATTGTAGCAGTTAAACATTTTTATTGCTCATTACTTCACAGGCATGTAATTGTACTGCATAGGTACATTGTCCTCGTGGGTTTGCCATTTCATAATGCATTTGTATGCATGCAACTGTCCTTCTCTTCCAGTTATTTCTGGAATAACATGAACATGGTAATATTAATGAAGCTGAGTACCATTGTACTGAGGCTTATTTCCAGTCAGGCCAGCAGTAATTACTTGAACATTGCCTAGCCATGTTGTTGTTGTTAGGCATGTTAATTATTGTACTGGTTCAGCCCATGTCATACATCTCTGCATTTGCTGCACTATGTATCTCATCTCCATATGTACTTGTTTTCCATTGGGCTTTACATTTCATTTATACAGCAGTGACAGGGATGCAGCCAATCATATCTCCTGGTGTTATCCTTTATGTTATCACAGGGGTTCCTAGGCATTTACATTACCATTGCTCTGCTGATGTTTTTTTCCTAATTCCAGGACCTATCATAATAAACTATACCCCCATCAAACAGAACATTGCTGTTTTTGTCCTCTCTTTCTCTCTCTCTCGGCTGCCTTTTTCATTTTATTATTTCTGCACTGTTAATTGTTTCTCTTCAGTTATGTTCATTTTTTTTCTGTAATGCTGGCTATGGAGCAGGATATGATGTGACAGCAGCCACCATGCCATGTATCTGCCTCCTCACCAACTGCTGAGACACCATCCGACCCCAGACTAACCTCTTTGCAGGGTGTTGAAGGTCAATATGTGGGAGGTGATCCAGAGTGTTCACTGGTAGCCTCATGTGCTACCTCTCTGTAGGAGGGTATAGACTTCTCATCAGGGAGTATCACAGAGGGTTCCAATTGGTTCAGTTGGTGAGAAATGCAATGATTGCTCAGGACAGAGGTGGACCAGCACCTTGAAACCTGGACTGGCATTCTGGGATGCATCCTCATATGACTGGCAGTGTTACATAATTGTCTGGCTCCAACCTTTGGCTCACCAGTGGCAGAGCCCAATATTGATATTAGCCACATAGATGAATGACTTATAGGAAGGTTCCACTGGATTGGCAGGTGAATCTCATGCCACCTTATCTTCCTTCATGGTGTTTCCTTTATTTTTGTGTCACTCACCTTCCTGTTTGATGTCCAGTCCTACCAAGACCTCAGAGGTTCCTGACTAGGAAAATCCAGGGTCTCAAACACCTATCCTATGCAGATAGGCTAAAAGCCCTGTCCCTCTACTCAGTCTCATACAGACTGCTCAGAGGTGACCTGTGTCTGGCATATAGGGTCATCACAGACTCAGCCTTGATGGAGTTGCTTTGTATCTGTAAATCAAACTCTATTCACTCAACCCGCATGCAAGGCTTCAACCTGGTCTGTGACATTAATAGAACTTGTTGGCGGGATAGAGTTGTGTCTCAACAACTTCCCCATCTGTGGAATAGACTCCCTCTCCATGTCAAGCAGAGTACTTCACTAGCCGTCTTTAAGAGGAACCTGGATGACTGGATGGGAAACAGAAAATATACCCCTGGGATCCCACCTGTGTCCCTGATGGACAGGGAAAACAGTTGCTGACTTTGAGGGAACATGGGTGAAATTCTTGGCTAGGCTTATAAGGGCCTCCAGGCCAGTAGCCTAGTATCGTCCTATGAACCTATGAACCTATAAGCATCAGTTATCCAGTCTCTCTCTGTCTGCAGATCTTCACAATGGCAGGTTTCTGTTTTGTATCAACACGTCTCCTGTTGATCTTTGTCTATGCTATATGCTTGATATCTGAGCCTGCAGCCATCAGTATAACCACCTTCCTACCCACATCATACCACTGCTGCCCACCTATCTATCCTTAGTTTCAAAATAAGCACCTATCCCACAAAAAACAAACAAAAAAACAAAAAAACTCTCCTCCCACCACATGCCTCTTTTCCCTTCCCAGTGTCCTTATGTTTATTCCTCTGCTTGCTCTTTGACTATCACTATCAACCTATTTTCCTCCCTTTTATAAAATAACATAGTTGGCATTTTGCTGAGTATCCCTTGTATGGTACCTCAGTTGTGTGTATGTTGCACATATGAGGAGCTTTGATTTATGTATGATATACATCGTATAAAACATGCCCCCTGCATGGCAAGTTCCTCGAGTCATATGACCTATTGTAGTGTGGTCTACTCAATTGCGTGGTGTCTGCTATTTTTGAATGCACAGCTTCACTATTCAGTACCATCCTTCTGACTTCCATGTCTGTTATGCATAACTAATTCCCATTGGGCCACATCATGTAATTCTGTTCAAGCTATTTATTTCAGTGTGGTGATATTATTATTTTTCTGACTAATCCAATTATAAATGTATTCATAAAAGAGGATGGGCTTCAGTCACAGTTGAACAAAGATCAGAATTCTTACTAACTTCCTTCATACAGAGCATACTGTTTTTACAACTGTCTCCCTTTGGCCAGCAAACTAACACACATTGCTCACAGTTTGAAGATATATATTTATTTATGAATGTGTTTTTATTTTTGTATATCATGTTATCCAGTGGACCTAGTCCATTGTCAGTGGAGGCCTGGGTAGAAAAGTTCCACACAGTAATACATCTAAGATCCAGAGCAATTGCAGTGTGCAGAATACTATACAACATGTTAAATATATATCATATTGGGGTACATACACTGCAGTTGCACAAAGCATGTAAGATATGCATGGTAGGTAACACAGAACATGCATTTCATTAAACACACAGTTCAAGGATATAAAATAGAGAAGAACAGACAAGGACTTACTATATTTATAAAATTCTAAGTTTGATAGCTTCATCAATGGACCCCAAAAGTTCAACATAAAGGAGACACAGTCTTCTGAAATTAACTGCTAAATCTGCTGATAAACTTCAAATGGGCACTTTTACAGGGGGAGCTGAATCCTCCACCTCCAAAGTTATAGATATTAACTCCATGCTCACATACTGCAAGTGTGACGAAAGGAAAAATATGAAAAACAAAGTAATCACAGCAGGCATTCACTTAGAAATCACACCAACAATGATTTGTTCTGCAAAACAGTGATCAGAATGTTCGGCATCAGGGAGTTGTGTCCTTATCCAGTAGGACCTTGGAAAAGTTTTGGATAATTGCATTCAGTCATATGTGTACTTTCACCAATATAAATCAGATACTAGCCACACTTGCTGAAATATACAACATGCCCAGCATAACATGTAAGAGACCGATACATAGAACTATGAATGTCTTTGATCTTATGATATTTTCTACAAATCTGTGTGCCTTGCTCCTGTTGCATGATTTCATAGAAGGTAAAATAGAAAAAAAGTATTTTTATATTTTTGTCTTAACTACTGTTTCATGTGCAAAACAATTCCAATGTTACCAGCACTGAATCATTTTATTTAAATAAGTCAAGGATTCTTATTTATACTGTTCCTAGCCATCTCATCATTTTTTTATATTATTTAGTGCTTCCTGGCTACATTTTGCATACTGCATTATAAATATATATACCTGCGGGTCTATATCACTTACATGAAAACACAAGTACTGGAACACCTATCCATTGATCCCAATACAGTGAACAGTCTTTTGATTGAACCTACACATCAGAGAAACTTTTCTCAGGGCAAAGAGTCAGGTATCCAACATGTCAAGCAATACACACACTACAGTATATTGACCTACCCACACTCCCCCTATTTAAATATATCAACATCCCACTTGCAGCTTATTTCTGGACTGAATTTTGTTTTATATATAGATACTGACACTCTTCTTTGAGAACATGTAGAAGACTCCACCATGGTTACTGCCATTCATTTCCATTTTTATAGTGACACGACAGGTCCTCAGTACTTCAAGTATGATTAACTGCTTGGTTATTAAATGCTTTGTAGAGGCTGTTACACAAGCCGACTACATCAGGAATTTGTCTTTTTGTGAAAAATTATTTTATTCAGTATACTATTTGACTTATTCACAGTAGGTTCACTGATATGGAAAGCAGATGATATTTTATTAAACAAAATTTTAAAATGAGAGAAAAGATAAATATGATTTAAAACCATTGCCGGCAGGGGTTGCTAAGGGCAAACTAAGTGCTATAAAGTATGGGACAATCAGTATCTACAGAGCATTTAGTTCTGCAGTTACAGCTTTAGCTTTCGGTCACAGGATTCACTACCCTTTGGTTAGTGTCTTTTATCAGAAACCAGTCTGAAACAGCTGACATACTTATGATGCCACCCGAATTAGCCAGGTTGATGATACTTGTTTTCCCAGTGTTACAAGCTGCTAAGTGATCTTCGTCCTGTAGCTCTGGGTTTCTTTATTTTGTTTTACTTTTAGCTTCCTTTAGTTTTTAATTTCTGTAAATGCATACTCCAGCTGGGTATCAAAATGAGCAGCAGTTTGAGGCTACATTGCTTGTGGTGGACTGTAGTGGGACTGTGGCAGCTTAAATGGCTACTTAGGTTGTTTTCTGAAAAATGAGTACACCTGCAGCCTAAAGCTACAGCTGTCAGCCGTAAGTAATGACAGTAGCAGAAAGGAGGGTATTCACTTGAGGGACCTACTGTAAGGACAACTTAATATATTAAAATTAAGTTATTTAGGGACTTTTAATAAAACTGCAGCAAGAATTGGTGCCTTCTATTTTTCTCAATGCTACGGCATGATGCTATCAGTAGACTGGGGTGCGAATGCATCCAGTATGTGAGATATTCTGTTAGCAGATCCTTTAAATGTATTTAAAAATAACTGCCAGAATAATGGCATCTGTGGTTTTCAATGGCATGGCAGGATGCTATCAGCAGACCTGGGAAGGTGCGAATCCAGCACACATAGTACTCTGTTTGTACTTCTTTCAATGCTTTTAAAAATAACTGCCACTGTAATGTAGTTGGAATCACATCTCTCAACTTGCGGAAATTGGATATTGGAAGAAAGACCCTTGAAAAATAGGAGCATCTAGTTAAAATAATCTGGACATCTAATTAGCATAAACTTTAAACACCAAATACAGTATAAATCTTGCTGATTCCAGGAGGAATTTGTGATACCAGCCTGAAATACATGTTTAAAAAGCAGAGAGTGACAAAAACAATCTGTAGACTTCAAAGAACTGTATCACAAAATTCTAAAATGTAAGGTCACTTAAAATGCCTTCAGAAAAAAGGAGTTTTACATGTATGTCTTCTTTCTTTAAATGAATGTTGCCACTAGCATGTTTATTTATTTATTTATTTAATATTTGTTTAGTGGGAAAGTCTAACTGAGACTGAGCCTATTTTCAGAGGAGGCCCAGGAAGAAATGCTCCAGACACGTCTTTGGAATGTTTGAGGAAACTGGGGCACCTGAAGGAAACCCATGGGGATGCAGTGAGGACATGCAGACTCTGTACAGAAGGCACCCCAGTCAAGAATCAGACTAGAGAACTTATTGCTGTGAAGTGATAACACTAACCACTGCACCACCCCTTTTTAGTCATCTTATGCGGCGTTCTGTGTACTAGACAGCTTTAAACATCACATGTGATGAGGAGGATTCGGAAAATTGTGTGAATGGGTAAATCAAGCCTGAAAATAAGGATGTACTTCAAAACTAGAGACATCCTAAATTACACCTGAAGTTAAGAAAGTTCCTCCAAAATAGAGACAATTGAGAAGTGTCATTTGAACATAAATTTCAACCTCTTACAGAAAGAAATCTGGGCAAACATGAAATAATGGGTGGGCAGTGGAGTAGCTGTGTGGGGTGGGAGGATGGGGCGCGAGATGGGCAGTCCACCCCAAGTGGCATTTTGGGATTGTCACATAACTGCTTTTAAGGGCTGTCACATTTTTGCGTGCGCGTGTGTGTGTGTGTGTGTGTGTGTGTGTGTGTGTGTGTGTGTGTGTGTGTGTGTGATGTCCCAGTTATGGATACCTGGTGGTTAGTGTTACTCAGTCTCAAACCTTGTACCTTAGGTACAAGGAACAAGACCTGAATTCTCTACCCATACTGCCACTTGTGATTCAAGAAGTTAAGTCCATAGCTCTTAACTGTCCAGATTTTTACAGAATGTTTGGCTCATACTTTTGATTTGGGTTTCTGGTAAATCAGTGAGAACTGAATTCACTAAATAATGATAGCCATTTAAGTTTCGGTCTTCCTGTCTTTCAGGAAACACAAGTTACCACAAAACATTTTATTCTCGCAACTTTCTAGGATTATACAAGCAATGTTTAAAATATGTCCTTGGTTTTGGGCCTTTGTTCCCCCCAATATATTTTGGCTTTTATCAGATTTCGTATGCTGTAAAGTTGAGATATAGTTGAGTGCCAAGTGGATTTTACAAGGAGCTGAGAGCTTCAGGGGAAGAGAAGCTTAGTGCTGCGTATGCCAAGTTGAAATGTGTTGTTTGTAGCACAACAAGTAGTATACTTACATTTGATGCAGAAGGCTGTGGGTTCTACTGCCACATTATTCAAATGGATTGCTGCTACTGTACTGTGTTTTACTTTAAAGAGGTGAACACTGCATTCCTGAGAATGTCCTCCTTTAAAGGAGATACCTAGTAACCATAAACCATCAGTTTGCCATCCATTCCCTATTGCATTATTACTATTTTTTTAATGTGATATAGGCAATTTATTCTTCAAGGGCAACAGGCACCTTATTTGTAGCTGAAACAATGAAATATAAAGTTGTTTGCTAGCAGCAACCTCTTCATTAGTTACAGATCTCTTTAATGTGGAATTATTTAGATGACTTTTACTTCTGCAGAGATTGTGTATGTTTACTGATATTGGTGGATTGCAATGACAGACGTTTGAGTAGATTGTTATGATGGAAATATTCTGAATTGGGCAGTTTTGTCATTGGTTCATACATTTTCATTGCTTAATGAAAAAAATTTTCATAACAATAAATTTACAAGATGCTCTAACAAATGTTGCTGTATTATACAAGGAATATAATTTAATACAATCAAGAAGGTGAATCAAAGACATGTATGTTTGCATGGCCCTAAATATGTGTGCCAAGGGGCCTATGATTTGAAAACAGCCCAAAAGTAAACTTTATCTGCAGAGAAGTTTTAATGCTAAGTCTGTTTTCATTGTGAGACTGTATTGCGTTGTTTAGCAGATGTCTATCAGTATTGCACTATAAAATTTAAAATAAAAGTTTTAAATGAAATAGAAATAAGCATTGTAAAAGTAAAGCATAAAGCAGTATGCACATTATAGTGTTTACGGTAAATGGGGAGAAATTGCCAAGTAATGGGACACTGGACTGACTGTGTGTGTGTGTGTGTGGGGGGGGGGGCATTTGACATGATTTTGTGAAGGCGGAGAGGCGGCAAACTTAAAGACAGCCCCGGGCAGCACAAACTCCAGCTACACCACGGGAGGGGGGGGGGCAAAGGCCCAAAAGTAGGGATAGAGTTTAAATATTACTTTTATAAACTTAGAAAGTTGCTAATACAGGACTTGCCTTAGCATGCATTTTTCTGAAGCATATGAATTCTGAAACTCAAATGTGTATCATTATTTAGTGACGGATTTTCCAAAAAACACAAATTTTAAGAGGAACAGACCAAAAAGATGGGGTGGAAATCTGCACAGTCTGCAACAATTTGGGCAGTTAAGAGATATGGGTTGTAGGTGACCTTACAGAACGAGAGGAATCAGTGAGAATGAAGGAATGAGCAGCAATTAGAGATATAAGTATCAAAATATGGTGCACGCTGTTTTCTCTATCATGTATTTTCATGTGATTATCAAAAAACAGTCTGTACAGGCCAGCACAGTCCTGCAATGAGTGCTGTAAAAAGTACTTAAAAGTAATAAGAAAGAAAATGCCAACTAAGACAAAAAAGTATATGCCACTGCTCAATTACAGGAAGTTTCTTTTCTGCAATGTGACTGGGCCTATCTTTTTGTTATTTTATATGCTTTATTAATAACTAAATTAAAGATGAGTGTCAACAAATGAGTGTTAGACTGCTGACTTAAAAAAATAATGTTATAATAATAATAAATATTTTTCTTATTTTTGCAGTGTTCATGTGTCTTTAATCAGTCAACATAAAGTTCATCATGCAGCATGTGTATATTTCTGTAGTGGTTATTTCTTTAACAGCAAAACAAAATGAAGACAGGAGAGCCACATGAAAAGAGACAAGCCAGGCATGGTAGGCATGCTGCATGCAAGCAGGTATGGCTATAACTTGTGCCTCACACAATAAGCACGTAAGTAATGCTACTTATTAAGAGGAGGAAATCACACTTCAACCAATAATTTCCCACTAAGCTGTGCTGCTGAAATTACTCCCACACATTAAAACAGCATGCATGTCACCTTTTGAAAACAAAAAGTAAGAAAGAAATGAAATCATATCTTCCATTGTTGTTCCTCTGACAGTAAGACAGTAAGACAAACATCAGAAAAACAATATTTAGCATCCTGGATAACTACTCCATTGATGCTATTCATTTTAACTGTGTATATTGTCTTTGACAACAAAGATAATTAATGTTGGTTTTCCTCTCCCATAGAATAATACATTTAATCAGCCATTCGGGGATTATTGATAAAAACAAGCCATTCATGCTCTTGCAAGGAGGCAATTTTCCACCACAAACTGATTCTCTAAGCCCTCAGTCAAATCAGTTCTAGATTCATCTAGAACAGATGTGCTCATGCACAGTTCAGTGAGTAAACTTGCAGTACCTTTGAAAAGATGATAAACACCATTGCACAATATAATAGCTTACTTGCCAGTGAGCATTTCTACTTACTGTATTATAAAAAGCAAAGGTACAAAGTGTTCTGCTGCTTATAGATGAATTTGCCCCACTATCTATTTGCCATGGCTAATGAGAAAACTGTATTTATATTTTAAACCTGCATTTTTTTGAAACTGCTCTTTCTTTTCTTTCACACATTTTCATTCAGTTACGCTCCATTATTTAGAATTTCAAGTAAACTCAATATATGTTTGTCTAGTTATAATTCTGATGTTATAAGTGCTATATAGGTACACACATGTGGTTGTTTGTGTGTGTGTGTGTGTGTGTGTGTGTGTGTGTGTGTGTGTGTATAAATGGGTCCACTTTTTAATTTCAAAATGCCATATATATATATATATATATATATCAAAACCAGAATCTTGACATTATAAATTTCAAAATTAAAATAAATATATATATATATATATATATATATATATGTATATATATACACATTATAAACACAAATCTCTATGTCTATCTATTTATGGGAGTCAGTAGTTTAGCTGACTTTCATTAAAGATGACATCTGTTTAGTTAACTGAATTTGGTCAATAAAACAAATAATTGACAGGTGTGCAATTCTGCTACATTACCAGGTTGAGGAATTTGCCCTTTCCTTGGTATTGTGTGATCTTGAAGTCAGAATATACCATCAGTAGTATACATGTGTTTTTCTTTTTATGCTTTGAGGCAATTCCTCAGCACTTGCGTAGTGACATGTTGATGTTTTTTTGTTGACATTTTGCCGTCAACATTAGTAATATCGACATTTGGCTGTTTCTCTTAATTTTAGTAAACCTTTTTATTTGGGTATGCCAAAAATAATAAAAATACCCAAATGTCTTCATTGCTAATGTCGACAACAAAAGTTCAGTAATTCAATTGTTGACATGTTACTACCCTTGCTCTGGGAAATACCTTCAGAACATACAAACAAATGCAAAAAAAAAAGTCAAGATCATTGCTTTTCCCTCCACACTGCACCCTCCTTCTAATTTTATCTTTCTCTTTATCTATCTATCTATCTATCTATCTATCTATCTATCTATCTATCTATCTATCTGTCTGTCTGTCTGTCTGTCTGTGTGTGTGTGTGTGTGTGTGTGTGTGAACTTCAAAATTGCATAATCATGAGGGAAGTGGCATATTCCTGCTTTGTTGACATTTGGCTGTCTTGATCACTTTAAAGACTTCCATATATATGTGCATATTTTAAATAATCTGAATATCTAAATTTTTATGTTGATAATGTTGACACAAAGAAATAGAAAATAAAACACTGACACATCTTTCCTCATGCTTTGAGGCCAAATCTTGGAGAATCTGTAACAAGAAAGAGGGTTTTTGCAGGGGTCAAGCCACCTGCACCCCCATATACTGTTAATTATATATCTTGATTCAGGATCACATAATACCAGGGAAAGATTATACTCCTAAACCCTGCGCATTGCTGATCTTGCACCCATTGCCCATCTGTTTTGTCAGCAAATGTGTGTTGACAAAACAGATGTCAACTTATAAAAGAGTTGACTAATTAAGTGCCCCTATATATAAATCCACATACACATATTTTACTCATACACAGACCCACACACATACATATATATATATATATATATATATATATATATATATATATATATATATATACATGTTTGTGTGTGTGTGTGTGTGTGTGTGTGTATAAATGGGTCCACTTTTTAATTTCAAAATGCCATAATGTCGACATTCATAAAATCAAAACCAGAATCTTGACATTATGAAATTTCAAAATTAAAAAGTAAATAGAAAAAAAAAAACATGTAAAAAAGTATGTTTTTGCAAGTGGCCAAGCCCCCTTGCACCCCACACATTGGGGGCCTCACACCCCCTGCAACTAGAATATACTAACTGTGAGATTGTGCTACAGTGTTCAAGTTCCTCACTGTCTAGTGATCCCTATTACCATTCTCTTCGCTGCAGAGCAATTTTGGGGTTAGTATATTTAAGGTGCAGGGGGTGTGGGGGAAGCAACCCCTCATGTGGGGGGTGCAGGGGGGCTTGACCCCCTGCAAAAACATAGTTTTACATGTTTTTTTTTCTCAGTTTCGAGATTACAAGATCTCGAGGTTCTCGGTTTGATATATAGAACTTTGGGATTTTGTAATTTTGAAATTAAGAAGTGGACCCATATAAATATATATGTGTATATATATATATATATATATATATCTATATATATATATATATATATATATATATATATATATATATAGTGTGTGTGTGTGTGTGTGTGTGTGTGTGTGTGTGTGTGTGGGTGTGTGCATGCACTCTGCTTTCCCCTGATTGATTTCTTTATTATATATAGAATTGCGTGCGTGTGCTTGCGCACGCGCGTGTGTGTTTGTGTGTGTATTTGCACTTGCATATACTCTCTACACTCTCCTTTCCCCTCTTTGTTTACCATATGGACTCACAAATGCAGTTAGAAACTAAATGCTTATTTGATGCTGGTTTTGAAACTGAGTCGGCTCTTTTTGCTGTCACTCATAAGTTTTAAGAACTGAAAGCTAAAGTACTTTGGGATCCACACAGGGTACAGGTATTCATAATGCAGAGAAGAGTGACTTTGCAGTTCTGGCACAATTAACAAAAGATTCATAAGACAGGCATTGACTGAATTGTGTGAAATAGTAAAGTTTAGCAAAAACGTACTTTGTCAAATGCCTATTCATCGACCCCTTTCCATCAAACTGTTAAATCAGCAAAATATTTTCCCAGAGAAAGAAAGTAAGTGGCCATTGTTACACATTTGCCCTTTTCCCTAATATAGTGCAATTTCAGAGTTGGAATATATAATTGGGGGGTGTAGGGAGTGCAACTCCCCACATTATTTTGTTTAGAATGGTATAATTGTTCTTACGATTACCCTGGTGGCCAAGTAGCTTTTTTTACTTGGAAATGGTTTTTCCAGATTAACGGTTCAATGAAAAGGAGTTTGATGAAAAGGGGTCGATGAACAGGCATTCGACAAAGTAAGTTTTCGCTAAACTGATATAGACCTGGATCAAGAGAGAAGGCACACATTTGTGTTTTGCAAGATATTTGTTATAGATGTGAACTTGAGAGATACAAATTTATAATTCTTTTGGGTGGCAGAATAGCATGATCCTTGAGATCTGAAGAGTCTTCTAGGGTGGTAGTAATACTTAATAACAAATAAGAACTGAGATCTGAACACTGCAATAGTAATTTTGTGGAGAATACTGGTTGTGGATTGCTACTGGAGAAATAAACATGTGGAGGTCTGTAATGTGTATGTTTTTACAATAGACCAAGATGCTTGAAAACTGTGAAAGCTATTTTATGATGAACAATTGTATTATTTGTGCAGGACACTAACTGGTATTTAAAAAGGGGACATAGGAAAAACAAATGAGAAAGCAAATTCTTGAAAGATATTTTAAGAACTGGAATTTTGGCTGTTGAGCAACAAGGCTGTAAGTACAGGAGGTCAGATATTGGTATACAGATTTCTTAGTTTTTTGTTACAACAATGTTAACGAAAGACTGGTATGGATAGTAGAAACTGGATTGTTTGATGATAGGGCACAAAGTGAGACAGTAATAGGGAATAAAGTGAGTAAGGGACTTCTTAAATGTAGACAAGTTTTTAGAACAGGAAAAAATATGTATATACATAAGTAGGCATTGGAAAATTCATTTCAGCATTAGGATTTGCTAGGATAAGTACTGGGGAGTGGTGGCAGGCATATAAAGAGAAAGTTAAGAAGGAATATTTGAAGATGAGAAGCAAAAGCAGCACAACACAACTTTCAAAATATGTGGGGAAGCTGTACAATTGCATGAGAATATAGATACAAATAAGATAGAAGCATATAACAGGTCCTAGTTGTTGCATAAAGAAATTTGTATAAAATGAGAGAATGTATAAGAAAGCAAAAATATACAGTTTGTAGAAAAAAGGAAGAGGCTAATCTTTTCTGAGAGAGGAAGAAAAGAGGAAGTATACATGCAAAGAATACAAGGTAGTTAAGGGGTTATGTGTGAGGAACAAGGGACCATTAAAGAAAAGAGTGGGTTTCTTTCTAAAAGTTTTATATAACATGTGAAGAGATTATATGATAGAGTTGTATGGAGTATGAAGAAGGTAAAAAAATGGAGATATGGTGAAGATATAAGCAGATATTATAATGAATGAAATAAAGATGGCTTTATCTCCAGTTGAAGAAAAAAGTGCACCTGAGTTGAATGAGTTAACTCATTGCTTCTCTATGCTAGTAAAGAATGAACATTAAAGAATGCTGGGTTAAACTAGAGACTAGAAATGTTATGTATGATGGTGTGATCACATCTGCCTCTCTGACAAGCATTCAACACATTTCTGATTGTCTTACATAAGTGGAATTATAAATGAGTAAAATCTCCTGAATACAAGCAATAAAAACTGCAGCAACTTATATATACCAACTCTGAGGTCATGCCATCAATGAGGAAAGGG
Organism: Protopterus annectens; assembly: GCF_019279795.1. NCBI lineage: Eukaryota > Metazoa > Chordata > Ceratodontiformes > Protopteridae > Protopterus > Protopterus annectens. The sequence continues at coordinate 621,587,862 of NC_056735.1, read as the reverse complement.
AAAACTCCTGGTATACTGACAATTCATCCTTGTGGGAAAAAGCCTGAAGGCAGCACACTAGTGATCACACAAATAAGTCACTAGTGTTTCAGAAAGAAGCCTGGGTCCCATAAATGTATATAGAAAAGGAAATGGAAGTAAGTTAGTAACTGGAGACCATGGTCATTGGCTAATATTGATTATAATATCAAGGTGGTACAGCTAAAGGGAGTGAGACAATCTGTAAAACAGGGGAGGAAGATGGTTATAGAATTTCAAAAGAAAAGAGTGTACAAATGTTGTTGTAGCTGATAAGAGAAATTCTAGTGGTATTAAGAATGGTAGAAATTGTTTATTGTCAAGTTTGATATACTAAAGCATTTTATAATTTAAATCATAGTATTTTGTTAGCAATATTGTTGGAATATGGGCTTGAGGTGAACATTTTGGGTTTTGTTGAGGAGGCCCATAATCATTAGGTGATGATACTGTGTGTAAATGGTTATTTAGAAGAAATGGTAAGATTCTTGATTGGGGTGTAGGAGGGGTGTGTTTTTAGCTCTTTGCATTTCATGAACATCATACTTTAAAGGCTCAGAGGGGTGCTGGGATGTGAGAAATAGGGAGTGAAATTTTGAAACTACTAAATTCTTATGTGGATGCTTTAATTTGTGTTGTGAAAATGGAAAAGCAGGCAAGGGTGTGCGATGAAAGTTTTACAGATTTATTAAGAGAGACGGGTTGGATATGAATAGGGATAAATACAGAGTTTATACAAATGGACTGAGTACAACAATGAGTGTAAGCATGGAATTAATGGGTGTTTGGGCAAACAAATACAGTTGTTATAGAGACTGGACAGTGTCATCTGATTTGGGGAGATGACAATTATTTAACAAAGCATCTGGTAAAGCAAAGTCATCATTCAAGTGATTGGCATAAAGAAATATCACCCCTCAAAGTTCAAAAAGCAGGTGTTAAAATGCAGGTTTGACAAGTGGAGGTGGCAGGGGTCCTTTAAATTGAAATTAACAGCATGTCACACAAACTGTACAACTGTATATTTGTAATTTTTGACAGTTATTGAAAACAAGCCGACCAAGTACTACTGCGAGATTGAAAACATTTTCTTTATAACACAGATATAACAATCAGATACATTGCACTTCCTCAGCTGACTCAGATTACAAAAATGTCCACCAAAAACGTCTTTACAGTCACTTTTATAGTTTTAAAAGTTTGTCCTTTGATAAAAAAACATTATTTTCCTGTATTGAAGCCTTCTTTGTCTGTATCCTTATCTCAATCCAGAGAAAAGCAGTTATCAACAGGCCAAAATGTTCTTTCAGAAATGTTTTTTCATTGATAGGATAGTCTGTAACGTCTTCTGTTGTGTTATCTATGCTCATCCAGAGAAAACCAGTTCACAACTTGCCAAAATGTTCTTTCATTGATAGGATAGTTGTAACTTTTTGACTGATGTGTTAGTCATGTCTTTTTAGCTTGAATATCTGTGTATATTCAGCTGTTTAGGATAGTTCAACAAGCCTCTGTTGTCAATGCCATTTGTTACAAAAACATTCAGAAGTATAATACTTTTTGTTCAGCGTAAGCACATGCTGTTAAGCCAATGCACATGCTGTTTCTAAAAATAACACACTATTATTTTGATTACCAGACCTCTGTTACTGTGAAGGAAAAACAGTTCTACCAAATTATATATATATATATATATATATATATATATATATATATATATATATATATATATATATATAAAATCATGTCTCCATTGGTTATATTACTTTCTTTGCCATCTACATTGGTTACAATAGATACCTGGCTGAAAGTCATTTTAATACAACATTTAGCACATATGCACATTATTATGATTAACAAAATAATGGCTACTGTAGCAATTAAACTGTGATAATGTTTTTTACCATTCTAAAAATAATCCATTTAATTAATTATTCTAGTCACTGTTCCATGTCTTTCTAGCCTTTTCAGATATTAGTTGTATTCTACTTAAATGTTGCTTTATGGATTCTGTCTTGTCTGGAATATAAGTACAGTACTCCTCGTTTATCAGAGCACAAAGATCCTTTTGCTTTTGCTGCATGTATGCCATGATTGTAGATCTATGGTTGATCTAATGCACCAATATTATTTCCTAATTCTCTCTTTCTCCTGACATGTCTTATTTTACTTTCAGGTAATTCTTTAGTTAATGTCATTGATGCTCATAGGTTCATAGGTTCATAGGTTCATGGTCAGATACATTCGAATGGGGCATTGTACTCAATCATTGGTCTGATGAGTGATGAGTAAAGAGGAGACTATAACCTCTTTTGATAGATGAGAATCCCTTCATGATAGGTGGGGCAATGTAAAGGTCTTCCTAACTACTTTAGCTACATGGGTGTGTAATGACAGACTACTATCAACCTTTTGTCAGCTAATGGGCGGTAATTTCCCAGTCGGGTCGGGTCGAGGCTGTGTTGTGGGAAGTGAGACCACAGTCCCAGCCACTGGTACGTATCCAGGGGACACCATCAGGTCCCATGGATGCTGTGAGATCAGTAATCTTCACATCATTTTGAACTAGTTCTGAGCATATCTGGGAGTTTCCTCCTAGTTTTCTAACATAGCTAGCTCTTAGTTTTTTACTTATAGTGATCAAGGGTGTCTTACCTTTTAAGGATTTTGCTCTTGCTATTACATACCCTACATAACATGTTCCTTCCAATTCTACAGGAAGCCATTTATGTGCTTTTGTACTGCAAATGTAGTATTTTCCTTCACACAATGTACCTATTGGGCCCTCCTGTAGTCTTGGATTAAGATTAGCCACAAACTTGTGTATGTCCTTATCATTTGTAGCCTCCAAAATTCTGTAACCATAAAAATTGTGCTACATCTGTCCTGATATTTTCTGAGGCACATTCCCTTAAATCTGTCCAATTGAATACTGTATTCATTATTTCCATTGCTTTTCCCAGTCTTTGTTGATCTAAAAGCTTTCTTACCGCTGCCTGACTTCTAACCTTTTTACAGGTATTTATTTAAACATCCCCTAGCTACTGTGATATTGCATTCACTAACCCCTACTGGTTTTGATCCTGTCTGCTGTATGCGTATACTTCCTTTTGAAAATGTCCTTACTTTTAAGGTTGGGATATCTACCTTGTCTGGTTTACCACCACTCTATTTCTGTTACTAAGTTTTGCAAATCTTTTAGTTTACATTCTGTACTCATAGGATTAATGGTCCAATCAATTCCTTTACGTTGCTCTTTGGTTGTTTCCTGGCATAGGTCCTGCAGGTCTTTTATCCATGGTTGATGCTTTGCTTTTAACTTTAAAATACTGAACTGTTCCTGCAACTTGTACTTTTGAATCAGTCCTGCAGTACCAGTGAACCCTCTTCTAGCCCATGTTGCCATATGTAGTATCAGAGAAGTTACTACATAAGCACTGGCACTGTAAATATGTACTGGATATAAATACTGCAAAAACATATTGTATAGCCTGTAGCTCAGCCCTTTGTGCTGATATCTATCTTGGTAACTTAACCATAATTGGTTTCTCTCCCTTTTGCAATGTCACTATTGCAAACTCAGTGTAGTACTTCCCATCTATCCAGAAACATGCACCATCCACATTCACTGTAGGAATGTGTGACTAACCCCTTCAGTGATTTTGTTTATCTCACTGTCATTTAGCAAAGTTTTGATTGTTAAATGTGGAGTTTGAACTATAACCCCGGAGAACATTGTCAAAAACTCTGTCTGTCTTATTCCCTAGTAAATGACCAAAACCTGTTTAATGCAAGGATGATATTTATTTTCTACAGGAGTAATTTTTCTGCTACAAAAGTAACCTGTCTTAACTTAGTGTCCATTCCCTGAGATGCCTGTTATGGCCAAGATTGTAATAACACCACTGAAAGTGTGTCTTTTCCTGCTGCTGCTTGCAAAACAAAAGGTAATTTATGGGTGGGAGCTATCAGCTCCATTGCCTGTGCCAACTTCTGCTTTAACATTTTAAATGCCTTTTCCTCTGTGTGACTTCATTGTAAAGTCAACTTTTTTTTTATTTGCCAGTCGGATAATGGTTTCTAGAATTTTTACATTTTTTGACAAGAAGTGTATTTTGTCTTTGTTTGCTTTGAAACCTGCCTCTTCAAACTGTCTTAGAACTTCTCTCAGCTGTGATAACCTTGTCATCTTTACTCACATCCTGTAAGAATGTCTCTACTATCTAATGAAAAATAACAGGGCTGTTCTGAAAACCTTGAGGTAATCTAGTCATGACATACTGTTGATTTGCAAAGGTAATGTAATCCTTTGCACCTCCCAATGTAATCAGAAAGAATAGTTGTGTAAAATCTTACCATAACCATAGATGTCCTTCTCTTCCATGTTGCAATATTCTTGATGTGGGATTTCCTGCCTTCAGGCAACCCATACGTTGGCTCCTATACAAAAGCTTCAGCTTGACTGTTGCAGCTGCATGGGACGTCACACGTAGGGCCATAAACCAGGGACCCTATGTGTGACATCTGCACGGACAATCCAGGATAGGAAGTATCCTTTTTGAATAATGGTTAATACCCATTGGTTTATGGTGATTTTCTGCCAGAAGGGGAAACAGCAGGTAAGGCAAGCTGAGAGGGGCAGATGAGCAAGGCAGTCACACATTATTGGGACCTCCCCTGTTCTGAAAGGGCTGTCTAGGTTGAGGAGGTGGGCCAGTGGGTTTGGATGAGGAATGTGTTCAAGTTCCTTTTCTGGGTCTGGAGGAGGAGGAGGAGGCAGTAGAATGTGGGTTACGCCTAACAAAGGTAGTCTTAGCTGAGTAGTTCCTATAAAATTTGGGTATAGGGGATACCAGGAGATGTTTAATATCCTGTAACTCTTTGCTTTTTTCTTGCAGATTCTTAAATAGGTCTGCAGATTGCTTTCCAAAGAAGAAGATGTGATCCAGGGGAGCGTCCAAGATTTTGGACTTGAAGTCCACTGGCAGATTTTGTAGTCTAAGCCAAGAATATCTCCTAAGGACAGATGCTGATGCTGCAGAGCAAGCAGAAGCTTCTGCAGCATCATAGCTGCATCGTATAGAGTATCTAGCCACTTGTAGTGCTAAGGATAATTTGGAGGAGATATCCATTTTAATGGGACTGTCAGGAATAGAAGCCAACATAGAGGTGGCTTGGGATACTAAGTCCAGGGTATACTTAGTCATGTGTGTTTGATAATTAATGGCTCTGAAGGCCAAAGTGGAGGAAGTGTGTATGTTCTTGTCTATCCTGTCTATGGATTTGTTATCTTTATCTGTGGGTAATAGGGAGGCAGAAGGTAAAAACCTAGACTGTTTATCAAGGGCAGTGGCATTCACTGCTGGGTCTGCTAAAGGTGGCTTTATGAGGAATTTTTTTCCTCTGGCACCTTGTAAAAGTGGTCTGGGTGCTTAGGTGCAGGGGCTGTGAGTCAGGAGTTCTATAGGCTGCAGAAAATGCATTCAAGTATGCAGGAAGAGCAGGGGGAACAGCTTAAGGGGAGGGGACTCCACTTTTAGCAGTTCAAAGTATCTTTTTTGGGTTTCTGTCATCTGGGAAGTATCCCATTTAAAGTAGTCTTTCATTTTGGTGATGATTTCACCAAATGTATTGTCTTCAGGTGGAGAATCCCCTTTCACAGAATCCTCATCAGAAGAGTAATATTCCTTGGGAGATGCAATCTGGGATGCATACGAGATGCATTCATCTGAGGAAGAGTAGGTAAATTCATGTTCTTCTTCTTCCTCAGGGAGCGGAGCCATAGGAATAGAAGAAGCAGAGGTAGGCCTAGGGCTTAGCTGAGGCAATGTAGTTGTGGGTGAGGCAGAAGGCCTAAGGACCATAAAGGCCTGCATAAGAGAGGAGGTGAAGGCCTCCCAGTCTGGAGGGACTTCAGAAGCAGGTGAAATATATTTAGTTTTCTGCTTCTTTTTGGTTGGAGTTAGTCTATAGCTGGGTTTGGCAGCAGCTGTATCTGAGGCCTGGATCCCGGTCAAAGGAACCCCCAAATCTATTTCCCTCTCGATATTGACAGGTGTCGGTGTCTGAGAAAGCTCTGTGGATGTGCCGGATGTCAGCTGTTCAGCGACCTCCATGAGGGAGGTCGATGGGGGTGATGGGTCCACCTAATGCTCCTCAACTCCTATATCGGTAGTTGGCAGGGTGTCCAGGTGTGAAGCGGTAGGCAATGAAGGCCTTGGCATCTTGGCCTTCTTACGCAGAGGTTCTTGGGCAGCGTTTGACGCAGGATCCATCCTGAGAGCCAGCCGTTTGAGATGCTGGTTTTCTAAGTAAAGGTTTAGAGCTGCCAGATGGCTACATAAGGTCTTAGGCACAAAAGATTTACAAATAGGGCAGGCGTTATGGTCATATTCCTGGCCTAAGCAGAAAATGCATTTGTCATGGGCATCCTTATGGGGAATCTGATGCCCGCATTAGCACTTTCTCTTTTTACTTGACATCAGCTGAAAGCTACAACAACCAAGCCTAAGCAATGCAAAAGATCAGTAAAATATTAGAAATGCAAAAAACCCAATGGGTTACTTATCTATAGTCGATCCAATGTCTGGAGAACAATTGTACAATGCGAAGTAGTCTGTGGCTGAAAAGTTCTGAGAATTGTGCGTGCAGACATCACACATAGGGTCCCTGGTTTATGGCCCTACATGTGACATCCCACACAGCTGCAACAGCCAAGCTGAAGCTTTTATATAGGAGCCCACGTACGGCTTGCCTGAAGGAGGAAATCCCACACCAAGAATACTGCAACACAGGAATAGAAGGACATCTTTTAACTTCCCACAGTTTGTTTTTGTCTCTGCCCATAAGGTCTGAAATTCTTTTTCTATGATATTTCATATATCTCTTTGCTTGTCTGTCAGGGGCATTGCCCTGTTTCCCTTGCTAACTTCTATTGTTATGCATTTTTGGTTAACACTCAGTTCACTTTGACCCTTTATGTTATCAACCTGCAACTTTTGTTTTTTTTTAATTCTTTTGTTTCTGAGTTTCTTGCAAATACTCATTTCTCTAGCTGCCTATTTTTCCATTTCCTGTAGTATACACAGTCCTGCTTGATATGTCCCAATTTTCTACAGAAAAAAAAACATGGAATTTGTCTATCATCAGGGCTTCCCATAGCTGGAGGGGCTGATGCTGCTCTCAGTATGACCCTTTTCTCATCCCCCCACCTTTTTCTACTTTTCTTATCCAACAGCAATTACTATTTTAAACCCATCTTCATCAGTACCAAAAGAAAAAGTGTGATGCTTAAAAATATCTCCAATTTGAAAAGTCAGTTTAAAATGATCTGCATGTTCTAGCATTCTGTCAGAAACTGTAATATTAAAATACTCTAATAACTTCATAGTTAACTCTAATAACATGTACATACCTAGTATGGAGCTGTTATACTTCAA